>NC_041729.1:40897992-41218706 GCF_004115215.2 Ornithorhynchus anatinus
GACACAGTCTCTGCCCCCATTTGGCGCTCAGAGTCTAAGGAGGAGGGAGAACAGGTATTGAAACACCGTTGTACAGTTGAGGAAACTGAGGCACGGTGAAGTTAGGTGATTTGCCTAGGGTCACACAGCAGGAAAGGGGTGGAGCTGGATTGGAACCCAGGTCTTCAGACTCCCATGCCCGTTGCTCTTTCCACTAGGTCATGTTGTTTCTCTAAGCTCTGCTTCTAGGAAACGGTTCTAGCTTCCAAGATTAGAACCAGGAAGCACTTCTGGGGGTCGGGTGGTTCAGAGCAAGCAGGTCTTTCCCTAGGCTTCATCTCTGAGCTCTTCCCTGAGTACATAGCATAGAAACACATCCTGTAAGTGTGTGAACATGATTATAAATAAGATGAACCTCAGCTTTCACAGGCACATTACAGGTGCATATTCCTTCCATCCCTCCCTTTGTACCCATTAGTCTCAGTGTGGACCCCGGAGGAAGGATCCATTGTGATGAGATCTGTTGATGATGGGGTATGTTTTTATAATGCACATCTAATGTTCCCCTGTGGTAAAGCATAACTAGGACACAGGTCCTCTGACTCAATCAAATCAGTGGTATTTATTGAGCAGTTACTGTGTGTAGAACACTGTACTAAGTACTTGGGAGAGTACAATACAAAAGAGTAGGGAGAAACTATCACTATCCACAAGGAACCGACAGACTGGAAGGGGAGTTCAAGACCTGAGCTCTTTCCACGAGGCATCCAAAACCAACCGATTCAACTGAAAGAATCCTTGAAGATAGAAAGGACCTTGAGAGGGCATATAATCCATCCCCCTGCCTATAATCCATCCCCCTCTCTCTGGAAAGGGCACGCTTAAACCATTCCACCCTATTTTTGTAAACCTCCAAAGAAGCTCTCACCACCTCCCTTGGCTATATTTCCAGTTTCTCCTCACCCTCACTGACCAAAAATTCTTCCTATGACAAATCTCAATCCCCGATGCTACAGCTCAGATCTGCTACTCTTTCTGCCTTTGGTAGAGACAGAACCCACAGTGTCCTGCGTGAAGGATAGACTAGCAATTACACAAATAAACCAACAGAAGTAGTATCAAAGTATCAGCAAGAACCAAATTCAGGATTAAGTATTTACACAAATTGCCAAGTTTAGTGCTTAGGTCCAAGGCTCAGCTAGTGCCCATAGGTCATTCTGGTATCTAATTTAACAGTAACCAAAAGACGAAGCCACTGCAAGATCTACATCACTGTGGTTGGGGCAGAATAAGTGCAAGGTTTTGTTACCAGCGTACTGGTGTCCAGAGGGCACCTAGTGTACCAACTGCAGAATAATAGCAGCAAGATACCCCACACTGAGCCTACATCAGGCCAGAGTGGACAATCTGGTCATCTCCTGAACTGCTCAAGGAGAAGGTTCACACATACTGGCAACAAAACGAAGATCTCTCAAGGACAGTTTTCCCTCATGCTACCCACGAATGAGGAGGAATCTGTATTGTTTACATCATGAGTGGAATTTCCTTTGAGAAGAGATTACCACATACTCCTGCACATGGAGGATAGTCAGTTGGGTACCCAGTTGGGTACCAAGACACTGGGTTCCAGTTGTGGCTCTGCCACTGGCTGTGTGACTTTGGACAGGTCACTCAACTCCTCTGGACTTCAGTTTCTTCTTCCGTGAAATAGGAATGATACCACTCCCCACACCTACCTCACCAAGATGTTGTGAGCATTTGAGATATTGGATGTGAAAGTGTTTTGAAAAACAAAACACTTGGTAAACTCAAAGAACACTGTAAGAGGAGTAAATATTTACACTCTACGTAGGGGTAAATATTTATGATTTAGACGTCAAGGGAAAGAAAAATCACCACCTTTCTTTCACTCTTTGGGGAATGTCTTGAAAAGGGAGCATGGGCCTAGGAGTCAGGGGACCTGGGTTCTAATCCTGACTCCACCATTTGCCTGCTGTGTGACCTTGGGCAAGTCACTTAATGTCTCTATGCCTCAGTACCCTCATCTTTAAAATGGGGATTGAATACCTGCTCTCCCTCCCTGGTAGACTCTAAACCCAATGTGGGACAGGGACTGTGTCCTACCTGATTATCTTGTATCTACCTCAGTGCTTAGTACAGTGCTCTCCCCACAATAAGCACTTAGCAAGTACCCCAATTATTATTAGAGGTTGGGTGTTTCAGGAAGCTGGATCTACATTCTGCACAAGTAGTGGGCGTTTTGAGACTAGATGTTAATTCTCCCAACCTTTCCGTGAGGCTAGATGCTTTCAAGCGGCTCTGCCAAACGGCCTAGAAGCCCCCTGTTATGAGCTCAGCAACTCCAGAGAATCCTTTCAGCCATGCAGAAGGTTCTGCTGGGTAATGAAGGAGCAGAAGTTCAGTAACCAGTCTCTTTCCTCCTCTTGAAAGATGACTGTGAGTGTATACATGTTGAGGCAGTAGTTACCCTTAAGCCATTGATGCTCACCCCAGCCCCACAACCCTTAATGTAAATATCTTTACCCTCTACTATTTCCCCTATCCATAATCTAATGTCTATCTTTCTCTGTAGATCATAAACTCCTTGTAGGCAGGGATTATGTCTACCAACTCTATTGTATTCTCCCAAGCATTAGGTACAGTGTTCAGCACTCAGTATGTGTTCAATAAATACATTAATTAATTGGAAGGTTATGGCGTAGGGAGGAGAAAGTTAAATTGTTGGGATGCCCCCAAAGAAGCTGGGATTTCAAAAGGGCTTGGAAAGTGGGGAAAGAGCTATGGTCTGGAAGAATTCCCCGGGGTGGAGGGTGGAGGGTGTTGTGCTCTGGAAGAGGATGGGATTAGAGGCAGGAGAGTCAAAAACAAGGCAGAGTAAAAAGCTTAGCTTGGGAAGAATGAAGGATAAATTGGAATGGAACGGGAGAAAAAAGTTAATAAGTAAATGAGCCAAAAGGAGAAACCTAATGGTGTCCCTAAGAGTCAAGAGTCAGGAGTTTCTGTTTGATGTGGAGAGGAATAGGTATAGAGGGTACACTTGGATTTATACCCTTTATTCACTCCACCCTCAGCCCCACAGCACTTATGTACATATCCGTAATTTATGTATTCCCCTCCAGGCCTTAAGCTCCTGTGGGCAGGAAACATGTCTACCAGCTCTGCTATATTGTATGCTCCCAAGTGCTTAGCACAGTGCCCTCCACACAGTAACACTCAATACATATGATTGCTTGATGTAAAAAAACAAATATAGGCATAACAGCTACCCTTGAAAGGAAACCACAGTTCCTGACCTCAAAAAGCTGACACTCTAACAAGGGAGAAACGACAGAAGTCATTTGTTCAAGATTGTGTATTCACCTTCAAAACCCCCAAACACACTCCCTTCCCCATCAAATACACTCTTTGGTCCCTGATCCTAAATCCCCCTCTGATGTCTGGCTTGGGGAGAAAGTACAGAAGGGTCACTCTCCAGCTACTGGGCAGCCGTGGATGTCCTTGGCTGGGCCGTCCCAACGGAGCTGATGGAGAGGAGGCCCTTCGTAAGGTGAGAGGCAGAGCTACCCACACTTCCCTCATTTAAAAACTTGCCTACGGCTGCTGCTGCCGAGACTGGGAGACCCAGAGAGCTGGCACCGAGGCAAAGGCGAGAGGCATTTATCCTGCAATGATGTGCACCTTTTTGTTTTGATCGCTCTGAATGATTAAAGATTATAGCTGCTGTCTCTGCCGGTGATATATTCCAGTGCAGAGGAGTGACGTTTGCTCAATGTTCCATTCCTGAAAAGCAATTGTATGGATTAGCACTGAGTTTTGGGGTGGGGATGGGGGGAGAGACGGTGGGGGAGGGGTGGAGGGAAGAGGGTAGACGAACTTTCCTGCTTCAAGGACCCCAGCCACTTGGAATCTCCTGGACTGACAAAATGTACATGTGTTTAGAGGCTGTGTGAGAGAGTACAAAAATGTCGGGGAGAGACAGGGTCGGCCAGAGGGAGAGGATGGTAACCACTATATGATTCGGCTTTTTCATTCTGATTATCCTCAAAATGAAAAATGAACGGTAAACATGGAGGGAACAACCTGACCGACATTAATTTCCCGGACTCCGTGATCATCTGTCTGTAATGACTTTCATCTCAACTTTTCCCAAAGAGCCAGGAGAGCTTTTTCTGGCTTCCCCCTGGGGAGCTGGAATACTAGCTTTCCTCACGCAAAGAGAGCTTCATCCGAGCCATAGCTCTCGTTCTAGTTATAAAGTGCCTTTAGGAAATGGGTTGAAACTAGAGGAAGGGAGATTAGCTTGTACCACCTGGGGAAGCTGCTTCTGCAACAGTGGTGTCTCTTTCTGGGGCTAGATCAATTTCAGATGGGCCCAAAGATGTATGGCCCCCAAGATGCGCGGAGAAGGTCGCAGAGCCTAGTGGAGAGAACACGGGCCTGGTAGTCAGAGAAACCGAGTTCTAATCCCCACTCGGACAGTTACTTGCTGTGTTACCTTGGGCAATCCACTTCACTCTGTGCCTCAGTTCTCCTGTTTTTCCTTCCATTGAAACTGAGAATCCCATGGGGGTCAGTGATGGTGTCCAACCTTATTAACCTGCATCTACCCCAGTGCTTAGAACAATGTTTGACACGATGTAAGTGCTGAACAAATACTATAAAAAGAAAAAGATGCATCTGGTCCTCTTGGGTGGAAGAGCAGATTCTGGGTTGAACACTTTCTGGCAACTACGGTGACAGCTGAGCTTGGCCTTCTGACTGAAGTGATGAAATGAGAAGGGAAGGAACCCCAGAGAAAGATGTGATTAGGGGACATACCGGAGGGGAAGGGAAGAGGTGAAGCTGGTCAGAAGAGAGAAGGAGAACCTGCAGGTCACAGAGGAATCTGAAGAGGTGCAGAGAGACATTGAGAGTCTCCCGCATGACTGGAGTTTTCACCAACCAAAACATTTATCTGTTTTGGCTTCTCCACTCCTCTCAAGCTTGCTTATGCGTCCCCTATCCTAAAAAAACCCTCCCTCGACCCCATCTCCCGTCTACTGTTTCTCTCCAAACTTCTTGAGAGACTTTCTACTGTTGCCTCCACTCCCTAACCTACAAATTTCTCCTAAATCCCCTCCTATCTGACTTCTGCCCCCTTCTCTTACAGAAACAACCCCAAGATACCAATGACCTTCTTCTTACCAGATCTGACATTCTCTACTCATAATAATATTAACGTTGGTATTTGTTAAGCGCTTGCTATGTGCAGAGCACTGTTCTAAGTGCTGGGTAGATACAGGGTAATCAGGTTGTCCCACGTGAGGCTCACCGTTAATCCCCATTTTACAGATGAGGTAACTGAGGCACAGAGAAGTGAAGTGACTTGCCCACAATCACACATCTGACAAGTGGCAGAGCCGGGATTCCAACCCATGACCTCTGATTCCCAAGCCCGGGCTCTTTTCCACTGAGCCTTGCTGCTTCTCTTGAGCCACGCTGCTTCTCTCCTAATCCTCTTAGATCTCTCAGCCACCTTTGACACTGTAGACCACCCACTTCCCCTTGAAATTCTATCCAACCTTGGTTCTCTCTTGGTTCTCTTCCTATGTCTCTGACCATTCCTTCTCAGCCTCTCTTTCTAGCTCCTCCTCTGTCTCCCACTCCCTGACAGAAGGGGGTCCCTCAAGGCTCCTTTTTAGGTCACCTTCTATTCTCTCTCTACACCCATTCCCTTGGAGAAGTCCTTCACTCTCATGGCTTCAATTACCATCTCTCTACAGATGATTCCCAAATCTACATCTCCAGGCCTGACCTCTCTCCTTTCCTGCAATCTCACATTTCCTTCTGCCTTCAAGACATTCCTACTTGGATGTCCCACCGACATCTAAAATTAAACACATCCAAAACTGAACTCCTTATTTTCCCATCCAAACCGTCTTCCTCATCACCGTAGACAACACCACTAACCACCCTATCTCACAAGCCTGTAACCTTGGCATTGTCCTCGACTCATCTTTTTCATTCCACTCACATACTCAATCTGTCACCAAATCCCATCCGCTCTACCTTCACGACATTGCTAAAATCTGCCCTTTCCTCTCCATCCAAACTGCTACCATGCTGATCCAAGCACTTATCCTATCCCGCCCTGACTACGGCATCTGCCTTCTTGCTGATCTTGCTCCTGTCTCTCCCCACTCCAAACCATTCTTCTGCTCAGATCATTTATCAACAAAAACATTCAGTCCTTGTCTCCTCACTCCTCAGGAACCTCCATTGTCTGCCCATCCACCTCTGCATTAATTCCTTACCATCAGCTTTAAAGCAATCAGCTTGCCCCATCCTACCTCACCTCACTAATCTCCTAATACAGCCCAGCCCACACACTCCACCCCTCTGGTGCCAGTTTATTCCCTGGGCCCCAATTTAATCTATCTCGCCCCCGACCCCTTTCCCATGTCTTCCCCCTAGCCTGGAACTCCCTCCCTGTCCATATATGCCAGACCACCACTCTCTCCACATTCAAAGCAGTAGTAAGGTCACATCATCTCCAAGAGACCTTCACCAATTAAGCCCTCTTTTCTGGCAGAGTGTGAAATCTATCACTTGGATCTGTGATCTTTGGACATTAGACATTTGCCCCAACCCCACAGCACTTGTGTACATATCCATATAATATATATTTCAAATTATTCATTTATATTAATATATGAGAAACTGTGTGGCTTAGCAGGAAGAGCATGGGCTTGAGAGTCAGAGGAAGTGGATTCTAATCCTGGCTCTGCCACTTGTCTGTTATGTGACTTTGGGCAAGCCACTTAACTTCTCTGTGCCTCAGTTACCTCATCCGCCAAATGGGGATTAATCTGTAAATGAGGGACAACCTGATTACCTTGTAACAACCCCAGCACTTAGAACAGTACTTGGCACTTAGCAACAGCTTAACAAATACGATAATTATTATCATTATTATTAATAATGTCTCCCTCCCTCTCTAGACTGTAAATTCATTATGGGCATGTCTGGAATACATAGAAATATGGCTGCTAATTCTGCTGTACTGTATTCTTCCAAGCAATTAGTACGGCACTCTGCACGTAGTAAGCACTCAATAAATTCCATTGATGGATTGATTTTGGTCAGCACACTGGCCAAAACACACACCACTTAGCTCTATTGGAGCAAGAACTGGGCTTGTGTCAGGAAACCTAGTTACTGGTTTCTAGTTCCACTGGGTGAACTTCGGAGATTCACTGGAGTTTCTCCATGCCTCCGTTTCTCCAACTGAAGCCAGTGATCCCTGTCTGTACCTACTTGCCCTAGAGGTGGAGAGCAAAGGAAGAGAGCAGAGATTTGATTTACTCAATAGAAAAGTGAATATAAAATCTAAAGTACCATCAGGAGGGTTACCTCATGTCCCGCTTCCCACAGCTCATTCCCTTCAAAACACTGCCTCCCAAGAGAATCTAGGATATCAGATGTTGAGACAGAGGCAGAGGCAACAGGGTCTAAGGGGTTCTACCAATGCTGTTTGTATTGTACTCTTCCAAGAGCTTAGTACAGTGCTCTATGGTAAGTGCTCAATAAATACCATTAATCATTGACTTGGCCTGTCCTGATGTTTCCCTTGCTTCCTCCCACATACCCACCCATCATGGCCTCTTCCTCCTCAACTCATCGAGGAGGCCGGCTTCTCAGAAAGACAGCTCTAGAGAGACATTTTGGGATTAGGTGAGAATCAATCAGTTCTGGTTGGATGACAGCAAAGTAAACAGTTTTGGTAAATCATAGGGAAGAGAGGAAGGGAGAGAGTGGGGGAAGGGTAAGAAAAAAGCTCTACTAGTTCATTAGTGGTACGTTACCAACACATTATTGTCTTGATGTCAAAACAACAATATTTTAAACTTTTAATAACTTGGGAATTGGTTTTATATTACTATCGACACAGGGATGTGAAAGGTTAGTGGGAAAGAAAAAAACACAAAGGTAACTCTATGTCTTTTCACTGCTCTCTAATTAGTAGCTACCCTGCTAACTGCCCAGCCAGCTTGCATGGCGCTATTTTTAATACGTAGCTGATATTATCGGGAAAGCGACAGCCTCAGCGTAAAGACCCATTGCAGTCCATTATGAATGGCCCTTCGCCACAGGGGAAAAAAACTGCATTGGAGACGTACCAAACCCACCAAAATAAAAGACCCGAGAAACCACAACACAGTGCCTCTTGTTGGAAGAGACATTCATTCGAAAACATGTAATTAAATTCATGAATTAGTTAAGGAGAAAATAAAACAACTTGGGAGAAAAACACTGGAGGAAGGAATGATAAATTTATACGACGATCCTGGTAACGCCACAAACTGTGCTTGGTTTCCTCTGGGAAATTTATTACCCTGTCACCTGGACCCCAAGATCTATCTACATGCTTGTCATTCACCAGTGTATTTCATTTAGCCTCTCTCCATTTATATATATTTATATACTCCTACTCATGTATCTACAGGATCTGCCTGTCCATTTTCCACGGAGATATATGGATACAGGAAGTCTATGCTCCTATGGTAATAAATTCCCAAAACCAATAGCAGTTGAATATCCCCAAACAGAAAAACAAACTCTTCTATTACCTTGCACTCTTAAACACTGGGCAGGATTCCTGAGCCACTGAGTGATGTTGTCAACAGCTCCCCGCTCGCAACCGTGATAACATCCTTGACTCCTCTCTCCCTTTCAGTCCCCGTATTCGGTCAGGCACCAAATCCCGTCGGTTCTCTCTTCATCCCATCTCCAGAATCCATTCCTTCCAAACGGCCACCACTCCAGCCCAAACATTTGTTTTACCACAACTTAATTATTGGATCAGCCTCCTCATAGACTTCCCTACCTCCAGTCTCTCCTTTCTCCAGTCCATACAGTACTCTGCTGCCTGAATCATCTTTTCATTCAATCATATTTATTGAGCGCTTACTGTGTGCAGAGCACTGTACTAAGTGCTTGAGAGAGTACAATACTACAATAAAGGGACACATTCACATTACCTGCCCATTTTTCTGAAACATCATTTTTTCCACTCCTCAGAAACCTCCAGTGGTTGTCTATTCCTCTCTGCATCAAACCGAAACTCCTAATCATTGACTTAGAGGAGATTAATTCTCCCCCCATTACTCATCCTCCCGCCTCTCTAACTACACTCCAGCTTGCACTTGTTGCTCCTTGCAACCTAACCTACTCACTGTCCCTCGTTCTTCCCTTGTTCTCATCTCACCACTGACCTCTTGTTCATACCTTCAGCTCTGCCTGAAATGCCCTCTTTCTTCACATCCAGTAGACCACTGTTTTCCCCATCTTCAAAGCCCTCATGAAGTCACATCTCCTCCAGGAGTCCTTCCCTAATTAATCTCTCATCTCTCCACCCTATTTTCTTGGCTACTGTCACTAACACCTCTGGGTCACCTAAACCTATCCCCGAATCAGCACTTATATACAGATTTTTAAACACTGTTGCTTCCCCCTGCCTTGATTGTAGTGTCTGTCTCCCCAGCTAGACTGTAAACTACTTGAGGGCAGGGTCTACTGTCTTCTAACTTTACTCTCCCAAGAGCTTATACAATGTTCCACACATTTAGACCTCAATAAATACTATTGATTTCTGAGTGATCTGGGGAAAGTTACTCAAATTCAAGGTGCTTTCATTTCTTCCTACCAAATAAGGAAATGAGGTGAGAATTCATTATGTCTCCTAAAAAGCTTTGCCAGATATCACCACACTGCCACATATTAGCAAACTTTTTAATGTTCTCATTTTTCCCAGATTAGACTTGGAGATGAGGCACTTTGGATTTGAAACTTCACTTTTCTCATCGTGAATAGCAACATTTTTTTACACAATAGGTCAGAGACACAACACAGTACAGTACTGTGCTCCAGATGAAGATCCAGCAGATCACGGCCTAGCCCAACACTTTTCTGACAGGTCACCGGCGACCGCTGAAGCCACTGGGAAGATCGGGCAAACCGGAGGCTGCAGAAACTAATGCACTTACAAAAAACACTTGGATTTCCTTTTCCGGTACTTTTTTTATGGTAGTTGTTAAGCGCTTACTATGAGCCAGGTGCTTTACCAAGCAGTGGGGTAGAAACACATTAATCAGGTTGGACACAGTCCCTGTCCTACAAGGCGTTCACAGTCTTAGTTCCCATTTTACAGATGAGGGAACTGAGGCACAGAGAAGTGAGCTGCCCAAGTTCACATAGCAAATGGCAGAGTCAGGATTAGAACCCACATCCTTCTGACTCCAAAGCCTGTGCTCTATCCACTAGGCCATGCTTGTCCTTGAGGGCTAAACCTCTCACTTTCCACTTCCATTCCTTTGCTCCACAAGTTCTATCTTGCAGTAGGAACTCAGTGAAAGCTGAGCTGGCCGGGCTCATGTCCTTCACTTCTTCGCTGGGCTTTCCCAAATCCCAAATTTAACTGCCTTATTCTCGAGCGGATGTGACCTGAATTTTACATGGAGGAGCCACTCTGAGCATCCAAAAGGGACTCTGTCTGTCTGAGCCAATGTGCCTCGGGAGGGGGTTACCCGAAAGGGCTATAAGAAAAGGACCTGATGTTAACCTGACTGACTTCTAAGAAAACAGTTGGGGGTTCCTACCTCCTAACTGTTCACTCATGCTCTCATTTTCCTTCAAGATGCCCAGATTCACCAAAGGGCAGGGACTGTGTCCTATCTGATCATCTTGCACGTACCCCAACACTTAGCACAGTGTGCGACATGTAGTGGGAGCTTAATATATACCATCAGTAGATTTTAAATCTTCTCTACATCGGCTTTGCTTCCTTCCCCACATGCACAGAGGGGATTCCATCCTCTGGTGACATGAGGCTTCTGAGGGTTTTCTTAAACCCAGACCCCAGAGACCAGAAGAGGAGTGCTCGGGGTCCCTGGGAGGCAAGGGGGACGACTAGCTTTCTGCAACTAAGGGGTACAGAGCCCCTTTTTGAGGGGGGAACCCAGAGAGGTGCCCCTGTGCTCTAGCCAGTGCCCTCTCCTCCCCCGTCGCAAGACCGACCAGAGTCTAACCCGCGTCGATACCGGCCGGTGGCTGGGCCCCGGGCCCGACGGATGTAAACATATGCACAGACACTCTACGGAAAGTGCAGGATGGGAACCTCAGCAGGGGTTAATCCTCAAGCTTCCCCAGAACTTGGGTGATCCAAGGCAATCACATCAGACCTCCGCTGGGCCTTGGGGTCTTTCTGACGGGCTCCTCCTCCGGCCCCTAACTCCCAGCCGAGGCAGCGCGGCACTGGTCCCGAGCACCGAGAGGGGCAGGGCAATCTCGGACGCCAACCCTTTGAGCCAAGCTTGGTTCCCCAGGCTGGGGGTGCCCCGCTGGCATGGGGGGCTCCGAGCAGGGGCAGAAGCCCAGGGCTCTTGGCCCGGGCCCCCCTGCTCTCCCACCCTAGGATGCTTAGAAGCTCCCCTATAGCCTCTCTGGGAGGCCGGGCCATCTGGGGGTCCATCTGTCCATCCGTCCCTCCCTGCCGAGGCAGCCCATCTCCCTCCCCCCACGGCCGTTCTGGAGTTGCCTCTCACACTCGGTCGCGCGATTCGGCGGCAAGTCACCAAGTCACCCCTTCCTCCTCCTCCTCCACCACTGCCCAGTGAAGCGGGAGGAAGAAGCCCGGAGCCGGGCAGCCGGGGACCAAGAGGGACCACCGAGTTTCTCTCAACTTCTTGGGTGCGAGGGCGGCCGCCCCAAACCCGCAAGCCAAGCAGGCGACCTGCGCGGGGCACCTCGCCTTCATGTCCCCCGGCTTTCACCCGAACCTCGTTCTGTTGTGTCCCCGACGTCCCCCCGTGCCCCAATTTCTCACTGTGCCTCCTGCGTCCCCCTGTTCCCCTGCTTCTCACTGTGCCACCCCCCCGCGTCCCCTGTGCCCCTGCTTCTCGCTTGTGCCCCCCACGCCCCCCCGTGCCCCTGCTTCTAGCTGTGCTCCCCACGTCCTCCTGTGCCCCTGCTTCTTTCTGTGCCCCCGCGAGCCTTTGTGCCCTGCTTCTCTCTGTGCCCTCGCCTCCTCCTGTGCCCTGCTTCTTGCTGTGCCCCCTGCATCGTCTTTGCTCCCCACGTCCCTGTTTCTCGTGTGGCCCCCGCATCCCCCTGTGCCTCTGCTTCTGTGTTCCCGCGTCCTCCTGCTTCTCGCTTTGTCCCCCGGTTCCCCCTGTGCCCCCCGCGTCCCCCCGCTTCTAGCTGTGCCCCTCACGTCCCCCTGCTTCTCAGTGTGCCCCCCGCGTCCCCCCGTGCGCCTGCTTCTCGCCGTGCCCCCCGTGCCCCTTACCTGGGGAGCCTCCGTGCCGTTCCGCGCCCGCTCCTGTCCCTTGGCTCTCGGCCCCTCGACCTTCGGGGCGCTAACTTTGCTGGGGGTACCGAGATTCTCGGCATGGACCCTCCAGCCCGACCCCCGTCTCCCTCCCCGCAGTGCTCGCTCTCTCCGCCTCCGACTCCAGCCGCTTCTCCTTGGCGCGGGCTCTCCGGCTCCCGGCCCTGCGGGGGGCTGGGGGGGGGCGGCCACTACAGTATTAGCTCCCCAGAAGGTCCCTCCTCCGAGAGGTGAGGGCCGGAAGGCTTGCGCGAGGGCGTCCAGATCGTTACTCTGCTCCGCGCTGACTCGCTACAAAATGCCTCCGCTCGCCTGGGCACGTGGGGAGGAGGAGGGAGGAGGGAGGCGAGGTGTTGCTATCCAATTTGGTGGCAAAGTGCTGCCCCCCACAGCCCCTCCCTCTCCGGGGAGGATTCGAGCCGGGGCGACCCCCTCCCTCTCCTGCCCTCAGCCCAGGGAAAGGGGGGGTCGGGATCAGAATGATAATAAAAATAACAGCAATAATCATAAGAGTATTTGCTAAGCGCTGAAGGGGCTGGGACCATTCACTCAACGCGGCTTGGTGGCAAGAGCACGGGCTGGCGAGTCAGAGGACGTGAGTTCTAATCCCGCCGCCGCCACTTGTCTGCTGTGTGACCTTGGGCAAGCCGCTTCACTTCTCTGGGCCTCAGTTCCCTCATCTCTAAAACGGGGATCAAGACTAAGAGCCCCCACCTGGGACCACCCGCTTAACGTGTAGCGACCCCAGCGCTCAGAACAGTGCCGGGCACGTAGTAAACGCTTAAGAAACACCATCGTTATTATTGAGAGCTTTCTGTGCGCGGAGCACTGTACTAAGCGGTTGGAAAATACAATTCAGCAACAAATAGGGAGAATCCCTGCCCAACAGCGAGCTCACGGCCTAGAAGGTGAGGAGAGAGCGAAAATCCCGCCACACCTGATCGCACTTTCCTGCTGTCATCAGGAAAGTCATCGGCAGCAACCTGTGTCACGTCTCCTCCGCCCTCTGGGCCCCACCTGCCCAGAACCCGCGGCAGGATTGCATGTGTTAGCTCTCTCACTACCCCACCCTACTCTCTCTCTCTCTTTCTGTCTCTGCTTCACTCTCTTTCCCTCTGTTTCTCCCTCTCCCTGCCCTGCGTTCCTCCTCTAAGGGCCGCCCGGTGGGAGCCGGGCACCTGGCCTTCTCAGCCCCCCTGCCCCCGGGGTGGGCATTCTCCGTGTCCGGATCCCTCTCCTGCCTCTCTGCCCCGCAGCCCCCCGCTCCACCCCCAGCTTCGATCCCCCTCTGTACCCACAGCACGCTCTCTGCCTCTTTCTACAAAGCAGCTGGCCAATTCACGCGGCATACAAAAGAGTTGACTCAATTCAAAGGCAGCAAATCAAGATAAATCCTATAGTGGAGATGGGAGAGCGCGCGAGAGAATATGAATGAATTCCCCCATAAGGGAACTAATTCCTGCGCTGACACGCCGACCCCGAGAACGGTGATGACTGCAATACCTTAAACACTCAATGAAACGTTATTGGGACACTTTTTGGGGGGGGGCCGGGGGAGGAAGACGGGAGACAGCCTGGGCAGAGATGCGATTACGGATTCCTGAACTGTATTCCCCCTATGCCCCTCTTCCCTTCCCACGTTCCCTTTTTGAATGCCTCCTTCTCGGACCACGGGCCTGGAGCGCTCCCCCAGGGGAAGAAGCAGCGTGGCTTCGTGGAAGAAGCACGGATTTGGGAGTCAGAGGTCGTGGGTTCTAATCCCGGCTCTGCCCATTGTCAGCTGTGTGACTGTAGGCAAATCACTTCGCTTCTCTGTGCCTCAGTTACCTCATCTGTAGCCCCACTGTGGGACAACCTCATTACCTCGTGTCTACCCCAGAGTTTAGAACGGTGTTTGTCACATAATAATAATGATGACATCTGTTAAGCGCTCATTATGTGCGAAGCACTGTTCTGCACATAGTACAGAGTACTGCACATAGTAAGCGCTCAAATACCATAATTCATTCATTCATTCAATCGTATTTATTTGAAAGTACAATTCAGCAGTAGAGACGATCCTTGCCTTTAATAGGCTCACAGTCTAGAGGGAATAATTATGGTATTTGTTAAGCGCTTATTATGTGCCAGGCACTGTACTAAGCGGGTTGGACTCTGTCCCTGTCCCATGTAGGGCTCCCAGTCTCAATCCCCATATGACAGATGAGATAACTGAGGCACAGAGGAGTGAAGTGACTTGCCCGAGGTCACACGGCAGACAAGCGGCGGGGCTTTATCAGTATTATTCCCTCGCTTCTCCCTCCTGAGCGGCCCAAGGGAAAGCGCAGGACCGTCTTGAGGCGGTGTCCGCTCCCACCTTCACGTGGCCCATGGCGGCGGCTGGAGGGCTTCTCCGGACCCCGGCCGTAAAAGCAGACACCCCCCCCCCGTCGCTCCCCCCAAAGAAGACTGCGGGATCCGTGCCTTGGTTTACCTCTCCTCTCTCGCTGTTCTTGGAAAGGGCGTGGAGAGAGCCGCGTCCTCGAAGGACCGGTCCCTGCTCCGGGGCTCGGAGACAGGGGACTTGCCTGGACCGCTTGCGGCCGCCCACCCTCCCTTTTTATAATCACCTCCTCGTGGGGGCTTCCTGGGGGCGGGGAGGGGGAATCCCGCAGATTTCTAGACCCTAGGGGAGGTCAGAGAGTCCGGGGGGCGGCCAGCAAAAGGATGGGCCTGGGCCAGGGCCCGGGGGTCGGGGTGGCTGAAAAGCAACCCTCGGTGGTCCCGTCGCCCCCCGCCGGGTCGAGAGCCTAGGAGGGAGCAGCAAGATTTTGGAGCCGAACCGGAGAATGGGTCATCGCCGACAGAGAGGGAGTTTCGGAGCCGGGCCTGGCCCTGGGCGAGGGAGGACCAACGGGGGGTCCCTACACCAGGGGACTGGAGCGCTCCAGAGCCGGGAGGGTGTGATAAAGGGAGAAAAAGGAATAACAGACGTGTTTGAGTTCTCTTAGGCGTAGGGCCACCCCTGTTCCATCGCCAGTCCTGTCCATCCCGTTCCTCCTCCCGCCGTCCCCCGCCCGGGGACCCCGCAGTTCTGGGACCTGCTCTGGAGGCCGCTGAGCGTGGCTCCTCAAGATGCCTCCGGAGAAGCGCCTCTTCCAACTCTTCTGACCTACACTTCCCCCATCCCTTTCCTCTTCTCCTCTCCTCTTCCCCCCTTCTCCCCCTTCTCCTCTCTTCCTCCCCCTCCTCTCCCTCCTTCTCTCTCCTTCTTCTCTTTCTCCCCTCCTTCCCCTTCCTCCCCCTTTCCCTCCTCCCCTTCTTGTTTTCCTCCTCCTCCCTCCCCTTCTTCTCCCTCTCCTCTTTTTCCTCTCCTCCTCCCTCCTCCACCTCCGCTTCCTCCTCTTTCCCCTCCTTCCCCTCCCTCCCCCTCCTTCTCCCCCCTTCGTCCTCTTCCTCCTCCCCTTCTTCCTCCCCTCCTCCTCCTCCTCCTTCTCCTCCGCTTCCACTTCCTCTTCCTCCTCGTCCCCCTCCACAATCAACCAATGAATCGTTTTTATTGAATGCTTACTTTGTGCCGAGCCCTGGACTAAGCTCTTGGGAGAATACAATATAACAGAGTTGGCAGGCACGTTCTGCCTTCTTCCGCCTCCTCTTCCTCTCCTCCTCCTCCGCTTCCTCTTCTTCCACCTTCGCCTCCTCCCTGCCCTCAATTAATCGATGGTATTTATTGAGCGCTTACTGTGGGTAGGTCACTGTACTAAGCGCTTGGGAGAATACAATATAGCAGAGTTGGTAGACACGTTCTGCCCTCTTCTTCCTCCTTCTCCTCGTCCCCCTCGGGTCGACCCGGCAGAGCCCCTCACCCCCTTCCCCCAATCTGCCAGGAGCGCAAACGCAGCAGCCCCCAACCTTTCCCCCGAGACCCCAAGGAGAGACTTGGGGCAGGGGGCGGGACGAGGAGAGAAAAGTCCTCATGGAGAACTCTGGAGCCCAGGGCGCAGCCCCTGCTATGGGAAGGCTCCGTCTAGGAGGGGAGAAGGGAGATTGGAATAATAACAATAATAATAATAATAATGGTATTTGTTAAGCCCTTACTATGTGCCAAGCAGTGTTCTAAGCGCTAGGGTAGATACAAGGTAATTAGGTTGTCCCACACGGGGTTCACGGTCTTAATCCCCATTTTACAGATGAGGTGACTAGGCACAGAGAAGTTGTGACTTGCCCAAAAGTCACAGAACAGACAAGTGGCAGAGCCGGGATTAGAACCCACGACCTCCGATTCCCAAGCCAGGGCTCTTTCCACTGAGCCACACGTCTTCTCGTGTCGATTCCCACGGGACACCAACATGGGATAATAATGTTGGTATTTGTTAAGCGCTTACTATGTGCAGAGTACTGTTCTAAACGCTGGGGTAGATAGAGGGTAATCGGGTTGTGGTGCTAACAGTTAATCTCCATTTTACAGATGAGGTAACTGAGGCACAGAGAAGTGAAGTGACTTGCCCACAGTCACACAGCTGACAAGTGGCAGAGCTGGGAATCGAACCCATGACCTCTGACTCCGAAGCCCAGGCTGTTTCCACTAAGCCACGCTGCTTCCCCTACAAGGCGATTGTCCCGGAGAGGGTGACGGGCGGGTTGAGGGGGTCGGTTGGGGTCCGAGATCTGGGCTGCAGGCGGGGACAGGGGGCAAGCAGGCTGAGAGACTGGGGCAGGAGGTGGGGAGGCTGGGGCAGTGAGTGGGTAGGCTGGGACGGGGGTGGGCAGGCTGGGGCAGAGAGTGGGTAGGCTGGGACAGGCGGTGGGCTGGCAGGGACGGGGGCAGGCTGAAGAAGGAGATGGACAAGCTGGGGCAGGAATTGGGCAGGTTGGACAGGAGACGGGCACCGAGGGGTCTGGATGGGGGGGGAGTGTGGGGGTCGAGAGTATGGCAGTTCCGGAAGCCCCCGAAGTACAATCCAAGTAGAGGAAATCCACCCGGGATGTATTTCTAAGCCTCGAGGAAACGGCCTAAATTCATTCATTCATTCAATAGTATTTTTTGAGCGCTTACTATGTGCAGCACGCTGTACTGAGCGCTTGAAATGTACAAGTCGGCAACAGACAGAGACAGTCCCTGCCCTTTGACGGGCTAAATCCCCAGGGGTGCCAGCCGACGCCGTCCTGCTGGCAGCCCACGACTCGGGCACAGCCGTCCCCGGCGCCCCCAGAGCCCCCACCGTGCCCGACCTTTCCGGACAGACCCTCCCCCCGCCCCCCCCGGTCAGATTTCCATCGTCCTTTCCCCGGGCCCGGCGCCCGACCCACCCCAAGCAGCCCGGGAAGAACCATGGAGAGCGGCGGCCGGCGGCCAGGGACCGGCGGCCAGCGACCAGCCGCTCAGTCCCGGGCCCGGGGACGCGCCGACCTTACCGCCCGCCACCACTCCGGCCGACAAACTGGGGCGACTGAAAGTTCATGCCCCCGTCCCCCGTCCCCCATCCCAGCCCGTAACTAACTGTGGGCTGGGGAAAGGGGCGGGGAGGAAGGAGCAGAGGGCCACAGGGAGCAGAGGGGGGAAACGGAGGAAAGGGGATGGAAAGGGGGATTAGAGGAAGGGTGGGGGCCGGAGGGCCGTGGGGCTGGAAGGGCGGCCTGGTGGACCCGGGGCCGAGGGGGTGGAGGGGAAGGGTGGGAGCCGGTGGGTTTAGGGGTTGGAAGCGGAGGAGTGGGAAACCGGGGCTGAGGGGTTGGGCGGGGGGGCCTCGAGGACCGAAGGTTTGGAGGAAGGGGTGGGGAGATGAAGGTTTGGAGGAGAGAGGTCGGGGGATGAAGGCTTGGAGGAGAGGGCTGGGGGGGATGAAGGTTTGGAGGAGAGGGTGGGGGGCTGAGGGATGAAGGTCTGGAGGAGGGGGTGGGGAGTTGAGGATTGAAGCTTTGGAGGGAGGCGTGGGAACCTGTGGGCCGAGGTTTTGGAGAGGCAGGATGGGGGACCGAGGGCGGGACGGTTGTAGGAGAGGGCTGGAGGGCGGAGTTGGGGGCCGAGGGCTGTCCGTCCGGCCGTCCGGCCGGCCTCAGAGAGCCCAGTCCCGCAGAGCCAGGCAGCGGGAGTCGGCCGCAGGTCACCTGTCCCCTCTCAATAGCCCCGGGCCCCGGCCCGGCCCCCGGCCCCGACTCCGGAGGCTACGCCTCGGAAAGTTTGGGCCCCGTCTCGTCCCTCCTGGCCCTGGGTGTCAGTCCCGACCGGGGTCACTGCGTGGGGACCCACCGTCCACCACGCCGGGAGGAGGACGACCCGGACCGGGAGGAGGAGGACAGCTCAGACCGGGAGGAGGAGGACGGCCGGGACCGGGAGGAGGGGGACAGTCAGACCGGGAGGAGGAGGACGGCCGGGACCGGGAGGAGGGGGACAGTCAGACCGGGAGGGGGACGGCCAGGACCGGGAGGAGGAGCAGGGGGACAGTCAGACCGGGAGGGGGACGGCCAGGACCGGGAGGAGGAGGAGGAGGACAGGTCGGACCGGGAGGAGGACGACGCGGACCGGGCCGGCGGAACGAGGGACCGGGAGGGATGGAGAGGGGCGCGGCCGGGCCAGGCCGGCGGGAGGGCGGGGGGTCGGAGAGGGGCGAGGGCGGGGACGGCACAGCAAAGACTTGTGGTGTGGGAGCCGGGGGGAGGGGAGCCGGGGGTCCTGAGGAAGTCGGGGGACGGGAAAGGGGCCCCCGCCCTCCACGGCTCCCATCCCCAATCCGGGCGGGCCGCCCGCAGGGACAGGCGGACGGCGCCCAGGGCTTTTCCTCCGCCCCGCCCCCCGTCCTCCAGACCCCCGCCCCCCGGACCCCGGACTCCGGACCCCCGCCCTCCAGACCCCCACCCTCCTTCCCTCCAGCCCCCAGCCCCGCCCCCCGGACCCCCGCCCTGCAGACCCCCGCCCCGTCCCCCTGCCTACCTAGACCCGATCCGGGAGCGGCGGCGGCGGGCGGGCGGATGGTGCTCTCCGGCCCGGGAGAACCGCTGAGAGCCCAGGGAGCGGCGGCGGCGGTGGCGGCGGCTTCCTCCTCCTCCTCCTCTTCCTCCTGCTCCTCCTCCTCCTGTTCCTCCTCTCCTCCTCCCCCTCCTCCTCCTCCTCTCCCCCGAGCTGGGGCGTCCGCTGGCTGGGCTGCGAGCCTCCTCCTCCTCCTCCTCGTCCTGGTCCTCGCCCGGGGCTGGGCCGGGGCTGGGCCGGGCCGAGGGGTCCGAGGGGTCCGAGGGGTCCGAGGGATCCGAGGGGTCCGAGGGGTCCGAGGGGTCTGGACCCCTCCGGGAGCAGACGGGGCTGCGGGTCCTCACTGCGTCAGGAGCCCCGAGCTTGGTCGGGCCGCTGCTCGGGAGGATGGGGATGGGGATGGGGATGGGGATGGGATGGGGATGGGATGGGGATGGGATGGGGATGGGGATGGGGATGGGGATGGGGATGGGGATGGGGATGAGGATGGGGATGGGACTCCGGTTGGGTCTGGGGCAGGGGCGCGGCGGCAGCGCGGGGATAGTAGCACATTCTTTCTGAGCCTCATCCAAGGTTTAATGTAGACCCCGGCAGGGGAGGGACGAAGAGAAGGAGGAGGGGAAGGGGGAGGGGGAGGGCGGTGGCGAGAAGAGGGGAGGAGATGAAGGGAGACCCCGAACGAGAAGCCGGGGAGGTCCGGCGGGCCTGGGGCTTCACTGGGGACAGGTGCCGGGGAGGCAAGTTGGAAAAGCACAACCAGCTCCCGAGGAGGACGGCGGGGCGAGGAGGTGGGCGGGAAGGGAGGCAGGTGGGCGCTTGGTAAAAAAAAAAAAGCCCAGAAGCCCCCTCCCCTTTCCCTTTTCTCCTTCCACTTTTCCTCCAACGAGCGTCCTTTCTCCAAATCCTTTCCTGCTGCCTCCGTCTCCCCTCTCTCCTAGACCTCGTCCCAGCCCTCGCCCGACTCTCGCTCTCTCTCCTAGAGCCCTCTCCACTTCTCTGTCCCCCCTCCCTCTGTGAACCCCCCAACCCCACTAGCCAGGCCCCCTATTCCTGCCTGTGGCCCCAGGCAGCGTCCCCCCGACCCCCGACACACACAACCCATGTCATGGTCTCCAGTCTCCTCTCGACCCCAGGACCCCTCCCGAGGACCGCAGGGCAATAAGGATAGGGGACTTTTGCCAGGTCTGGCTGGAGCGAGGCCCGGGGCTCTGGGGGTTCTGGGGGCTCCGGCGCGGATTTGGGGGGTGGGGGGCTGAGTCAGGGGAGGGCAAGGAGCGTCTGTCAGCTCGGGGGCCTGGGCATTCAAGCAAAGCGGCCCGTGGGAAAGTTGGCCAGAAGAAGTTTCTGTGCTTTAAACTGTGGGAACCTGTGAGTGTGTGCATGTGTGTGCGTGCGTGGGTGTATGTGTGTGTTTGTGTATGTGTATATGCTTGTGTGTATGTGTTTGTGCGTGTCTATGTGTTTGTGTGTATGCATTTGTGTGCATGTATTTTTGTATGTAATTGTGTGTGTGCGTGCGTGTGTATGTAATTGGGGGGCGTGCGTGTGTATATGTGTGTGTGTGCGCGTGTGTGTGCGTGTGTATATGTGTGTGTGCGCGCGTGTGTGTTTGTGCGTGTGTATGTGTTTGTGTGTATATGTTTGTGCGTGTGTATTTGTGTTTGCATTTGTATGTGATTGTGTGTATGCATTTGTGTGTATGTAATTGTGCGTGTGTAATTGTGTGTGTGTGCGTGCGTGCTTTGCTTTTCTCCTCACCAAGGTCCTCCAAGCTGACGGCGAGGAAGCCCACCCCCTCCCTCCCCCCATCCCATCCATCTCCTGAACCCACTTCCTCCTCCGAGCTCCAGGGAAGACCCCCGGAAGGAACCCGGTTCCGGACACCAAAGGGTTAAATCGACTGTATCTGTTGCGCGGGGCAGAGCCCCCCCCCCCCCCATCCCCATCCCCCTCTCCCCCTCCACGCCACGATCCGGACAGGTGGCTGCTGACTTGGTGAAGATTCCCCGGGAGACCCCCGGCAGCCAACCCCCTCCCCTAATTCCCCCAGGAGTCCTGGGTTACAAATAGCCTCTCTAAACCCCGGCTTCCCCAACCCCGGGGCTCTCCCCGCCTCCCCACCCCCATCTCAACCCCGAACCCCCCAGAGGGGTCTCGGGCCCAGCAGAGGGTCCCGGGGCGGGGGGAGCCGGGCTCAAGGGTGGCGCTTCTGGGGCTCCCCCGACCCCCCGGCTTCGCTATTGATTGACTTCTCCCGCTTTTCCCATCAAAATCAGGCTCAAGAGCACCCCTCCCCGGCCAGACCTGGACCTGCAGGCTGCCCCCCCCCGGCCCTCTCCGCCCCCTCCCTGCCCAGAAAGGCGGGAGCCCGGGACCCCCGGGACCCCCGGGACCCCCGCCACCCTCGAGGCCAAGGGCCGAGCCCCCATTTTCCCGCCCGTCCCCACGGGCATCTCTCCTCTCCCCCGCCCAGGGCCATGCGGGAACCAGTGGGGGCTGAGGATCCGGACCAGGGGTGTTGGGGAGGGGGAGAGACCCCTCTCCCCTTCCCCTTTCGGGGAATCCTCCCGTTGCGGTTTGGAATGGAAAGAAGACGGTGCAGGGGGAGGGCAAGAGAGGGAGGGCGATTTGGAGAGGAGGAGGAGGAGGATGGGGAGAGGAGAAGAAAGGCGAGGAGGGGGAAAAGTGGGAGGAAGAAGGGGGAGAAGGAGAAGAAAGGGGAGGAAGAGAAGGAGAATGAGGAAAAGAAGAAGGGGAAGCAGAGGGAAGAGGAGGAAGAGGAGGAAGAAAAGGGAGGGGTGGAGGATAGAGAAGAAGAGAAGGAAGACGGGGGGGGGAAGTGGGAGGAAGAAGAGGGGGAGGAGAAGGGGGAGAAGGAGAAGAAAGGGGAAAAAGAGAAGGAGGATGAGGAAAAGAAGAAGGGGGGAAGAGGAGAGAAAGGGGAAGAAGAAGAGAAGAAGAGAAAGAAAGGGGAGAAGGAAGAGAGCCTGCCAAAACTTGTTCTCCCGGCACAATGAAGCTGTCCAGACCATATGCATGGTCCGGACATAAATATATATGTGTGTATATATATATATATGTGTGTGTGTGTGTTTGTGTGTGTGTGTGTGTGTATTCCCTCTCGATTTAGTCACTTATGCCTGCTACCTCTCCCCATCCCTAACCTTTTCTCCAGGTGAAATGTAAGTTCTCTGGAGAGAGGAAGAGTGTGTGGCCGGCGGCGGGGTGTAGGGGAGGAGGGGGAGATGGAGGAAAGAGAGAAAGGAGAGGCGACGTTAATTCTCTCTCTCTCTCTCTCTCTCTCTTCTTCTGTGTGCTGAACTGTGGGGACCCCTATACCTTCCCTAGCGGAATGGGACGGGGAACTTAATCAGTCTGCACCTCATAGGGGTCGGAGTCGGGAGTCTTTTAAGGAGTCACCAGGCCTGGGAAGTGTCTCTTAGGTTGTCTTACCGATTCGGATCCTTTCTGGGTTTTATCTCCCAAGAGCTTAGTACAGTGCTCTGCACAGGGTAAGCGCTCAATAAATACGATTGAATGAATGGCTATCATTACATTCCCCATGGACGGAAAAAAAACCCCTTTCCCCCATCCCTCTCCTTCTCTCTCTCTCTGTCTCCCTCTCCCTCTCTCCCTTCCCTATACGCTGTCCTGCAGAATAATTTATATTTGGGAAGTGGGGGCAAGGGGGGTGAGGGGAAGGCTTTCTGCAGCTCAAGGGCCCAAATCTCGGGCCCAATTTCATTCAAGTCCGCTTTCTGTTCCTCCCAACCCTGGACAGCTCTCTCTGCCTCCCTGGATCGGAAGTGAAAGGAGGTAAGGGACATTTGTCCTTGCTTGGTGTCTGGGCCCCTCCAAGGACAGGGCAAGTTCTGCAGCGAGGGACCGCCGGGCCAGGAGCATCTTTGACCCTGTTGGCTGCATTTCAGATCTCAAACAGGCCTTCTTTGCTGTTGGAGTCGTTTTAAATCGTGATTATTTCTTTATAAATATCATAAACCCCAGGGAGACCCAAGCGGGCTCTGATTGATCCAGCCTGCTGACTTCTCTTAAAATAAGGAAGGATCTGCGGCTGCCTCTGTGACTCCCCCTTTATTCTTTGGGGAAATTAATGATCCGCAGCCCATACAGATTTTAGTGAGGGTTCTGAAGTGTCCCCTGCTCTCAGCTCGTCGCTGAGAGTATTGAGATGCAGCGTTCTGCAGCAGCCCCTCGAGCACCGGGGAAGGTGGGCCCACGCAGGGGAGGCAAAGACAAGGGGATGGATGTAACTGTCCTTCCTCGGGGCTAAATTAGGCAGCACACAGGCTGTCCCTCAGTCTCTCTCTGTGTCTCTGTCTTTCTCTCTCTCTCTCTCTCCCTCCCTCCCTCTCTTTTACCCACTCACACACCGACCTGTGTTTGCTCAGCAACTGGACAGACTCACGTAGATACACTTGTGTCCAAACTCAGTCGTTCACCGTCAGAGCTATCCCAGACACACACACACACACACACACACACACACACACACACACACACACACACAGAGTCTTGGTCTCCTTCAGGGACACAGACACAAGTACGAGCTCATTCTCTTTCCTGCAGATACATGAAAGAATTCATATTCTCTCTCATCCTTTCTCTCATTTTATCTTACCCTTTCTCACTTTCATACACACATGCAAGCACACACACACACACATACAAAAAAAATGAAAGAGAAGCAGCATGAACTAGTTAATAAAGCACATACCTTGGAATCAGAAGGACCTGGGTTCTAATTGTGGATCCACCACTTGTCTGCTGTGTGTCCTTTGGGCAAGTCACTTAACTTCTCTGTGTTCCCTTACCTGTAAAATGGGGGATTAAAACTGTGAACCACATGGGATAGGGACTGTGTCCAACTTGTTTAGCTTGTATCTACCCCAGTGCTTAGTACAGTGCCTGACATAAATACCAGAAAAAATGGGGGCAAAAAATGGATAGGACAGAACTGGAAATTTCTCCTCCAAACCCCAACTGGGAAGTCCACTGTGTCTGCTAGAGTCAGTTGGGAGAAGTAAAAGGGAATACTGAGGCAAACAGGGATCCAGGCTTTCATGGGTTTTCAATGTAGGAAGAGGCTTGGGCAGTAAACAGCAATCTTGGACCACAAGCAGCCTCCCATCCCTGTCTGAAATGAGACATCCTCCTCATCGGTTTGACACATTTGAGCGGTTTACATGGAATCCATTCCAATAGAATTCAGGTACCGCTTTCTTCTTCCCCCACCCCATATCTTCCCCTGTGTTCCCAGGTCTCCCTAGCTGAGGGTGAAGAGAGAAGGGAGGGGGCAGGGAGAGAGAAAAGCGACCTCAATCTGAAATTGCAGCAGCATCTTGAATGACTGATGGAAACTCAGGGTCAGAGGAAGCCGGCAAAGAAGCAGCCCCACACAGCAGCAACAGGAGATTCTGCAGACCGCAGCGTGAGCAGCTGGAACCTGGGGGAGTGCTGTCTTGGGCCACACAGACATTCAGTTCATTCATTCCCTCAATCATATTTATTGAGCACTTACTGTGTGCAGGGCACTGTACTGAGTGCTTGGGAGAATTCTTAACAACAATAAATGACGTTTTCCCTGCCCGCAACGAGCTTGCAGTCTAGAGGAGGAGACAGATATTAAGATAAATAAATAAATTACAGTTACGTACATAAGTGCTGTGGGGCTGGGGCGGGGACCGATAAAGGGAGCAAGTCAGGGCAACACAGAAGGAAGTGGGAGAAGAGGAAAGGAGGGCTTAGTTAGAGAAGCCCTCTTGGAAGAGATGTGCCTTCAGTTAGGCTTTGAATGGGGGAGAGTAAAGGTCCGTCGGATTTGAGGAGAGAGGGCATTGCAGGCCAGAGGCAGGATGCAGACGAGGGATTGGTGGGCAGATAGATGAGATGTAGGTACAGTGAGAAGGTTAGCATTAGAGGACCAAAGTGTGCGGGCTGCGTTGTTGAAGGAGAGTAGCAAGGTGAGGTAGGAGAGGGCAAGGTGGCTGAATGTTTTGAAGCCAATGGTGAGGAGTTTTTGTTAGATGCAGAGGTGGAAGGACAATGTTGGCCACCGGAAGAAGCAGCCTAGTAGGGTCCTGAACTCTGCTTTCCAAGGGCCTATCAGGGACATGGAGATGGAGGCAACCACAGACCATCATCCTGAGCTGGGAGGTCGAGTGGTGGTCATAGGAGAAGCACGATTGATGACGATGGACGACTGATGGATTGACAACCCTCTCCCCCTGGGACTTTTGAATAAATACCTGTTTATTCACCAGAGGGGGAAAGAAAGATCCAAGAGGAAAAGGCAGTTGATAATAAATCAATTAGTAGTATTTACTGAGTGGTTATTGTGGACAGAGCACTGTACTAAGTGCTTGGGAAAGTATAATGCAGTTGGTAGGCTCATTCTCTGCCCTCAAGGACTAACAGTTTACAGGGAGAGAAAGACACTTAAATAAATTAGGGATGTGACCATAAGTTCTGTGGGGCTGAGGGTGGGGTGAATATAGAGAGCTTCATCAGTAGAAATCCAAGTACATATGTGACAGAAAAGGGAGCGGGAGTAGGGGAAATGAAGGCTTTGTTGGGAAAACCTTTCACAACCAGGAGTCACAAAACTTTTTGTCTGGGCTCCAATTTCCTTAGTCTAATATCTTGAGGATGCTAATTCATTCTCAGCAGCAATACCATGAACAGACATTTACTGACCAGAGTTCTGGACCTGCCAATAAACAGGGTTTCAAAGTATGATGTGAAGAAAACACTTTCCTGCCTTCAAGAAGGTTTCAACTTTAGGGGGCAGTAATCATTCAGTCAGTCAATCATATTTATTAAGTGCTTACTGTGTGCAGAGCACTGTCCTAAGTACTTGGGAGAATAAAATACAGCAATATAGCTGACATATTCCCTGCCCACAAAGAACTTACAGTCTAGAAAAACAATAATAATTGTAACTATGGTATTTGTTAACCATTATGTGCTTAATAAAAATCCTCCCCTGACTAGGCCCTCATTTCCTCTTCTCCCACTCTCTTCTGTGTCACCATTATATTTGGATTCGTACCCTTTATTCACCCCTCCCTCAGTCCCACAGCACTTATATAGATATTCATATTTAGTTTATTTACATTAGTATCGATCTCTTCCTCAAGACTGTAAGCTCATTGTGGGCAGGGAATATGTCTACCAACTCTTCTGTATTGTACTCTTCCAAGCACTTAATACAGTGCTCTGCACAGAGCAAGTGCTCAATAAATATGTTAGATTGATGGATATGTGCCAAGCCCTGGGCTAAGTGCTGGAGAAACTACAATCAAATCAGATCAGGCACAGTCTCTGTCCCACGTGGAGCGCATATTAACTTATCAATCAGTAAAATGCTATCTATTCAGTGCGTACTGTGTACAGAGAGTGGGACGACGATATCAACATGTTAGGTGGTTCCGCAACTTCTTTTGCAAGTGGACATCCCAGATGCGAAAAGTAGTTCCACCCTGGCTCTAGTCTGGGAATAGTGAGAGTCTCAGAGGTAGACATTAATATAAATAAATAAATAAATACATACATATTTATATTTCTTTATGTGCCTCTGGACACCTACATGTTGTTGGAATGAGTTGTCCACAGTGCCCTGCGGCAACACATCAACACACTGAGCAATTCATATGGAGTGATGGACAGGCTCAGTTTGTAAATTTTAAGGGAAGTCTAGTTCCAATCCCTCCTACTGCCATTTCCCAATAATATCCTAATTCCAAAATGCAAGTCCTCAAAGGCCTGAAGCTTGATTTCCTTCAGTCTGACTGAAGGAGCCCAGTTTCCATTCAGTGCATGTGTTGAGGAAGCAGAGAGTTTATCCTTGACAAAAATAGCCGCTGTGGAAGTTGTTCCTAATAGGAAATAGCATGGAGAAGCAATGCGGTATGGTGGATAGAGAACAGGCCTGGGTTCTAATCTTGGCTCCCTCACTTGTCTGTTGTGTGACCTTGGGCAAGTCACTTGACTTCTCTGTGCCTCAGTTACCTTTATCTGTAAAATGGGGATTATGACTGTGAGCACCTTGTGGGATATGAACTATATCCAAACTGATTAGCTTCTGTCAACTCCAGGTCTCAGTACAATACTCGGTACATAGTAAGCACTCAACAAATACCATAAAAAATAATTGGATGGGAGAGAGGGAAGATGTAGAGGAGGAGGAAGGAGATGGAGGACCAGGAGACCAATAGAAGCTTTTCTAAGTCATTGGAAATGAAGTCAGGAGAAGATCCCCTCAATCCTGGTTTTTTTTTTCTTTAATGGTACTTGTTAGATGCTTACTCTGTGCCAGGCACTGTTCTAAGCACTAGAGTAGATTCAAGGTAATCAGTTTGGACACAGTACACATCCCACATGGAGCTCACAGTCTTAATCCCCATTTTACAGATGATGTAACTGAGGCTCAGAGAATTTAAGTGACTTGCCCAAGATCACACAGCAGACAAGTAGCAGAGCTGGGATTACAATCCAGGTCCTTCTGACTCCCAGGCCCATACTCTACCCACTAGGAAATGCTAAAGTCACTTTTTTTTTCTCCTAGTCCCAGTTTTCTGGGTAGTGAAATGGGTATGATCACCCCTGGCTCTTTCCTACTACTCTGTGGGCTGTCCTGGGAGCTTGGGAAGATCATGGCCCAGCATCACGGTGGTCCTAAGCCCTTTCCCAGAGGAGCTCAATCTGCCATCAGGGCTTGTAACTTGATGCCTAGGTCTTCTTACTAGACCTGGCTGGGGAGGGGATTTCTGCTGCCACTACTAGAGACACTGCCTTCCTCCTTCCTGGCCCCTCGCAGTTCTCTCTCCTTCTGAGACCAAGCGTTATCTCCTTCTCCTGGCATGGGACAAGGGAAGCTTCTGTAGCGTCAGAAAATCAAACCAGATTTATTCTGCCCTTTCCATGATTCATGCTCTAGCTAAAAACCAGCTTAATTAGAAAACAAAAAATGACATTTTACAGGCTGTTAGTCCTTTAAGTGGACTGGGGCCTTGGGGTATTTTCTAAAAAAAAAAAAAAAAAGGCAGCCTGAATATCCAAGATCTTTTAAAAAAATGCTGAGCCTAAGAAGGAAATTTAATTCCCAGAAGTGGGTTGTTGTTGGTTTTTTGCACGCTAAACACTCCAAAGTCTCCCTAGCCAATGGAGGTTCACCACAAATCTTTGAATTTGGGGTCTATGGCCTGTCTTCTAATTCCAGCCAGTTTTCAGAGACTCTCACTGGTCTCAGGAGTCTGGATGACTGAGAGAGGTAGAACACCCTCTGCCTTTAAACAATCTTTCTCTGCCAGGACCAGATGGACACTTGAGAGTCTGTCAGCTAGAAAATTCTCTGATTCCATGCCCCATTACTGGCTCCAAAACCTCTCAGGGACATTTTATCAGCAGCTCAAGCAATCAACCTTCAGGGCTGCGGCTCTACCAACCAAGTAATCTCCCCACCGCCCTGTCAGTTGGTCCCTCTTCTTCCTTTGAGGGCCCTCTGTCCAGGTGAGAGGTGAATTCTCCCAGAACCTCCTTTAGTCTTGAGGGGACCCATTTGAGCAAGCTACAGAACATAGGTGGAAGAGTCACTGCCGAGCCAGAAGAACCACTCTTTAAAGTCCTTCGCTAGACAGTTCTATTGTTCTCCCTCACCATAAGCATGATGAATGGTCTTGTAGGACTAAGTGCTGGGGTAGATAGAAGATATTCAGGTTGGTCACAGTCCTTGTCCCACTTGGGGCTCATCTCTAAGGAGGAGGAAGAACAGATCCTGAAACCCCATTTTAAAGATGAGGAAACTGAGGCACAGAAAGTTATATGACTTGCCCAAGGTCATCTAACAGGCAAGTGGCAGAATGGAAACTAGAACTCAGATCTCCTGGCTTCCAGTCTTGTGTTCTTTCCACTAGACCATGCTGCCTCCTGATGATGTTGGTATTTGTTAAGCGCTTACTACATACCAAGCACTGTCCTAAGTGCTGGGAAAGATACAAGGTAATGAGATCAGACACAGTCTCTGTCCCACATAGGGCTCACAGTTTAAGGTGGAGGGAGAACCTGTATTGTGGAGGAGCAGAATAGCTCATCTGAAAAATGGGGATTATGAGTGTGAGCTCTATGTGGGACAGGGACTGTGTCCAACCAGATTGATTTGTACCTACTGTAGCGCTTAGAACAGTGCTTGGCACATAGTAATGCTTAACAAGTACCATAATAATAATAATGATAATTCCCATTTTACAGATGAGGGAACTGGGGCACGGAGAAGTGAAGTGACTTGCCCAAGGTCACCCAGCCAACTAGTGGTGGAGCTGGGATTAGAACTCAGGTCCTGAGTCTCAGGAAAGGAGTCATGGAGTCTCAGTACCAGTCCCAGCCTTGCAAGAGCTCTTTTGATCTCTGGGTGAGCTTTTACTCCTGAAATTTCTCTTTATTCCCTACAAACCCTGCTCGGTTGGGATTATCCTCCCCATTTCTCAGATGAGAAAACTGATGACTCTTTTATTCCCTCCAAAGATCAAGGGTGAGAGAGTGGTAAGCAAGGACAAAACCGCCCATTGCTGGGACTTTCCATGCCTCCCCTCCTCCCTCGCATGCAGTCCCACTGTCTGCTGGTCAGACAGTTGGATACGAGTACTTATAAGGAAAGAAAGGACTTGGGATAGATCAAAGGAATACGTTCTTGGCAGGGAGGGTTACTAGTCTGGGGGATGGATGACTCAGGAGATCTTTCAGGGCAGGAAAGCTTCCCACTTGTTTCGGATGGAGTACGTGGTCCTTTCTGCTGGCAGGGAGTGGAACTGCGTATCTGGGACTCCCTGATTCCTGAAAATTACCACCCAGTCCTCCCAAACTCAGGGCAGTCCGACTACAGGTTTTAAGGCCAATGAAACTCTGGATGTTAATTATGGGACCGTGTTCCTTTAATACCTCAGCACATCGGTCTGAAATCTCACAGACGAATTGCTGGCCAAGAGCTACATTTTTCATAAAGGATGAATCTATAAAGTGCTTTTGATTTAGAACAGGTGTCAAAAGCCACGCAGTCCTTAGGATTTCCAATTGCTTCTCATCCCACGGCCAAAATCAAGAGCCTGGGTGCAATGCAGGCGAGCCCTGCCAGGGCTGGCCTAAAGCCCCGACTCAACTCCCTGCCTCCCTCTGCGGGTTCTTCCTCTGAGGGCCCCCTTTTAGCTACTAATGATTCTGCACCTATTTTGCTGCAGGGCCCAGGGCAGTCAGCTTTACTCGGAGGACCAATAGGGATGCCAGATACTGAGCAGATGGTCCTAGGAAATACAGTGTGAGCTCCTTGAAGGCAGGAATATGTCCTCTACAATTATAGTGTTCTCTTTCACAAACAATAAGGACTCAAGAAATACTTCTGGTTGATTAAGTGGTCCAAAATGCAGGCTCTTGGGGGAGAGGGGAGAAGCTACTTCACCCAGTTAATGTTGATGGAAGCATAGTTTTTATCTCATGGGAGTGGAAGGAGAGATAAAGAAACAAAAGAGAAACCAGTGCCAGGGGCTGCAAACATTAAGCATAGCAACACTCAAGGGACAGGCTATTTGCATGTACAAAGGTGGCCGGAATGCGTGTACAAAGGTGACCGGAATTGTGAGGTCATATTGGCCTCTTCAGTCATACATGCTATGAGTGTATATGCTTTTACACATTCACACACACACACACACACACACACACACACACACACACACACACACACACACAACTTATATATGTAGCTCAAGAAATGGTTACCTTTAGAAGAAATAGCAAAGTTAATTTTTTAAAAATCCCTTCTAGGAAGGCTATCTCGCCTGACATTTGAAGGATTAAGGAGCCAGATTCACATGAAGCAAAAACTCCTCACTATTGGCTTCAAAGCTCTCCATCCCCTTGCCCCCTCCTACCGCACCTCTCTTCTCTCCTTCTACAGTCTACTCCATATATTCCGTTCCTCAGATGCTAACCTCCTCACTGTGCCTCATTCTCGCCTGTCCTGCCAACAACCCCTGGCCCGTGTCCTACCACTGACCTGGCATGCCCTCCCTCTTCACATCTGCCAAACTAACTCTCTTCCCCTCTTCAAAGCCCTAGTGAGAGCTCACCTCCTCCAGGAGACCTTCCCAGACTGAGCACTCCCTTTCCCTCTGCTCCTCCTCCTCTCCCTATTGCCCCAAACTCCCTCCCCCTGCTCTATTCCCTTCCCTTCCCCACAGCACTTGTTATATATTTGTATATATTAATTATTCCATTTTATTAATGATGTGCATACATCTATAATTCTATTTATCTATTTTGATGGTATTGATGCCTGTCTACTTGTTTTGTTTTGCGGTCTGTCTCCCCCCTTTAGACTGTGAGCCCGTTGTTGGGTAGGGATTGTCTCTATCTGTTGCCGAATTGTACATTCCAAGCACTTAGTACAGTGCTCTGCATACAATAAGCGCTCAATAAATACGATCGAATGAATGAATAGTGCAGGGTCCTCCAAGTATCTAGTTGGTCCAGTTCATAGGCCTATCAATTGACCCAACAAAAGCCACACTGCTTGGAAACAGGCTATGAATCAACCTTGACCCGGAGTGTCTGCCCCATTATCACTACGTGCCACTTCTAAGGATAACTAAAATGTTTTTCATTGGTATTTATTAAGCACTTACTGTGTGCCAGAGACTGTGCTAAAGGCTGGGGTACAGACAAGCAAACCAGGTTGGACACAGTCCATGTACCTCATGGGACTCAGAGCTTTAATCCCAGTTTACACATGAGGTAACTGAGGTACAAAGAATAACAATAATAATAATAATAATCATGGTATTTGTTAAGCCTTTACTATGTGCCAGGCACTCTTCCAAGCACTGGGATAGATACAAGATAATTGGAATGGACACAATCCCTTTTCCACATATGGCTCAAAGTCTTAATCCCCATTTTATAGATACGGAAACTGAGGCACAGAGAAGTTTAGTAACTTCCCCAAGGTCACACAGCAGATAAATGGCAGAGCCAGGATTAGAAACCGGGACCTTCTGACCGCCAGGCCCATGCTCTATCCTCTAGGCCATGTTACTTCTCTGCACCCCAGCAATGTCACTGGGTGATCCTGTAAGGCCTCTAACCTCCTGTACAGCGACCTGGACTCCAGAACAACCCTTCTAACTCCTCCAGCAGTTCCGTTAGTGTCATTTGATGTTATTATTATCACTGTGGAATTTGTGAAGTGCTTACTGGGTGCCAAGCACTGTACTAAACGCTGGGGAGGATACAAGATAATCGGATCAGACACAGAGGCGGGATTCACATCTTAAGGAGGAGGGCAAAGAAGCGTGGCCTAGTGAATAGAGCACAGGCCTGGGAGTCAGAAGGACCTGGGTTCTAATCCCAGCTCTGCCACCTATCTGCTGTTTGACCTTGGGCAAGTCACTTCACTTCTCAGTGCCTCATTTACCTCATCTGTATAATGGGAATTAAGACCATGAGCCCCATATGGGACATGGACTGTGTCCAACCTGGTTAGTGTGTACTTACTCCAATGCTTAGTGCAGTGCCTGGGTCATAATAACCATGTAACTACCATTAAAAAAAAAGACTGAGCCCCCATTTTATGGATGAGGAAACAAGCACAGACAAGTTGAGTGACTTGCCCAAGGTCACCCAGCGGGCAAGTGGTGGGACTGGGATTAGAACTCAGGTCCTCTGATTCATAGGACCATGTTCTTTCCGCTATGGCATTTGTTGAACGCATACTATGTGCAAAGCACTGTTCTAAGGGCTGGGGTAGATACAAGGTAATCGGGTTGTCCTACATGGGGCTCACAGTCTTAATGCCCATCTTACAGGCTGAGGCACAGAGAAGTTAAGTGACTTGCCCGAAGTCAAAACAGCTGACAAGCGGTGGATCCGGGATTTGAACCTGTGATCTCTGACTCCCCAGCCCGTGCTCTTTCCACTGAGCCACTCTGTTCCTCTGCCACATTACTTATCAACATCAACATAGTATGCCAGGTCAGAATCACTAGCAATGAAGGCTTAGAACAAAGCCAATCTCCTAGCACCGAAGCCATGGTGTTGGGTGCAGAAACTTGATGGCACACATGAGGAGAATGGATGACAGCAGGATATCCTGTTTTACTCTAGGGAGACCTCAAACTGGGAAACTGAAGGGGACAGAGGAAGGGTTTTAAGGACAACATAAAATTTAGCTTCAGACACGGCTGCATCCCAGATTAAAGCTGGGAGTCAGTTACTACAGATAGACCAGGATGGCACCTTGCCATCAAGAAGGAAGTGGCCCTTTTTGAGCTGAAGCTTTCTAAAGACCCTAAGACAAGGAGGAAAAAATGAAAACTGGGCCAAATGCTGCAAAAAACAAGCACAGCAGCACAGCAGAGGACAGCCTTTGGTATGGACAGGGCAGCGGGTCCTACGTTGACCTTTTCAGTTCATTTCACCATCAATGACTCTTTCTTTGAGTTCATCCCCTCACCCACACTGGGTCCCCTGGCCTAGAACCCTCTCCCTCCACAAATATGGCAAGTCCACAGGTCTCCCCACATTCAGTGCCCTCCTAAAATCCTACCAAAAACCTTCCCTGATTAGCTCCCAGCACTCAAGTCATACAAACCCACCAGCCATCTCCCACACTTATGTCCTTATTTATGCCCATCCTGAATACCTTGGGATATATGCTATTCAACTTTACATTCAGTGACTTTCTTTGCTTACTCAGTTTGGAAGTATTTTTATCTCTGGTCTCTCCTATTAGTACGTGAGCCTCTTGTGGGCAGAGAAAGTGTCCTTTTCTTGCTTCGTATTTTCCAAGTGCTTCAAGCAAAGTAGCCATTAGGCTGATGTGAGCTTCAACCCCTCCCTTGTCCTGCCCCACCCCCTGGTAGAAATGCCATCAAGCAGAAAAGTGTCCAAAAGTAAGCAGCAGGAGGAAGAGTAAAGGCAGGGAGTCCCCACCGTGGCTAATCTAACCCCAATTGCCTATCACTGACATTGCTCTTCTCTTTCCATCTGCCCTCAGGCCTGAAGAGTGAGTCGTCCCCCAGGCTGGGGGTGTTCTGCTGGGGCAACCGATTGGTTCGGGTGGGGCTTGGGCTGGTGGTCAGGAAACGGGTTCTGACAGTGCTCACATCCCAGCTTTACTGCAGGTCTGGTCTGGAGCCTGGGTCCAAAGTGGAGAGGCCCATGGACACACACACCATCCCCATTTGTAGAGGCGAAGGGCCCAGTCGCTTTTTGTGGGCAGGGAACTTGTCTACCAACTCTATTATATTGTACTCACCCAAGCGCTCAGAATAGCACTCTGCACACAGTATGCACTCAGTAAATATGGTCGATCGATTGATTTAGCCTGGAAATCAAGAGATGAGGTTGTGGGACCGAATCAACCTTCCCTCTCACTAGAAACTGGGCAGGTCTCATTTTACTGAGTGCTTATTGGGTGCAGTGCACCGCATTAAGCAATTGGGAGAGTACAATATAACAATAAACAGACACATTCCCAGCCCACAACGAGGGAGTCTACCATGGTTGCAAAGCCTCCCTTACTAATCCTGTTCCAGTGTCAGTTAAATCAGGGCCTGGGGGAACAATGCGAGATATAAATCCTGCTGGCTAAGGGATCCACTATCTGCTGGGAGAGGGTGTCTAAATTGGAAAAAAAAAAACAGTGAAAGGAAAGAATCTGATTAGATAATTCTCAGCTCTTGGCATGCAGAGGAGCAGGTCTGATGCAGGTAATGGGTTCTAATCCCGGGTCCATCACTTGTCAGCTGTGTGACCTTGGGTGAGTCACTTTACTTCTCTGGGTCTCAGTTACCTCAACTATAAAATGGGGATTGAGAGTGTGTCCCCAAAGTGGAACAGGAACTGTGTCCAACCCGATTTGCTTGTATCCACCCCAATGCTTAGTACAGTGCCTGGCTCATAGAAAGCACTTAAAAATACCACTATTATTACTATTATTATGCAGTCCCCTGGCAAGAAGCAGCATAGGCCCATGTCCAGCAGACAGCCATCCTGGAGAGAGGTGGGAAAAGAAGGGAAGGGATGGGTGAGGGATGAAGGGAGAGGGCCGAGTCCAGGGGTGAGGAACTGAGATTGAATTTCTAGTACACCTCCCCCTGAATGACACATTTGCACCTCAAGGTCAGTGTGTCCCATATTGAATTTCCTCATCTGTCCTCCACCTAACTTCCCAGTTGCATTAACCAACAGCACCATCCCGGCACTCACTGAAGCGTGCAACTTTGACTCCTCCAAGCTCATTCTGGGCAGGAAACATGTTTGCTAATTCTGTTGTTATGTACTCTTCCAAGTGCTTAGTACAGTGTTCTGCACATAGTAAGCACTCAATAAATATGATCAATTTATTTTAACTCTCAAATTCAGTCTGTTGCTTACTTCTGTCTCCTCCATGACATTTCCTGCATCCACTTTTTCCTCTCCATCCAAATGGCCACTGCCCTGTTCTGGGCTCTTGTCACATCCCAGCTTGCCTACTGCATCAGCTTCCTCACTCTCCTCCTGCCTCCAGCCTCTCCCCCTCCAGTCGGCTGCCCGGATCGTTTTTCTAAAATGTCATTCTGCACACGTATCCCCACCTCTCAAAAACTTCAATTACATTTTCCCAAAGGTTTAGTACAGCCCAATGCATACAGAAGACCCTCAGTGCATACTATTGATTGATTGTTTGATTAATTGGATGGATGGATGGAGAATGAATTGAATAAGATGTTAGAGAAACACCATGGCCTCGTGGAAAGATCATGGGCCTGCGGGTCAAAGGATCTGGATTCCAATCCCAACTCTGTCACGTGTCTGCTGGGTGACTGTGGGGGAGTGACAACTTTACTGTGCCTCAGTTACCTCATCTGTAAAATGGGGATTCAATACCTGTTCTCTCTCATTCATTCATTCAATAGTATTTATTGAGCGCTTACTATGTGCAGAGCACTGTACTAGGCGCTTGGAATGAACAAGTCGGCAACAGATAGAGACAGTCCCTGCCGTTTGACGGGCTTACGGTCTAATCGGGGGAGACGGAAAGACAAGAACAATGTCAATAAATAGAGTCAAGGGGAAGAACATCTCATAAAAACAATGGCAACTAAATAGAATCGAGGAGATGTACATTTCATTAACAAAATAAATAGGGTAATGGAAATATATACAGTTGAGCGGACGAGTACAGTGCTGAGGGGATGGGAAGGGAGAGGGGGAGGAGCAGAGGGAAAGGGGGAAAAGAGGGTTTAGCTGCGGAGAGGTGAAGTGGGGGGGGCGGTAGAGGGAGTAGAGGGAGAAGAGGAGCTCAGTCTGGGAAGGCCTCTTGGAGGAGGTGAGTTTTAAGTAGGGTTTTGAAGAGGGGAAGAGAATCAGTTTGGCGGAGGTGAGGAGGGAGGGCGTTCCAGGACCACGGGAGGACGTGGCCCGGGGGTCGACGTCGGGATGGGCGAGACCGAGGGACGGTGAGGAGGTGGGCGGCGGAGGAGTGGAGCGTGCGCGGTGGGCGGTAGAAAGAGAGAAGGGAGGAGAGGTAGGAAGGGGCAAGGTGATGGAGAGCCTTGAAGCCTAGAGTGAGGTGTTTTTGTTTGGAGCGGAGGTTGATAGGCAACCACTAGAGTTGTTTAACAAGGGGAGTGACATGCCCAGATCGTTTCTGCGGGAAGATGAGCCGGGCAGCGGAGTGAAGAATAGACTGGAGCGGGGCGAGAGAGGAGGAAGGGAGGTCAGAGAGAAGGCCGACACAGTAGTCTAGCCGGGATATAATGAGAGCCCGTAGCAGTAAGGTAGCCATTTGAGTGGAGAGGAAAGGGCGGATCTTGGCGATATTGTAAAGGTGAAACCGGCAGGTCTCGGTAACAGATAGGATGTGTGGGGTGAACGAGAGAGACGAGTCAAGGATGACACCGAGATCGCGGGCCCGAGAGACGGGAAGGATGGTCGTGCCATCCACGGTGATAGAGAAGTCTGGGAGAGGACCGGGTTTGGGAGGGAAGATGAGGAGCTCAGTCTTGCTCATGTTGAGTTTTAGGTGGAGGGCCGACATCCAGGTGGAGACGTCCTAGAGGCGGGAGGAGATGCGAGCCTGAAGGGAGGGGGAGAGGACAGGGGCGGAGATGTAGATCTGCGTGTCATGTGACAACAACTGTGTCCCACTTGATTAATGTGCATTTACTCTAGCACTTAGAACAGTGCTTGACAAGTAGTAAGAGATTAACAAATACCAATAAAAAATGAGTACTATTTATTCAGTAGTTAGGTAAAAAATATATTAAGTGCTTACTATGTGCCAGACACTGAACTAAGTGCTGGGATGGATACAAGCAATTCGGGTTGGACACAGTCCCTGTCCTTTGTGGGCCTCACAGTCTCAACCCCCATTTTACAGATGAGGTAACTGAGGCACAGAGAAGCAAAGTGATTTGCCCTAAGTCACACAGTGAAGCACTGTAGTAAGCCCTGGGGCAGAACACCCAGGTGAGAATTAGACAGGGTCCCTGGACCTTAAGAGCCTCACAATCTAAGGATAAAAGAAGAAAGGGGTCTAATGACAGACATCTAAGGACAAAACAGTCAATAAGAACAAACAACATCAAAGACTAGGACAGGAGAGATACAAAAATAAAATGAAATAAAAGTCAGAGAAGGTACCGTGGCTAGGAGAGCAGAGTTTTAGGCTTCTCATGGCTCAGATCGGCCGGTAGTCATAGCCACAGCCACAGTGACCTCCATAGCTGTGGCCTTCTTAATAGCCTACAACTTGTGGATGTGGCATGCTCCCATTGCTTCTGTCTCTCTCACCAAAATAGAGCAAGGCAACTTGGGATCAAGACCTCGGGATGATAGGCTGTGCTTGTGGGTGGAGAGAAAAATGAAGCACAGTTCATTAGGGAGAAGGATGTGAGGAGGGAGAACTGAGGTTTGGAGAGCAGGTCTATTAAGAGAGAAGTGAAAGCAGAGATGCTGATGGAGTTTTCATCCCCAAAACACGTTAAGAATTCATCATTTGTCCAGTTGGTTAAAACATGAAAGTAAATCAGCCTTTTTTAATCCTCCTATTGATTTTTAATGCAAAAGCAACACAAAACCCAAAGTGCATATTCTTGTTTATTGGCCACATCTGTCCAGTAGACATAAAACCTATAAAGTTACCTCCATGCCATAAGAGAGTCATTCAAACCAAAGATTTGGAAAAAGAAAGCAGGGGGGGAAAAATGGGAGGACTGTCTAGAGTGGAGCCTGAGTATCAAACTCTTGAGTTCTGTCTTTGCCTCCGCCACATACTGGATAAGTGATGTGGAAGAAGCCACTCTCTCCTGGGACACAATATGCCCATTAGTAAACGGATATGGTAAGAGAGTTAGAGCACTGGAAGCTTAATGAATGTCTGGAAAGAGTTTCGTGGTCTTTGGAAGTGGAAGCTGGGAAAGAGTAGAGGATAATTTTAATTGGTGAATAAATTAGCTATTTGTTAGCTATGAGGGGACGGGGTCATAGGTTTGCTAAGAGAAGGCAAATGACCATTCAGCTAATGGCATTTGTTTAAGATACGGAAGAAATGGAACAATTGGTGCATTAACAAGAAATGCAGTTATTCTGTCACATATGCAAACGCTTCCCATGCGGCAATTCCTTGGAGGGCACTGAACCTTTATAGATTGCTGATTACAAAACAGTAAATAAAAGGACACCTCGGAGTGAGTGTTCTTGCATTAAACAGTCTCGGTGTTTCATCGTCAATGCAAAATAAACCAGTGCAATAGCCCGTGACTGTTCATGACCTAAGCACCTGACTCGAGGCAACAGAAGAGCATTGGCACCTTGGCATCTGAGCAGCAATAAAGGCTCGGAGGCAGTAAGGCAGTGGCCTTTGACCACAGTCGATTTCCGAAGGGAGTCCTGCGGTTGGGAACCCCACTCCCTGGATTGCCACAGGCCAGTCAATCCAATGCTCAGCGAATGATTCTGAAGAAATCCCCCGTTCAACTTTAACTGGTTGACAATGGCCCATTTATCCAGCTTCCTCTGGGGATCGTGCCCTGGCTCCTCCTCTGTCTGATCCTTTCTTAATCTTGCCTAATCCTCTTGGAATGCTGTATTTAAGTAAGAGCCCCGGCTGTGACTCTCATTCATCACTCTCCAAACCCAACATGCAGTTCCACAGATTTCATTATTCGGATCGTGCTCTTTGAATGACCTTTGGTGCCTCGAACCCCAGTCCAACGCAACAAGGCCGGGACTGTGGGCCCCTTGTCCGCTGCAGAGGTTAACAACCGGGCCCGGTCAGGGGAACCGTTACCGTTTGATCCGGAGTCATAAAGAATGATCGGCGCAGCTGTTTGGTTCGTGACATCATAACCCAGCTCCATAAAATCAATACTCTGTCAGGTTCATCTCCATTTTCAGTGGAGTCAGATGAAGAGTCAGTCAGTCAGCATTTCAGTGATATTTATTGAGCGCTTACTGTGTGCAGAGCACTTTACTAAGCACTTGGGAGTATATATGAAGCGCATGTGTGACAGAAAGAGTCAAGAATGAAAGGAAGGTGATTTTGAGAAAAGAAAGGGAGAAATCTCAGGTCCTTAGGTTTTGAGGTTCAAATAGGTGCCTTCAAGCAGGATTGTGCTCCTCAGACCCAGTTTTCCGGTTCGGCTTAAGCAAAGCGAGCTCTCACGTGCACATGTGCACACACACGCAGTCAAGAGGCCGGGAGGGTTGAAGAGCAAAGATGAGAAGTTCAGTCTGTTCCATCTTTCAAGGACAGAGGGCCTGGACTAATTGGCTTAACAGGAACTTGGCATTTTGGTTGGCACTTGGTTGGTTGATTCATGTTCTATTCCTAGAACTGTTCCAAGGGGGGACGAGGCTTGGGATAGGTCCGTCGGGGTGGGGAAGATGGTTGATTGGGGGTGGGAAGTTGAAGAGTGGAATGATGGAATGAATCAGAAAGAACTGACCTGCACCTCCAATAGCTCCCTGTGACTCTCCACATCAAGCATCAACTTAAAGGCACTTTATCAGCTTGCTCTCTCTCTTACTCATCAGCTCTTTTCTCCCACTACAACCCAGCTGTCAATCTTTACCATAATAATAATAATAATAACAGTTGTGATATTTGCTAAATTTTTACTATGTGCCTTAACCTTGGCATTATCCTTGACTCAGCTGTCTCATTCAACCCACATATTCAATTTATCTTGTCAGTTCAACCTTAGCAACATTGCAAAAATATGCCTTTCCTCTCCATCCAAACTGTTACCACTTATCCTATCCTCCTTGATTACTGTATCAGCCTCCTTGCTGACCTCCCTGCCTTCTGTCTCTCCCCACTCCAGTCCATATTTCACTCTGCTGCCCAGATCATTTTTCTACAAAAAAAGTTCAGTCTATGTTTCCCCACTCGTCAAGAACCTCCAGTGTCTGCCCATCCACCTCCACATCAAACAGAGACTCCTTACCATTGGCTTTAAAGCACTCAATTACCTTGCCCAGTACTACTTTACCTCGCTGCTCTTCAACTACAATCCAGCCCACATATTTTAGTCCTCTAATACCATCCTACTCACTGTACCATGATCTCATCTATTTCACCACTGTCCTCTTGCCCACATCTTGCCTCTAACCTGGAACACCCTCCCTCTTCATATCCAACAGACGATCACTCTCCCGTTCTTCAAAGCGTTATTGAAGGCACATCTCCTCCAAAAGGCCTTCCCTGACTAAACCCTCATTTCCTCTTCTCCTACTCCTTTTTGCATAGCCCTGATTTGTTCCCTTTATTCACCCCTCCCTCAACCCCACAGTACTTATGTATATATCTGTAATTTGGACAGGTCATTTAACTTCTCGGTGCCTCAGTTACGTCATCTGTAAAATGGTGATTAAGACTGTGAGCCTCATGTGGGACAACCTAATTACCTTGTATCTTCCCCACTGCTTAGAACAGTGCTCGGCACATAGTAAGTGCTTAACAAATACCAACATCATTATTGTTATTATTAATTTTTTATTTATATTAATGTCTGTCTCCCCCTCTGGACTGTAAGCTCACTGTGGACTGGGAAAGTATCTACGAACACTGTTACACTGCACACACCAAGGCACTTAGTAGAGTGCTCTGCACACAGTAAATGCTCAATAAATATGATTGATTGATTGATTGACTGATTTGCCAAGCACTATACTAAGCACTGGGGTAGTGAGGCAATGCAATCAGATCAGACACAGCCCCAGTCTCACGTGGTGATCTCAGCCTAAGAGCAGGTACTGAATCCCCATTTCACAGATGAAGAAACCAAGGCACAGAGAAGTTAAGTGACTTGCTCAGAGTCACACAGCCGGCAAATGGCAGAGCTGGAATTGGAACCCAGGTCTCCTGATTCCCAGTCCTGCACTCTACCTACTAGGCCATGCTGCTTTTATATTCCTTCATCTCATCTCACTTTTCACTCTGCCTATTCACATTTCTCCCCTTCTGACCCCTTGCTCACATCTCCTTCTTCCTACCTGGAACTCCCTCTCCCTTCAGCTCTGCTCTACCATATCTTCCCCCATCTTCAAGGGACTCCTGGAAAACCACCTCTTCCAGGAGGCCTTCCTTAATTAATTTCCACCACTTCAGGTACCATCCTCTCCATCAGCACCCTTAAGCATTTACGTTTACGCCAGGACTGAAAGTGAAAAAATATTTCTTACCAGAAGGCTGGTGGTGGTGGTGGCCGCAAAGAGCTGGGGCTGAGGTTGGCCACAGCCAGCGGGGGTGAGAGGAGGGAGGGAAGAAGAAGAAGATGCCTAGAGGGGAAGCGCCAGCTCTAGGTCCTCTCCCCGCTTGCTCTGACAGTACAACCAGGTAGTGTCCAGCAGCTGCTGAAGAAAGTCTGACCACTCAGGTCCAAGACTCAGAGGAGACAAAAGTGGGAGAAATCGAGCTGTGGGCCTGACCCCACATGAATGAGGCTGCACCCCTGACTGCCCAGGTTTGGCTCTTCCAGGACTTTTTCTTATACCAGAATGAAATTCTGACTAGTTGAGAGTGGATGGTGGACAGAGTATGGGCTTGGGAATCAGGAGGACCTGAATTCTAATCCTGGTTCCACCACATGTCAGCTGTGTGACCTTGGACAAGTCACTTAACTTCTCTGTGCCTCAGTTACCTCATCTGTAAAATGGGAATTAGACTGTGCACCTGTGAGCCTCACAGAAACTGTGTTCAGTCTGATTAGTTTGAATCTACCCCAGCACTTAGAACAGTGCTTGGCACATAATAAGCACTTAACAAATACAATTATTATTATGTGTCCATGCTTACATACCATCATGTACCCTCAGTAGTTTAGTGTTTGTGGAGCACTCATGAAGTCCTTGATGCATTCCTGAGCACTTATCAGAAATAGTCTCTAACCTGGAAGAAAAACTCGCATTTGATTCTCCCAGTTGGTTCCAGATGTTTACATCTGTCTAGGTGGGCTCTTTAAGCACCTGTCCCAGTCCTGATAATAATAATAATGTTGGTATTTGTTAAGCGCTTACTATGTACAGAGCACTGTTCTAAGCACCAGGGTAGATACAGGGTAATCAGATTGTCCCACATGAGGCTCACAGTCTCAATCCCCATTTTACAGATGAGGTAACTGAGGCACAGAGAAGTTAAGTGACTTGCCCACGGTCACACAGTTGACAAGTGGCAGATCTGGGATTTGAACCCATGACCTCTGACTCCTAAGCCTGTGCTCTTTTCACTAAGCCATGCTGCTTCCCTGATGTTTTATTCTTCAAGCACCCAGCAATGAAAATGACCAAGATGATCAATCTCTCACTCAGGTGTTTTCCTTTTCCCTTCTATGTCTCCTACCTTTCTTTCTCAAATCAATATATCTAAATCTTTATCTCAGATTCATCCTAAACTTTTGTCCTTCGGGTAGACATCTGAGCAGCTGGTGAGAGCACTAGTGGAGCACTCAGGATGTGCCCAAGGGTAAAATCTAAAGTCCTACACTCATCCCACGGCAAAGGAAGCAGGGTACCCTCACCCTGGTCTCTGGCGGGCATCTGCTCAACCTAACCAGACTCATAGACTGGACTCTCCAGGTCAGGCGAGCAAAGAGCCTGATCAGGGCTGGGGATCTGGTGGTTAGAGCTGACCTGGCCTCCAGCCTGCTTTTCTAACCAGTTGTCTTCAGACAGCCATTCCAGAAACTCCAAGCTCACCCAGAAAAGTACCAGAAAGCACTGCTTTATTGTGGGCAGGGAATGTGCCTGTTCATTATAGTATTGTACTCCCCCAAGTGCTTAGTACAGTGCTCTGCACACAGTAAACACTCAATACGATTGAACGAATGAATGAAAGGGAAAGAAAAGGGTAAGGGAGTTGAGAGATTGCTCAGGAAGGAAAATGTGGCATTGCTTCTTTAAGGATGGGATTCAAATCCAGCCCAGGTCAACAGAGAGGTCCCAAGTGGGTGAGTGTCTCCTGAAGAGGACAATTCCCCCCACCCCATCTCTCCACCACCTGACCTTATCAGAAAGGCCAAATCACCAACTGCACCATCCTGGCTTGTACCAGTGGGTGCCCAGAGTCTTGACAGAGGCTTGATCGGAAGCCAAGGAGACAGGCCAGTCTGGGTGACCAAGCAATAGCTGTCTTCTCTGTGCTTCTTTATCCAAAGTGAGGAGACAATCCCCTCTCCTGCCACCACCCTTTCCACTCAGAACTCTCTTGTTGGCATTGTCAGCAGCTGTGGGTTTGTTCCATGAGGGCTCCCCATTGGGCATTTCTTTCCCAAGGGCAGGAATGAGGTGCTGCTGGCAAAAGAACCTCTCTGCAGAGCCCAGAGAGACAGCCTCGCTGTAATTCAGCCAGTCAGGGAACCCAAGCTTTATGATGGGCTGTCAAGTGGCCAGCAGATAAAATACCAACACAGTGTGACAGGCAAGATATAAAAAGTCACTGAGGTTTCCTTTTATTGACTGGAAATTCTCTATTTCATGTTCTATTATCTCCCAGTCTAACAGGCTGCAAACCAAACAAGAAAGGAATTGAATATGATCATTGGCAAAGATGGACAGCCACTTGTTAAAAAGCTGGCAGGCCACCGCAAGCCGATGCTTAAGGAAGCAAAATCCAAGAATCCTGGAGCTGTAAGGGATCTTGAGAGATCTTACTAGCCGTCCTTCTGCCTCCTCTCAGCCAGTCAATTAATGGTATTTATAGCACCTTTACTCTGTGTAGAGTTCTATTTTAAGCGCTCTCAGGGGAACACAAGAGAGTTAGTAGATATGACTCCTGCCCTCAAAGAACTTACAATTTAGATGGGGAGTCAGACACTCAAATAGATTACGGGCAGGGAGAAGCAAGAGAGTTTAGAGATCTGTACATATGTGCTCCGGGCAAGTCCAAACTCCATCCCAAACTATCCCAGACAGATGAGAATCTATTCTGGGTTTAAAAGCTTTTAGAGTAGACTGCAACAGACTTTGGAGGTCTCTTGAAAGCACCATAACCCTTTGTATCAGGAAGTTCTTCCTTATGGCTATCTTAAATCTCTCCAGCTGCAGATCCAGTTCATTTACTTTTGGTCTAATTTCAGTGAAGTTGGAAAGGAGTTATCCCTCCCCATTTCTCTGCAGAGTAAGCTGCCCTATGTCAGAAGGTCTTTAGGTCTCCCTTTTTTAATCACAATAATCATGGCTCTTCCTAGACATCTCTGATGCCCTCTCCTGAACTATCTTCAACTCCCGCATCGTTCCCCTTAAATGTCAAGGGTGCCCTGATCAGAGGTTGCCCAGCCGCACCCACCCGTGATTGACAAATGATCTTTTTCTACTCTGTGAGCAGGGGGCACCATTGGGCCAACCCTCTGAATTACCACCCTGGCATGGGAGAATTCCAAAAGACCCACAGTCCCGCTGTATGGATGAGAATAAATCACACAAATCGGCACCACACCGGAAAGGCCCGCCCACCCCCTCATGCCACCGGCTCTATCGTCCTCTTGTTGAGGATGTTCCTCCCTGAGAACGCTAAATGAATAAATCAGAAGCCCATTTTCTACCTCCTCTGGGGTTAGAGAACAGGCGGGCGACCCTGGGAAGCAAACAAACAAAAATCCATCAGAATAAAGGCCTGGCTCCAAACTGGGCTGAACCAATGCCTGGCTCACAGCACACCCAGTTGCAGAATTTATGTTTAATTATTTTCAGCCACCAGGGCGCCAGTGGTGGCTAAATGTAGCTGGCTCCATTTTTTCCCTCCTGAAGCTCCAGCAAAGTGTCTGCTTTGATGAGCCAAACCTCTCCGGACCCCAGGCTATCACAAAGATGTCTCCCTGTACCTCACCTATCATCTCTCTCTTGCCCTGCCAGACTATTCACCTAGCCATCTGTCCATCCATCAATGGTATTTATTCATTCAGTCAGTCAGTCAGTCACATTTATTAAGCACTTACTGAGTGCAAAGCAATTTATCGAGTACCTACTGTTTGCAGATCACTGTATTGAACTCTTGGGAGACTACAGTAGAGTTACAAGACATGAGCCCTGCCCTCAGGAGCTTACAATCTAACTGGGGAGACTGACATTAAAATTAATTATAAAGAGAAGGAAGAAATAAGGTATAGAGATATGCAAATACGTGCTGTGGAAGGGGTAATTGAACCCATTTTACCCAACAGGGCTCAAAGTAAAGTGGTTCCCCTAGTCTCTCTGGAACTCTTCAGGGTTTAGATCCAAATCTCTGACAATTACTCTCCAAGAGACAATTAGTCTCCCCAGCTTCAAAGCCTAATTCAAGGCACAACTCCTCCAAGAGGCCTTCCCTGTCTAAACCCTCTTTTCCTCTTCTTCCACTTCCTTCTGCGTCACCCTGACTTGCTTCCTTTATTCACTCCCCTTCCCAGACCCACAGCACTTATGTACATAACTGTAATTTATTTATTTATATTAATGTCTCTCTCCCCTTCTAAACTGTAAGCTTGTTGTGGTCAGGGAATGTGTCAGGGAATAATATTTTTATATTATACTCTCCCAAGTGCTTAGTACAGTGCTCTGCTCATAGTAAGCACTCAATAAATATGATTGACTGACTGTCTGACTCTATGGAGGTTGAGTGGGAGCAAACACGAGTCCCAGTTTACCAGTCCCACACTAGCCTTCTGCCTTCCAGAGATGGCTTCAATCAAGATTTTACCACTGCTTCTAATCCCATCCAACCACAAAATCTCCAAGACCGACAAAAATCTCCAAGATGGACCAGGGCCTGAAAGCTAACCTTTCAGTCTAAGCTACACCCTATCCTATCATTTTGAGACTAGTGTTAGAGAAAGTTTTTTCTCCTCCCCCACTTTCACTTTCCAGGGGAATTCACTGAACAAAAACAACCATCCAGCCTCAAAGCAAACTAGAAGGAAAGGAATATCCGGCTTAATTGACAGGGCCTTTTTAATTTTTTTTCTGAATAGCCAAAACTGCTGCTTGTTTGAGGAGAATCTCCCATATGGACCAATCAAAGACTGTAGAGCCGGTAATTAATAAAAATGGGTAATGATAGACCATCTGTCCTCTGTGTTTGCCTTGCACCAGAGGGACTGGTCTCCAGTCCTCATTAGGAATTCAGACCCTGAATCCCTACAGATGCTGGAGGTGGCAGCGTCCCTTGAATGGAGAAGAAGAGGATGAGGTCACCCCAGCAGAAGGTAGTTTAATAGACCCTGGCTAGGAAGAGGAGGACAATGGGGGATCATATACCAAATCCTTGTGGCCCTTGGGTTACCTTCACTGGTTCTGTGGGGAGGTCAGGTGATGAGAGAGAAAGGGGAACTAACTGGAAGATGAAATTCAAAGAGCAAGGGACAGCAGAGTCAGGCTCTCACCCAGGCCAGGTGGCCAGAGAGACCACAGGCCAGGTTCAGTGGCAGGCAAGGAACTTATGACGGGGAAATAAGAGTACATTTCCTGGTGCTCTGTCACAGTGCAGTCAAGATGCTCCATCTTGGAACACAAATGCTTCCTCTGCCAGGATCCGGCGAAGAGTGAGAGACCGAGGCCACCTGAGGGATAGTGGTGTAGTCCCCAGCTTGAGGTTTTGCCTGTGAAGTTGCACAATTCCAGCATTATTGGAGGATGCTGGGAAGACCCTCATTTAATCATGGAAATACATGCAGGTCAAAGAAAGAGATGAGGGTGGGCCAAATGGAAACCAGGAATCCAGCCTTTAAGGGATAACCTGAAATAGAATATACCTCTCATTTTTGGAAGGGGCTGGGTCATGTCTGTTTGGGTTACAAAGGTCCTGATTATCTTGTAGCTACTGAGGTGCTTAGTTCAGTGCTTGGCACATAGTGAGTGCTTAATGAACACCAAGGTGATTATTATCTGGGTGGGTGGGGGCAGGTGCCCTGACAGGACTCTGCAAATGGCCATCAGCCTAGAGGGTTGTGGCACTGGAGAAGGCAGTGGGTTAGCAAGCATGGGGAGAAGCGCATTGGGGGATTGCAGCAACCTGGCATATTTCCTGGGAAGAGTAAAAGTATGGTGGGTGCTGGATTTTCAAAATCAAACCATAATGCTGCTTTTATTACCAGTGCTACACCAAAGCTGGAAAGTGGAGAGGACTCTTCTGTCTGGGTACAGGAAGAGGGAAGAGGAGTTCAGGATAAATTAGGCTATAGTTCTGGTATTTCAACTAGAGAGTTGGAGTGAAGCCAGAGGGGCAACGAGTTTAGGAAACCTTTGTTCACAGCAGAAAGCTCCCTAACTGGAGAGCCGACTTGAGGACCTCTAAGCCCTGGGATGACAGAGGATGTAGTGGCTCACATTTAATCTGCGTTAAATAAGATGGAGGGGGAGGGCATCGTGGCCATCCAGCCAAGGGACTATGGATTAAGAAGGGCTGGGGGAGGGGGCAAGGCTGGAATAGCAGAGGGGATCCAGGGACGACAGGTCAGGATTCAGGCTGAGCTGTGCAGAGGGGCTGCCGGGGAGTAACGTGTCTGGAGGGTCTCCCGGTGGAGAAGCAGGAACTGAGAAAGGTGATTTGGCTGGTTCCATATCAGCCAGGTAGGAATCATTGCCTCTCAAAGTGGTTGAAATTCTGACCTCTGATTTTACTATTTAACCAGCAGCACTGGCCCCTCCCTCCCTAGTATAGTCACTCTCCCCCTTCCCCATTCCTATGGCTTCCAAGCTCCTCCCTACCTCAAATCTGCCCTCCTGCCTCCCCTGCTCCCCTACGCTGCCCTCTAGTCCCCATCTATTCTTATCATTTGTAATTATTTATTTCCACAGAGCCAAAGGAATGGGCACTGCTGCTGCAATGGCTCCTGCTACTCCAGCCCCTTTTGCAGTGAAGAGTCCCTGCTCTCCAGGGCTGCAAAATCAGGGAGTGAGTCCAGACCGGGGAAGGATACAGGGGGGAATGGAGAGCGGGCAGCCACAGCAGTGTCGGGAGATACAAAGATGAGGGTCCTAGGTTTTACCTCGCTGCAATAATAATAATAATAATAATCACGGTATTTGTTAAGTGCTTACTATGTTCCAGGCACTATTCTCAGCACTGGAGTGGATACAAGCAAATCAGGTTGGACACAGTCTCTGTCCCATGTGGGGCTCACAGGCTCAATTCCCATTTTACAGATGAGGTAACTGAGGCCCAGAGAAGTAAAGTGACTTATCCAAGGTCACGCTGCAGACAAGTGGCAGAGTCATTTAACTTTTCTGAGTCTCAGTTTCCTCATCTGCAAAATGAGGATTAAAAACCTGTTCTCCTTTTCCATTAGACTGTGAGCTCCTTGTGGGAATAAGTACAGTGGCTGATGTGATTATCTTCTACCTACTCCAGTGGTTAGTATAATGCTTGGCACATAGCACGTGCCTACCAAATACCACAGTTATTAATGTCTACTGTGTGCATCGGGCTGTACTAAATGCTGGGGAATGCACCTCATAAACAAGACACATTCCCTGCCCAAAAAGAATTTACGGTTTTCCACCTGTGCCTGGTTTTTCCAAGGAACTATCTCCAGAGAGCCCTCCTGTCCCAGAACAGTTTAGTGGTGAAAACGCCATGCTCTTTTTCTTGCCCCAAGCAGTAGTAGAAGTAATAGTAATGGTATTTATTGAGTGCTTACAGAGTTGCCCTGTACTAAGTGTTCAGGAAAGCTGTGGGTGGGGTGGTTTATCTCAGATGCCATGTGGAGAGAAAGAGGGGCAATGAGCAATTCGAAGCTGAAAGGCTCCAGACTCCGAGGTCAAGGGCCAGAGCCCAACCTGGAATCCCAGAGTCCCGGCCTGAACCTGGCCTTGACCTGAGGGCAGAGATGAACCTTGTGGCTTAGCCTCCCCACCTGGGAAAGAGACCATAGCCTCCTCTCTCGGGGCCTTTGGACGATACCCGTAATTCCCCTCTTTAGAACAGAAGGGCTGCATGCAGCATGAAGGTAAGCTGGTGTCTATCGTGGCCAAAAGCAAGGAAAAGCAGTAGCATCTGGAAACCTAACCTGCCTTACCTCCCAGCTGGAGAGCTGATGTCCTGCTATTGAGGGAGAGGCTCAACCGTCAAGCTCCTTGGGAGAAAAGCCAGCACTCCACCTATGCTCTATTCCTGCAGAGCTCTGATCAGCTTGGTTGCCTTCCGATTGGCTAGCTTGGTGCCCTTTCCCCTAACAAACCATTAGTGATCAGTGCTCCACCTGGCTCAGACCACCCCAGCCCTTCCATGGACATCATACTATCGGAGAAGATAATGCCTCAGAGAAGTCACCTCTCCCCTCCCCCTGGCCTCACCTTTCCTCCAGCCTGGCCTCACCCATACAGGTGATGTGGGAGAAGTCAAGTTTCAATGGGACAGAGGAAGTAGAGCTGGAGAGGGGCTGGATGGTTTCCTGTGACAGCTGGAACCTGTGGAAAATGTCACCCAGGGTCCTGACCTCCCATGGCTTGGGGCCAGAGCTAAGTGCCCATCCCTGTCAGAGAGGGGATCTGGGATCCTTCCCATTTGGATTAAGGCCTGGGTGACTCACCGGCATCATCCAAAAAGCATACACTCTATAATTTTTGATTCACAGTATCTCTCAGTCATTTCCACAGACTGAATATCTTGCACATCTACAAGGGGCTGGTGGGGCCAGGGGGATGTGGTGAAAACGGGGGCTCCTTCCACTCTGACTCATGTCCTGGACAAGGGGGGAAGGGGGACCTAGGGGACCTTAGGATGTCTGTCCTGAGGGCTAGAAAGGGTGACTGAGACTCTGGCATCTGTGGGCAAGAGAGGGTATGTACATGGGGAAGAAGAAACAGGGTACAGAAGTCGCCCTGGGCCATCCTCTGCCCTGGTCTCACAGACAGCCCTGGGAGTCATCTGCATCTAATTCACTTTCAGGAACAGTGTATTGTTCTCCACCATTTTGTGTGGGGAGAGAGAAGGGTGGAGAGAGAAAGGGGGAGAGAGGAAAAAGGAGAGATGGGAAGAGTAGGGAAGAACAGAGGGGAGAAGAGATGGAGGGATGGGGAGGGAGAAGAGAGAGAGGAGAAGTGGGGGAGAAGAACAGGGGAGAGGAGGGGGGAGGAGAGAGAGAACAATGACAGGAGGAGCTTGGGTTCCTGGAAAGTCTGACGAGCAGTGAGTAAAATTACTTGAATCCTATCTACCACGTCAATGGAAACAGGAGAGGCAGGTGTCTGTTGTCCCGGGGGCAAGGTGACAGTCTGCTAGACTCCTGCCTCAGCTTGCTAACTAATGGCAGCTCGGACATTTCCAGGGCTCTACGCCAGGCTGATGACGGCACAGGCTGGACAGGCCGCTGGCCCAGGGGTTGCAGAAGCTTCTGGAAAGGCCTCCAACAGGGTCCCGGCAAGAGCTGTGCAGCAAAAGGAAGCTAGGGAGAGGGTTCTGTGGGAAGAGCATACAGAGGCAGTGGTAGTGTGGAGGAAAGCAGTGAGCTCAGAATGGACCAACTCATTCTACCCCTCCTTGGCCTAGATGGAGGATGACTCTCGGTACAGTATATCTGGTGAGGAAGGCCAGCCGGCACTCGGGGTGGTCCCAGGGGCTCTTTTCATGGGCCAGAGACAGGAGCCCCTTTTCAGAAGGCTACTGGCTGACATGAGCCTTCAGGGTGTCAGGAATGGTGGGGGACCAGGGGAGGGGGAGCGCTCTCTGTCTCTCAGAAATTGACTCTCTGAGGCACAGGTGTGGGCAGGCTGCTTTGACTCCCTGCTCACCCAGGGAAGATTAATCAGAGGAAAGGTCTCTCTGTTTTCCCTGTGAAGAAAAGCAGAGCCTCATTATAGTGTTCAGAGACAAGATTGATAGGTCTTCTCCGGGAGTCGTCCCAGGAGCGTGGCTGGAGATTTTGGAGGCCCACCGGAAGATCTCACCGAACCGGGAGAGGAGAGAGGGTACCTTTCCGCAGGCAGGCACTGAGGGCCCTGCTCCCCATGCCCTGCTCAGAGTCAGTATGGGGTCACAGCCCTCTGGCCCCCATCGATGAGAAGTTGAGAGGATAGAGGCAGGGAGGGGTGCACAATTCCCCTTTCCAGCTGGGGAGGGGAAGGAAAGAGACAGTGGATTGAGGAACCAAAGGGAGGAGGAGGAAATCCGATTTAACCCCAGTGAAGGAAAGGACCGTGGGGGCTGGTGAAGCCTGGCCATCATCACAGGTCACCTGGGGCCATGCCTCCAGTCAGATGGCACAGGGGGGCTTGTGTGTCCTGTGCTGTGGCCCATGAGATGCTATTAATTCCCATCCCCCTGACCCTCCCCAGCAGCCTTCTCACTGCCTAGTACACATTTACCACAGATCCTTCTGGCATCACCACATCCTGCCATTTGCAGGTTGTGATGAGCCAGAACTCCAAGCTGGATAAGCTGGCTGGGTGGTCTGTCTTTTTGTGGGGGAAAAAGACAAACCATCAGAAAAAGAGCCCAGACATCAAATCAAACCTCCTCAACCTGTTTCCCCCTGCCTGATGTGGGGCAAAGAGGCAGAGGTGTTGATGTCTCTGGTCCTTGTGGAAAGGGTCTCTCTAGTCTCCTCCCCCAGAAATGCTGCCTTCCAAGTATTGCCAATCAAAGGGTCCCTGGAGTTCTTGGAAAACCGTGCCCAAGGCTGGATAATCTTTGAAGACACAGCGAGGCTTCAAAGGGCTAATTCCACCCCCTTCCATCTCCATCCTCCCCTGGTGTTCCAAATCCTGTCCTCTAAAAATCCGGTCCCAGCCCCTGCAAGTGTCCAGCCTCCATCCCTCCAGAACCAGACCCTCCGGGCCAGCTTTCCGATAGACTCAAGCAGAGATGAATTGGGATTTTACAGGATCAGGGAGGGTCAAACAAATGCAAGGCTAGTCCGTCTGATTTAGCTGTCTTCTGGATGGCGGGGAGTCTGTCTGCAGGGGGGAGAGCACATACAAAACGCAATTTTACCCAAAGCAGGAATACATTTTCTCTCGTATTCAAATCCCATTCTGAGCTGGTGACAAAGAATGCACTAAACTAGGTTTATAACAAATCAAATGAGGAGGCTGACATTTAGTGGGAAAGAAAAATAATCATAAATGATGGTTTTTATTAAAAAATATCACTAGGAAAGTTTATGCTCATTCCAGAAGGCTGAAAAAGCCAGAAATGCAATAAGGGAAAAAAAGGAAGATGGGGGGAAAGAAAATTAAAATAATGAAAATACTAAAAGAAAAAATACAAATATCTGCCCAAAGTCAATAACATTCAGCCTTTATGCTCTGTTTTGTTTTCCTCCTATAATGAAAGAAGGACTGTTCACATTCAGCAAAGTGATAGACATTATTCTGTAATAAAAATGAGAAACGGCAGCGTGGAAAGAGGCAGGGGAAGATAATTAATCAGGAATGGAATGATAGATCATTCCACTGTGGTCCAAGGAGACTGACCCAACCAGAGAGACTGAATGTCCTGCGGCTGGAGGACGGGGAGGGAGGAAGGAGGGGTAGTTGGTTTGTTTCTCTCGTTGGCCAGATTTCTCTCAGCCAGACCCAGGGTGATGACGTCAGGAGAGAATCAGCCCCTCGCTTTTGGCCCCCCTTTCTCCTTCCTCTGTAGAGCCTCTGTTTCGGCCCCCTCTTTACTCATCTTTCCATACTCTCGCTATTTCCAGCTTGTCGCCTTGTTCTTCCTTGCATTTCCCTGTCATACTCTGCCCTGGGTACCCATAACAATGACCTGCTGGCCCCAAGACCACCTACCCAGAGCTGGCTGCACATCCCAATCCGGAGAGCGGCATAAGATCATCTTTCTCCTTTGGGCACTGCCCAGCCCCATCTGATCTGACATACTATTTGACATTTTTAATGTCTTCCTATCCTCCCTCCCACCCCTATCTTGTCAGCCTGGTCCCATTCCCTGCCTTCTCCCTTGAACCCGTGTGGCAGGGTGGCATGGATGAGGGAGGGGAGCAAGGCACAGCGTCTCCAGAATTCCCTTCCTTGCTCTCCACCACACTGCTCCTAGTACTTGGCACAGCCTCACATGACTACTGCATTCGTCTTCTTGCTGACCTCCCTCCTTCCAGTCTCATCTTACAGTACATATTTCACTCTGGTAACCAGATCATTTTGCTAAAGCATCATTCTGCAAATCTCTCTCCTCTCTTCAAAAACCTGCAATAGTTGACCATTCCTCTCCTCATGAAGGAGAAACTCCTAACCAGTGGCTTTAAGGGCCTCTATCCCTCTCTTTTCTCCCTACTTATCCTCACACCTCTCCCAGCTTGCGTGCTTCACTCCTTTCCAGCAGTCTACCCAGTGGGCCTCATTCTTGTCTGTCTCACCACCATCTCTTGCTCACACCCTCCCTTCTGTGGGAATTTCACTTCCCCTTCAAGTCCAGCAAACCACCTCTCTCCCCATCTTTAAAGCTCTTCTGAAATGATACCTATTTCAGGAACCTTCCCTTATTAGTCTCTAATTTCCCCACCCAATTTCCTCCACAATTGCCACCTCAGCCCTTCTCCATCACCTAGGCACTTGGACACTCACACACACTCTCTCCTCTTATGCATGGTACATATACTTACCCTCGATGACTTCTTCCAAACTGCATTTTATTTTAATGTCTGTCTTTATGTTTTTCCTTCAGTTCCTGCTGTATGTCTATGATTTTTTATCTGTCCATCTCTTCTAAGTCCCTTGAGGGCATGGACCATGTCTTTTACTTTTATTTACTTTCCCAACCCTCAGTTCAGTGCTCTACTTTCAATAGGTGCTCAGTAAATACTAATAAATTAATTAATCCATGAATCATGGCATTTACTAAATGCATACTGTAGAGAGCTTTTCTATAATAGAGTTGATAGACTCTACTTAAGGCCTCCTACTTAGACTGTGAGGCCCATTTGGGACAGTGACTGTAGCCAACCTGATAAATTTATATCTACCCAAGAGCTTAGAACAATGCTTGACACATAGTAAGTGCTTAATACCATAAAACAAAACAAACTCCCTTATAAGATTGTAAGTTCTCTGCTCATTTCATTGTGGTCTCCTATTTGCTTATTACTCGCTATAGAAAGTAAGCATTCAATAAATACTTCTGATGACTGATTGGGTTGAAGACACAGAGCAGCAGGTATAAGGACATCATATTGTCCAAAGTGTGTGCTTAATAAACATTATTGCAATTAAATAATACTGCTCCTAAAAAAGTGACACTGGGAAATATTTACTGGGCAGCCTGGCTGGTAGCCATCAGTTGGCGGATAGAGAGCCACAAAGCATGTTCTCCAGGAATTGCCAGGAGCCACGCTTTGATTTCAAAAGAGAGACAAATGTCTCAAGAGTCAGAGTTCAGCCAGCCCTGGGCATTCTCTTCTTTCCTCAAATGTCTGCAAACTTGGTTCTTTGGATTGGCAAAGTCTTTTCGATTGCCAAGCCAGACAGATTTATTCTCTGGATCCATCCAGCTTTTTCTAGATTGTAAACTTCTAGAGGACAAAGATTTGGGCTTTCCAATTGTCTGAAAGTCTGATTGAAGGTGGAGAACCCTACAATTGCACCTGTGTTCAATATATGTGAGATCAATCAGTTTATTAAGCGCTTACTGTATGCAGAGCACTGTACTAAATGCTTGGAAGAGTACGACACAATAGAATTGATAGAGACAATTCCCTGTCCAGAAGGAATTTTCAGTCTACAGGGGGAGATGGGCATTAAAGTAAACTACTGAGAGGTGAAATAGGAGAGTATGAAGATAACCACATATGTGTTGTGGGGCATCCAACAGGAGCAAGGCACTGAATTAAATACTTGAGAAAGAACAAGAGAAGCACAAGACATGTCCCTTCTTTCTCAGCCTTTGCTTCTTCCCAAACACTGCTCTACCATTATCATCCCTCCGCCACTTTACCAGGCAAGCACTTTTTGAAAGTTGCTGAGGACTGCAGTGCTCCTGAGCAACAGCTTATCCCGAGGTTAAAAGAAAAGCAATCAACCAATGGTATTTATTGAGCGCTTTGTGTGCTGAGCACTGTACTAAATGCTTGGGAGAGCACAATATCCCAGAGTTTGTAGACATGTTTCCTGCCCATAATGAATTTACAGTCTAGAGGATGAGTTTACAGTCTAGAGAGAAATGACGTTATGGAGCAAAGATCATGAAACCAAGAATATCAACAAGAGCAATAATAATAATAAATAGTAGTAGTAGAACTATTGGTTAGCCACTTACTATGTGCCAAGCACTGGGGTAGGAACAATCAGATCAGATACAGTCCCTGTCCCACCTGGGGCTCACAGGCTAATGGGAGAAGTGGTGTTAAATCCCCTTTTTTACAGGTGAGGAAATGGGGCATAGAGAAGTTAAGTGGCTTGTCCAAGGTCACGCAGCAGACAAGTGGCAGAACTGGGATTAAAGCCCAGATCTCCTCATGCCTTCCAGTCCTGCTCTTTCCACTAGGCCATGTTGCCTCAGTTTCTCAATCTGGATTATAAACTCCTTGTGGCCAGGGAATGTTTCTACCAACTCTGTTGTATTGTCCTCTCCCAAGGTCTGTTTACAATGCTCTGCACATAGTAAATGCTTAATAAATAATATTAACTCTAATTGGAACTCACTCTATGCCCCAGCCCCATTCCCCCAGGACCCTGCCTTTCTCCTCTTTAGGCCCTTCAAATCTTTCAATTCACTTTCCCTGTTTAAGTAGCTTTATTCACATCCATCTGCTCCATGCCACTTTCTTATTTCCAATGCTAGCTACTCTGAAAGCAGGCAGAAAGCTCGTGATTGTGTTTTCTATCCTCGTATTAACCAAGTTCTGAAGAACCTAGGGTCTCTGAGCCACTGAACTGCCTGTTTAGGGGTCTGGTTCAATGTTATCAGGCCTCCCCCTAACCCCTAACATATATACACACACACACACACACACACACACAAACACAAACCAGGGAGGGCCAACCACCCACCTAGAGCCTTAGCTTGCGGAAGACCCAAGTTCTCTAACCAATCGATCGATTCTCATACAGGTGGGAATTAGACACAGCCCCTGTCCCTCTGCAGACTCACAATCTCAAAATTGGCGTGCTTGTGTCAGGCAATCTACACAGGGAAGCAGATCAGTCGGAGGCTTTCGAGATCCAGGAGACCTCCCTGATTCTGGAAACTGGAGAAAGCTATTTGAGCTGCTGTTTCCCTGACGTGGGCCAGTGCCATGCGAAACCTTCACCTCCTAGGTGCCCTCTGAGAGATGGAACATGCAACCCAGTTGTAAAGATCAGCTTCTTCTGCAGCCCAGCCCTGAGCTGAATGCTGTTCCTGGCAAACCAGGGTGAAGCCACTGTGGTTTAGTAACAGAATCCCTCCCTTGGGGACCAGACCTCTGAACTTGGTTTCATTTCCAACAGAACTTGTGTCTTTCTGAACCAGACAGGGAATCAACGGTGGCTAAACTACAGTATCTCCCCTTTTTTCGGTGTGTGGTATTTGTTAAGCACTTACTATGTGCCAGGCACAGTTCTAAGCACTGGGGTAGATACAAGCTAATCAAACTATTTATCGTGATTATGTTGTCTTGTTTTTGTCCATTGTCTCTCCCGATTAGACTATGAGCCCGTCATTGGGCAGGGATTGTCTCTATCTGTTGCCGAATTGTACATTCCAAGCGCTTAGTGCAGTGCCCTGCACATAGTAAGCGCTCAGTAAATACTATTGAATGAATGGATGAAAGTTGGTCACAGTTCCTGCACCACATGGAGCTCACAGTCTTAATCCCCACTGTACAGATGAGGTAACTGAAGCACAGAGGTGAAATGACTTACCCAAGGTCACACAACAGACAAGTGGTGGAGTCAGGAGTAGAACACAGGTCCTTCTAACTCCCAGAGGGCTCTCCAGCAGGACCACAGCAATCTCCAGAAAGCAGTATGTGTCAAACACTGTTCTAAGCAATAAGATAGATACAAGTGAATTAGATTGGACACAGTCCCTGTCCTACATGGGGCTCACAGTCTACATGGGGCTCACAGTCTAAGTAGGAAGGAGAACAGGAGAACTGAGGCATGGAGAAGTTAAGTGACTTGCCCCTGGTCACACAGAAAGCATTTGGCAGAGGTGGGATAAGAACCCAAGTTGCCTGACTCCCAGGTCCGTGCCCCCTGGAGCACCACCCTTGACCTGGTGCCTTGGGAATTATCCAGTCTACGGGAAGAGTGAGCATCTAATCCCGGCTGCTTAGGACAGTAGCGACACAGGGCAGTGGCGAGGCAACAAACCCGGCTGGACCTCCCTGCGGGCCTCTTGACTTTCACTGAAAGAGTTGGGCACCTGGCGCGGCTCGAGACATTCCCCCTCTCTCTCTCAATCTGCTTGGCAGCCTCAGCAGAAAAACCAAGCTCTGCTTGGTTTTATTTATTTCCTCCCTCCCTGCAGCTCTGGCTGTTTGTTACATTCCTCCGCCAACACGAGCCTAATACCTCCCCTCTGGGCTTCCTATTAATAGTCACCCTTTTCCCAATTCCCTCCTCATTAAGCGGCACACCTGCAGCAGCCCCCACCATTGACCGCTGCCCCAGGATAATGTCTCATCGTCCACCGGACACGGGCTCATCTCGCCACACATCAGACCCACCCCCGGCCTTGCGGCCTTGCGGCTGAGCGTCCGTCTGTTCAATGGGGTGGAAAGCTGATTGTCCTGCAGATGACGGTTGAACCCAGGACAAGCTCTAAGCCTCTTAAGGAGCCCACTCCAAGGACACTGGCTTGGGACTGGCTAGCTTTCTTTCAAGAGAACAATACAGGCTGCCTAAAATAGTCGGTGGCTCAGTGGAAAGAGCACGGGCTTTGGAGTCAGGGGTCATGAGTTCGAATCCCAGCTCTGCCACTTATCAGCTGGGTCACTGTGGGCAAGTCACTTAACTTCTCTGTGCCTCAGTTACCTCATCTGTAAAATGGGGATTAAGACTGTGAGCCCTACATGGGACAACCTGATTCTCCGGTGTCTACCCCAGGTATTAGAACAGTGCTCTGCACATAGTAAGTGCTTAACAAATACCAACATTATTGTTATTATTATTATTTATTGAGCACTTACTGTGGGCAGAGCACCATACTAGGTGCTTGGAAGAGTACAATATAACAACAGACACATTCCCTGCCCACAATGAGCTTACAGTCTGGTAGAAGAGTGGCATTGCCTAGTGGATAGAGCAACAACCTGGAAGTCACAAAGACCTGGATTCTAATCCTGGCTCCTCTGCTTGTTTGCTGTGTGACCTTGGGCAAGTCATTTCACTCCCTCTGTGCCTCAGTTACCTCATCTGTAAAATGGGGACTGTGTCCAACCTGATTAGCTGATATCTATGAACTCATCTGTAAAATGGGGACTGTGTCCAACCTGATTAGCTGGTATCTATCCCAGCGTTTCGTACAGTGCCTGGCACATAGTAAGCACTTAACAAATATCATTAAAAAAAAAGATCTGACAGTCCCCAACCCACTTCATAGTCAAAGTCCTGAAAGCCCACCTCCTGCAACGGGTCTTCCCCAATAAACCCATCAGACATTATCATCATCTTCAGCAATTTTACAGACACACACACTTTCCACGCCCATCTCTCCCATCAGAGTACAAGCTCCTTGTGGGTAAAGAATGTGTTAACTGTTTTGTTCTTCCCGAGCGCTTAGTATAATGCACTGCAATGAGCAGGCACTCAATCAATCATAGTTGAATGCTAACTGTGTGCAGAGCACTGTACTAAGTGCTTACTACTGGTATGACCCCAAAATGCAAGAAGAGGGGGACAGAAGTCTGGGGAGGCTACTGAGAAGCATGAAGCAGATCTGATTAATAAGATTCACTCCACCCAGATGGGGGGGATTTTCTTCAGGGGCTAAACTGAGCCCTGGTTCTGAGAGAAGGGAAGGCAACTTTAGATGCCATGTTCACTCTTAGAGGCCACTACGATACAATTTATCAGCACAACCTCATTACTGTCACTCTAAACACAGATGGAGAAAACAGACTTTGGACCAAGCAGGATTGACTTCAATATTTTAATTAAAGAGTGATAAGGCAATTTGGTAAGGGAATCCCAGTTGTTGAGAATCACTTGCTGTTTTAAATAAACAGCATCAGCTAAACAAGTTTTGGCTATACTAAAAATATTAATAACGTATATTACTATTATTATTGTTATGGTCTAAGTGCTGGGGTGGATGCAAAATATTCAGGTTGGAAACAGTCCCTGTCCCGCAAGGGACTCTTAGACTAAATAGAGGGAGTAGGATTTAATCTCTGTTTTACACATGAGGAAACTGAGGCACAGAGAAATGAAGTGGCTTGCCCAAGGTCACTCAGCAGATAAGTGGCAGTGCTGGAATTAGAAAGGAGGTCCTCTCACACCCAGGCACGCTACCCACTTCTCCCCACCCTCCCCCCACAGAATTCTAGAGTACCATAAACAGAGGGCTGAAGTCAGTGGAATCCATTTCATTCCCCTATCTCCAAGCCAGATTGCACCTTACCCATTCCAGGCAAATTGCTTCTATCTTCTTAAAAACTTCATGGAGGGAGATTACATACTTTCCCTAGGCAATGAGTCCAATGTCTCGAAAACTTTGCATTCAGAAAGTTCTTTCTGTCTGAATTAAATTCCTTTTGCTATATTTTTTAAATAATTTCTTCTCATTCTTAAGGCAGTAAGAAAGAAATCAATTCCCTATGTATTCTCTAGAATTATTAGTTGCTCTCTCTTCTTTTTCCCCATCCCTTAAACTAGTGAACTTCCTCAAGGGCTCTTCCATCATTAGACCCGTGCCCCGCCTCCACCCTCCCAAATCAATCAGGTTAGTTACATTTTGTCTTCATTCCTGAAGGGGTATGATTGTGTTCCAGCCATGACTGTTTTCAAGAGTGATTTCCCCGGGCAAATCATGGCAAAGCCATCAGCACCTAGGAGCAATGGGGAAGAGCAGCATGGCCTAATGGATAGAGCATGGGCCTGGGAATCAGAAGGGTCTGGATTCTAATCCCAACTCTGCCACTTGTGTGCTGTGTGACCTTGGGCAAGTCACTTCACTTCTCTGTGTCTCAGTTACCTCATCTATATAATGGGGATTAACACCATGAGCCCGATGCGGGACAGAACTGTGACCATCATGACCAATCAATCCATCGATCATATTTATTGAACACTTACTGTGTGCAGAGCACTCTACTAAGCGCTTGAGAGAGTACAATACAACAGAGTTGGTAGACACATTCCCCGACCACAACGAGCCTTCAATCCAGAGAAGGAGACAGATATTAATATAAATACATAAATTACAGATATGTAAATAACTGTTATGGGGCTGAGGGAGGGGTGAATAAGGGAGCAAATCAGGTCGATGCAGAAGGGAATTAGTCAGGGAAGCCTTCATGGAGAAAATGTGCCTTAAGCCCTTAATAGTGTGCTTAACACATAGTAAGCACTTAACAAACATCATTTTTAAAAAAAAAAGAATCAGACAGGGCTGGAAGGCAGGGAGAGAGGCAGGGAGAGGGCCCCGAGGTTTAACTGGGATTGGAAGGCAGAGCTGTGCCTCCGAATCTGTCCTGTTTGAAGTGCCCCCAGCCCGGGTGCTTGGCATTTTTAGTGAAGCAGTAAGGGGAGGAGGGGCAGGGTATCTTACAGCTTCTTCCCCCTTTTAAAGCTGACCCTTTACCCCAGATGGCCTCCCCTCTCTCATCTGCTGCTGTTCAGCTAGGCAGTGGGGTTCTCAGGGTGGGGATGGGGCTGGCCAGGAGGGTGCTGAGGGAAGTAGGGGGCCTGCCCTTCCACCACCTCCACTGTGCCCCCCATCTCCTTGCCCCGGCTGCTTGGGAGAGGTGACTTTGTGCCCGATGGGTAGGTCCCACACTGCCCTTGCCAGGCTCTTGGTGTGCCTCTGGCGGTGGCAAAACCAGCTTCAAGTCTTCTTTATTTGCAGAAGGTCTTTTACGCATTCAGGGCTGGAGTTTAGTCCCTAGCTGCCTTTGAACCTGTTGCCGACCTGATTTCTTTTGTATAGGAGCTGAATGGACTCAAGAGGGCCTCATCTCACTGCACTCCTGGCTAGAGAAACACTTTGATTCTAAGCTTTTTTTTTCCCCATCCGAGTTCTATCTCCTCCTTTCTGCTGCCCCTAATTAAACCCTCACCCTGGAGGTGAGGGCCCTCCTCCGCCATCCTCCTTTTGGAAAGCTAGAAAGAGAAAGAAACCCCTTCTTTGAGCCATCGCTGAATGATGGACGCCTGAAAAAGGGGGTGTTTTGGGGTGTTTTTTCCTCCCCACACTACAAGGAAACTCTTCAGATGCTTTTTTGTGCTCGGATGACTCCGATACAGTCTGAAATGAAACCTTCCCACTCGGCACGTCCGGCTCAACTCCAAGAGGAATGTACACTCTGCTCTGCTGGAGGAGACGGGTTTGGAAATCATAATGCGGAAAGGAAAGAGGCAAAGTCTGCCTCCGTCCTGCTCGGAGCGTCACCACGAATTGGGATCTGCATTCTCCGGACCCTTACTTCTCCCCACAGCCCCTCCTGTGAACCTCTGGGGTCCAGATGGAAAAGGTGTCTTCAGATGGGATCAGTAAACCCAGGGAACCAAAGCCAGGAAGGGGAGAAGGAACAAGACAGGAAGGAGAGCAGAAAAGCAAAGGGAATCTCTCAAAGGCTCCTGAAAAGGGGATGAGTTTTATACGGCTTCTACACACTTTGTATTAATTAAAAAATATTTTATGGTATTTGTTAAAAACCTACTATGTACCAGGCACCGAACTAAGCCTTTTAGGATAGACACTTGATAATTAGGTTGGATACAGTCCATGGCCCACATGGGTATCACAATCTTAAATCCCATTTTATAGATTAGGTAACTGAGGTACAGAGAAGCTAAGTGATATGTCCAAGGTCACACAGCAGAAAAATGGGGGAGTTCGGATTAGAATCTGGGTTCTTCTGACTCCCAAGTCCATGCTCCATTTGCTGGGCCATGCTGCTTCTCCGATTAATTGAATCTATTGAGCTTGGCAGCACGTTTTCTCAGGACTGAGAAGGAACAGAGAAGCAGTGTGGTTTAGTGGAAACAGCCCGGGCTTGGGAGTCAGAGGTCATGGATTCTAATCCCAGTTCTGCCACCTGTCAGTTGTGTGACTTTGGGCCAGTCACTTAACTTCTCTGTGCCTCAGTTACCTCATCTGTAAAATGGGGATTAAGACTGCATACCCACCTGGGACAACCTGATAACCTTGTATCTCTCCCAGTGCTTAGAACAGTGCTTGGCACATAGTAAGCCGGTTAACAAATACCATCATTATTATTATTATTATTATTGGTCATCATCCTCACTATCATGCTTTCCAATCGGGCATGTGTTAGGCTGGGACAAGCTGAGAGAAACAGAGATGGCATTGGAGGATGAGGTTACCTCACAAAGGTCTTGGGTTACGGCCTAGAGGTCAATGGGGATTGAGACTCTAAGCCCCTTGTGGGACAGGGACTGTGTCCAACCTGATTAACTTGTATCTACCCAGCTCTTAGAACAGTGCTTGGCACATAGTAAGTGCTTAACTAGTACTATTATTATAGTTAACCTCCATAAAGTTAACCACTTAGGGAGGGAACAAACAAATCAAAGTCCCTTAGAGGGGTGCCACTGTAATTCCAAAAAGGAAAGAACTCTGCCATGGGGGCATTTCAGATCTCTATCCTCAGTCGGCAGTGGAGATGTTTATCTCTCCCCTCCTCCACTTTGTCCTTTCCTCCCTTCCTCCCTTGTCTCCTTCCCTCTCCCCTTTCCTCCTGCTTCTCACATTTTTAGCTTAGAGTCTTTGTCACAGCACTCGTGCCGGAGAAAATACTCAGATAGATAGATCTAACCAGATAAAACCACAGCAACAAGGATGATGAAAATGGAGTGGAAAGGGGAACGAATTCTGAGGGAGGAAAAATGACCCAACGGTGGGGGAAAGCATTACATTAATCACAATCAAAGAAGATGTTCCCAAGAGCTCGGGCTGGCAAACCTGGGTCCCACTGAGTCTTACACTGCCCTGGCAGAGCCCAAGGATATCGACTCACTGTGGCCTGTCGCCTTCCGCCATGTTCTCTACTCTTTCCTTTTCGTACCGCCACGAAGCTCCCTATCCTCCACATTTCTTTGTATGACTATATGACCCTTCCTCAAACTTTCTCCATCAGATAAACAATTCCCCAGGGTCAATTAAGATGTCTCGAGATGATTAGACTCTGACACTGATGAAACCCAGAGGTAATTAGCAAATTAAAAAAAAAAACCCTTTTGATTAGTACTCAGCATAATTCCCTCCAATTATTCAAAGTTCATGACTACAGGGGGTGGAATATCTCCAGGAATATTTATTTATATCCCAATTTTTTTCATCATCTTAGTGAATCTAGTTAATCATCAATGATTGAACTTGTTAACTTGGAGGATTCAGTGGTGATGCTGACCGTTGGTCAGCAACGTTGCCTCGTGGAAAGAGCACAAGCCTGAGAGTCAGAGGACATGGGTTATAATCCCGACTCTGCCATGTGCCTGCATGTGACCTTGGACAAGTCACTTAACTTCTGTGTCTCACTTGCCTCATCTGCAAAATGAAAATGCAATTCCTGTTCTCCCTCCTACTTAGAATGTGAGCGCCATGTGGGATCTGAATATCTTGTATCTACCCCAATGCTTAGTATAGTGCTTGGCACATAGTAAGGGCTTAACAAATGCAATAATTTATTTGGCAGCTGGATGGAGGGTTTGGCAGGGGTAAAAACCAATCAGTGGCACTTACTGAAGGCTTACCGTAATGAGCAGTTGGGAAAGTAAAATATTATAGAGTTACTCATCGCAATCCCTGCCCACAAGGATCTTCCCTTCACGCGGAGACTGGTATTAACATAAATTTCAGCTAGAGGAAATAGTATTATGTGTTGGCTTAGTGGCTAGAGCACATGCCTGGGACTCAGAAAGTCCTGGGTTCTAATCCTGCCTCCGCCACTTGTCTGCTGTGTGACCTTGGGCAAGCCACTTTATTGCTCTGAGCCTCAGTGATCTCATCTATAAAATGGGGATTAAGAATGTGAGCCTCATGGGGGACAGAGGCTGTGTCCAACTTGATTAACTTGTATCTACCTCAGTACCATAGTAAGGGCTGAAAAAGTACCTCAATTATTATTAGTAGTAATATTAAAGTAGAAGGATAATAATAATAAAAATAATAAAAAAGAGCTTGAGAAGTTGGATACTTCAGCCTCAAACTGTCTCTCCTGAAATTCTCTTCATCAGAACTTTTCCATTTACAGCAGGAGGACCTGAGAGGGTTTGGAGTGTCGTTCCCTGTTTTCAAGATGTACAGTGGAACTTTACAAAGCCACTGCTCATTGGCCCCTCTTCCTTCCATCACTGCAGACTGGCAGCGATGGACCAGCCAGATTGGAAGTTTTTTGTTTGTTTTGTTTCTTAAAATTTAGTCTTATCCAGCAAGCAGCCACTATGTTGGCGGGGGGCGGGGGAGGCAGTGCTACCCAGCTTTAATAACACAGCACATAGGTATATATCTGTATATATCTGTAATTTATTTACTTTTATCTATTCATTTATATTAATATCTGTCTCCCCCTCTGTGACTGTGGACTCACTATGGGCAGGAATGTGTCTGCTGATATAGTGTACTGTCCCAAGTGCTTAGTACAGTGCTTTGCACACAGTGAGTGCTCAATAAATAAAATTGAATGAATCTCATTAACACACTCATTAGCAAGCTTATTCGGGGAGCGGTTTTAACCTGACACTCCGGCATCATTCCAATTAATGCTGTCTTCCAACCAGCTAACTTCTAAAACATGGAAAATGTCAGAACAACCTGCCGGGGTCAGCTCCTTGGAGAGCCCTGAGATCTCTTCCCTGCTTTCTGGGAACTGACAGTTTCTGTTCCCCAGCCCTGAGCTCAGGCAGGGCCTGAAGAAAAATAGAAAGACAGACGGGCAAAGTCCGGGAGCAGAGAGGAGAAGGAAGCCCAGCAGGAAGGAGATGCTCTGTTTGATTCCATCAGAAAAGGCCAAGGGGCCCCTGCCGTCTCCAAGTTCTATCACAAAGCCAGGCTCGGCTTTTTTCCCCCATTGAGCACATACTTGAAAGGAAAGGGGAGAGGAAGGAAAAGGGGAATAGAGGGAAGAGCGAGCAGACGGCTCTGAAATCCTGTGTCTCTGTGTGTGCAATTTGGGCTTTCCTGGACCACTGGACTAGAAAGTGGATAGTAGACTGACAGCCCGGTGTATGCGGGGATTGTCTATTTATTGCTGAACTGTATTTTCCAAGCACTTAGTACAGTGTTCTGCACACAGAAAAGCACATAGCAAGTGTGGACCTGAAGGCATAGGTGATGCAGAGGGAAAGAGAACAGGATGGGGAGATGAGAGACTATTCAGGGAAGAGTGACTAATATTTTAGTGGGGCTTTAAAGATGGGGAGAGTGGTGGTCTGACCGATCTGAAGAGAGGGGACGTTCCAGACAGGAGGGAAGGCATGAGAGACACCCTCTTTTGTCACTGCTACTGTTCCCCCAACAAGGGAAACAGGCACAAGGACGACAGCTCTCAGGAACATGCTCATCCTCATCAACATCATCCATCATCTTTGAAAGTATTTATTGAGCCCCTTTTGGGGCCAGAGTACTGTACTAGGCCCTTGGGGAAATTACAGTAAAAGTCAAAGGTGTGGACTCTGTCCTCAAGGAGCTTACAATCCAATGGGGGAAGAAGCAGGGAAGAACAAGGGAACGAGATGTATAGCAGATATAAGAGGAAGGGAAGAGAAGAGTTGAGGAAAAAAAGTAATTCATTAAATAAATAACAAATAAACAGATTTACACTTGGGTTCTTAAGTGACTAAGGGGATGGCCAGGGCAGAAAGATGGGGATTGGTCAGGGCAGCGGGGCCTTCTGAACGGTTCTTTTTAAGAAAGCCTTTGTAGGAGGAGGAGGATGTGATTTGGGGTGCTGAAGGGGCAAGGTGTTGCAGGCAGGGAAGGGCTGAGCAGTGAGTAGGAGAGAGGAAAGGTTTGAGTGAAACGAGAAGGTCTGCTTGGGAAGAGCAAGGAGTGCAGGCTGGGGTGAAGCAGGAACAGAGAGTGGGAAGACGGAGAACTTGAAGTCGCCAATGGATTGGCATTTTTGTTTTACATGAGAAAAATAGGGGCAGCCATTGCAGGTTGTAAAGGGAGTGATGTATTCTCATAAGCACTTGAGAAAGATGATACAGAGAGAGAGGCATGAAGTGGGAGACCAGTAATAAGGCTATTTCAGCAGTTCTACAGGAAAGGAATGGATGCTTGAATGAGGATGGTGGATGTAAGGGTGGAGAGGAAGAGGAAAATATGTGAAATATTCAAGAGGAAGAAGCTGTCCCCTTGACCAGTGAGTTGACGACAGCAGTGGAGGTGATGGAGAGCGAGTGAGCCATAGAAAGTGCTTTGAAGGGAAGGAGGTGATGAGGGCCTGAGACATATTCACCACTCCTGATTTTGATAGGAACCACTCTCCCCTTCTTTCCCATGAACCACCTCCAGGCATTTCCAGGCTATTTCCTCCTATTTAGAGAAGCAGCACGGCCTAAAGGAAAGAATAAGAGCCTGAGAGTCAGAGGTTCTAATCCCAGCTCCACTACTTGTCTTATTTGCTGTGTGTCCTTGGACAAGTCACTTCATTTCTCTGTGCCTCAGTTTCCTCATCTGTAAAATGAGGGTTAAATCCCACTCCTTCCTAACCAGAGTATGAACCCCATGGGGGGCAGGGACTGTGTCTCAACTGATAACCTTGAACCTAACCCAGTGCTTAGAACAGTGCTTGACACATAGTAAGCCCTTAGCAAATACTATAATTAATTAATTAATTACTTGGACTATGAGCCCCATGGGGGAAAGGGACTATGTCCAACCTGATTAACTTGTATCTACCTCAGAGCTTCAAATGGTACTTGACATATAGTAAACAATTAACATCCTCACTGTCATGATAGTAATAATAACAGTAGTAATAATAATATTAAAGTTCCTTAGTCCTGCCTAGAAAATGGGCACAGCCTCATCTATGCTCCAAGGAGGGAGCTTTCAGGCTATGAGGAAAGAGAAAGGAAGCTTAGCAGATGAGCAAGGATATGCCTTTGCATGAGGGGCACAGAGGCCAGTTACAGGTTTCCTCTCGGGCCCAAAAACGTATTTTCCATGTAGGTCAAGGTCTTGCAGAGGGAAATAGGACCCCTGGATGTTACAGCTGTTCGCTGGATTCCTTCCCTTGGGAAATGAAAGGCAAGAGCAGCAGTCGGGAATCCAAGAAGAACAGCAGGAAGCTGGGCGAGAGGAAAATGCGGGGTAGCCGGGGAGGTGTAGTGGCCCACCTGGAGATGATGAAGATTTCCATCTCTCTTCATAATTAGGCCCTCCTGAGGTGATTCAATTACAAGACCCAGTGAAGGGCCAATCCCTGCTCCTCAACAGGACAGCGGGAATCAGACTCCCTGGTGGGGGAATGTTCCCTAAAGAGTTTGAGGTGGGGGGGAGACCAGACTACAAGGTTAAGGTCAAGCATGATGGCAACTAAATAATGGATTTTCCCAACCAATACAGGCAGTATTATAGAGTCACTCAGTGGTGGGAGGGAGAACTGCAGGTTTTCTTTTCCCAATTTAAAGGTAATAATTATTTGATATTTGTTAAGCGCTTACTATGTGCCAAGCACTGCTCCAAGTGCTGAGGTAGATATAAGGTAATTGGGTTATCCTACGTGGGGCTCACAGCCTTAATCCCTGTTTTACAGATGAGGTAACTGAGGCTCAGAGAAGTTAAGTGACTTGCCCAAAGTCACACAATTAACAAGTGGCAGAGCTGGGATTAGAACTCAGGACCTCTGACTCCCAAGCCCGGGGCTCTTCCCACTAAACCATGCCGATTCTCCACTCCTTAAGACCTTCTAGTGAACCATAGAGGTGAAATCAATCAATCAATCAATAGTATTTATTGCACACTAACCATGTGCAGAGCACTGTACTAAGAGCTTGGGAAGATACAATATAGCAATATAACCGAGTTGGAAGACAAGTTCCCTGCCCATCTTGATGAATTCATAGAAAGACCCACCCTTTTTTAAATGGTATTCTTTAAGCACTTACTATGTGTCAAATACTGTCCTAAGTACTGCGGTAGGTACAAGTTAGATAGGACACTGGCCCTGTCCCCCAAATGGGACTCACAGTCTAAGTAGAAGGGAGAACACATTTAAACCCCATTTACAGATGAGGAAACTAAGGTACAGAGAAGTGACTTACCCAAGGTCACATAGCAGGCAATTGGCAGAGTTAGGATTAGAACCCAGGTCCTCTGGCTCCCAGGCCCGAGGTCCTTCCACTAGGTATGCCCCTTACTCTTCTCTCTCTCACTGGGGTGTGAAGTCAGGAAATACCATTTTGTCCTTATAAACTGGGTTTGTTCCTTCTAATTACAATTTGTCTACTTAACCCATCCACCCCTTGTTCCCCTCGACTGTGGATTTGGAAATAGAGATTCCCTGGACTCAGAAGGGCGGTGTCCTGTTCCAGATTTATTTGGTCAATTTTCTTGGCCTTTAGTTCTCTTGGGTCATTAGTGACGATTTACAAAGTGTGAAGCAGTAACCTGAAGGGGATGAGCAGGAAATCCATCAATTAATAAATCAGTGCTATTGCTGGGAGATTACACTGTGCAGAGAACTGTACCAAATGCTTGGGCGAGTACAAGAGAGTGGGTAGAAATGATCTCTGTCTTTGAGGAGCTTACAGTCTAGCCGGAAAGACAGACACTAAAGTTAATTGCAGTTATGAGAGGCAACCAATCTCAGGATATGTGTAAGAGTGCCTCTGTGCTTAAGGGGTATGGATTCAAGTGCGTAGGTGATTCAGGAGGGAGGGGAAATAGGATGAGGAGATGGGAGATTGGTTAGGGAAAACTTCCTGGAAGAGACATGGTCATTGGCAAGAGAGATGAGATCAAGGTACAGTGAGTAGATTGGTGATGGAGGAATGGAGCAGGTAGGCTGCGTTGTAGTAGGAGAGGAGTTGTATTTTACTCTCCCAAGCACACAGTAAGTGTTCAATAAATACCATTGGTTAATAGGAAGGATAAAGCTGACAGTGCCTAAAAACTTGCCGATGGAGTTTCTGCTTGATGTGGAGATGGATGAAAAACCACTGGAGCCTTCTGAGGAGTGGGAAGTGCTTTTTGATGTGCAGGGATCAGAGTTCCCCTCTCTGTAGTAACTTGGGCAGGGACTATAACTTTCAATCAATCAATAAATAGTATTTATTGGGCACATGCTGTGTGCAGAGCACTGTACTAAGTACTAAGTAGGCAACTTCCCTGTCCTCAAGGGGCTCAAAGTCTAATGAGGGAGAGAGACATAAAAATAAATTACATATCAAACGGACAGGCTGTGTGTATATATACATAGGAACTGTGGTATTTATTAAGCACTTACTATATGCCAAGCACTGTAATTAAAATGGTATCTGTTAAGCATCTACTATGTGCCAAGCATAGGTCTAAGTGCTGGGGAAGATAAAAGGTAATCAGGTTGTCCCACTTGGGGCTCACGGTCTTAATCCCCATTTCACAGATGAGGTAACTGAGGCACAAAGAAGTTGTGTCTTGCAGCAGACCAACAGTGGAGCTGGGATCAGAACCCACATCCTCTGACTTCCAAGCCCTTGCTCTTTCCACTAAGCCATGTTACTTCTGTACTAAGACCTGGGGTAGATACAAGATTGTCAGGTCCCACAAGTAGGAGGAGGAGGAGGAACAGGAATTGAATTCCCATTCTGTAGCTGAGGGAACCGAGGTACAGAGTAGTTAAGTAACTTGCCCAAATTCACACAGCAGACAAGCGGAGGAACAGGAATTGGAACCCAGGACCTCTAACTCCCAGGCCTGTACTCTTTGCACTAGACCACCCTGATAAGGAGCTATAGGTGGGGTTTTTAAGGGGTTTGAACCCACTTCTTCGCCCTAAGCATTTTGTAAAGTGCTTAGCACACAATAGGTGCTCAGTAAATCCTGCTGATACTTACTCTGAAAATACAGGAATAATCCACAGCTTCAGAGTATCTCTTTGGTGTCTTCTCTTCTTCCCAGGGCTTGATTGTTCTGCAAGAGATGCTTGAAGTGCTGAAACACTGGGTACTAGCAGCTCTCTAGCCCAGTGAACTGTCTCCTGACTTCGGAGGGGAGGGCTGATATTTGAGCAGCAAGGAAGTCCTCTTATTCTAGGTGCTAGTCTGCAAGACCAGAGCTTCCCTGCATTGTTCTCTCTCCCAACTGGAGTCAAGGCTGAGTTGTACAAAGTAAGATAAGCTTTTTCTAATGTTGTCAGATTCAATATTTAGCACTCACTTATGCCTGTGAAATATTGTAGGCTATTAGTAGATTCATCCAAACTAATCTCTGCAGGCAGATTTACTCCTATCCAAGTGCCCAAGAGAAACTGATGCCTACAAAATAGGCATCTTTTCCTAATTCCAAGGGTTTGGAGATTCAAAATACTAGAATAAAGAAGTCTTGGTGCTCAGACCTCTCAAATCCATAGTAGTCCCTTCAAAGGAGTTAATTAGTTAATTTCATTATTGCTCCTTTAATGGGTTTATACTAGGAAGCAGCTTAGGAGCCCTAAAAATAAAATAGACTGTTGATTTGGGTAAAAATGAAAAGGGTTTTATGTTTACACTCTTAGGATCAATATTCTTTATGCTGCTCCTCCTCTTTCTATCCTGCCCCAAGAAAGATTTCAGGCACCAATTGCAGATCTGGGAACGTTTAAAGGGGAGGCAAATGCTCGTGGAGGAACAAATAATTTGACCTACAAAAATGTCTGGTTCGTTATCCATTCTCATGAACATGATTAGCAGCACTCTCACTCCAGAATGGATTCCCTATTGGGTTGTATTTCGTGTTTATCACTGAAGAGAATTGCAGGCATGGGGAAAAAAACCAAAAAAACTAAAATAAAACAAAAAGCAAAACCCAAAGAGCTTAGGAGAGAAGGAGTTCCTTTTGGGCTGGATCCAGCAGGGAGGGTTGATGCCCTAAAATAGAATATGGGCTGGAATCTGCGCAGGATGGGGGCCTTCTTCCACTCTGAGGGCAGTACCTTGTTCTGTCCACATCTTCCTGCTCCTCAAAAAACCTCCAGTTGTTGCCCAGTCTCCTCTGCATCAAGCAGAAACTCCTGGCCACTGGCATTAAGAGAAGCAGCATTAAAGCAGCATTAGGGAAGCAGGATGGCACAGTGGATAGAGCATGGGCCTGGGAGTCTAGTCCTGGTTCTGTCGCTTGTCTGCTGTGTGAGAAGTCTCATCACTGCTCTGTGTGACACCTCATCTGAAAATGGGGATTGAGACTATAAGCCCCATGTGGAACAGGAGCTATGTTCAACTTGATAAACTTGTATCTATCCCTGTGCTTAGTTCGGTGCCTGTTAAATATTAAGCACTTAGCAAATACGACAATTATTAGTAAGAGACAATCAGCTTTCTTCCCTCAACTTATCCTCACTCCCCTCCCACTAGAACCCAGTTCACAAGCTTCTCTCCTCTCCCTCTAGAACCCAGTTCACAGGCTCGGCTCTTCTCAGGCCAACCTACTCACAGTGCCTGGCTGGATCTTACCTCTCTCACTGCAGACCTCTTGCTCACATTTTCTCTTCCACCTGGAACTCCTTCCCCTTTCACATCTGGAACATCAGTGCTCTCCCCAACTTCAAAGTCCTTCTGAGATCCCATCCCCTCTGGGAGGTTTTCCCTGATTAATCTCTCATCTCCCCTCCCTACTTCCCCTACTACTGATACTTTAGGACTTTCACTTGGGGACTCTTTCCCCTCCCTGTAGCACTTATGCACACATCTTTATAGTCTGTTGTTCCCCGCTACCAGTAACTTATTTTAATATCTTCTGCTCGACTGTACTGTCAGCTCCTTAAGGGCAGGAATTGGGTCTACTTACTTTATTATTCTCTCCCAATTGCTAAATACAGTGCTGCGCAGTACTGTGCCTCAGTTCCCTCATCTGCAAAATGGGGATTGAGACTGCGAGCCCTACATGGGACAGGGACTGTGTCCAACCTGATTTGCTTGTATCCACCCCAGTGTATAGAGTAGTGCCTGGCGCATAGTAAGCACTTAACAAATACCATAATAATAATAATAATAATTATTAATAATAATAAATGGTCAGTAAATACTAACGATTGATCATTGCAGGAAACAAGGAGAATAGAACAAATGGACACTGAGAGGAAGGAAGACTTTATGTCTGGATTGAGCCAGAGCGGCAAAGACTAACGCCAGTGTCAGGCTGAGGATGAACTGGTTGCTGCTTCCTACAGTGGAGGTTTGAAGACTATTCTTAAAGCAGTGACTTGGTTGCCAGGAAGGAATCTGAGTTGGGAGCAGCTGCTGCTCTACTGAGAATCATTCCTTGTAGAGATTCCAAGGGGACTCCATCAGCCCTGGCTTCTCATTGAAAAATGACATGGAGGATAGTTAATTAGTCCCAGTCATTTCTTACTTATGGCAGCTTGGGACTTACCTCTTCACTTGATGTAATGATACACTGTCAGGCTTGAGCTGATTTTTTTTTAATGAAAACTAAGTTGCCTGCCTATCTTTGCCTTTCTCACTCTCTCCCACCTCTCTCTCTCTCTCTCTCTCTTTCTCTCTCCCTGGAGTAATTCTTGTGATTATCCTAGTGTTATTTCTTTCTACAGAAATCACAGGGATGGCCATCTCCTTCAGTTTCACCCAATAAGGCATCAAATTGGGTTAGCGGGGCACGGCTAGATACACACACTAAGAAATGTGGTACATGTTGGGGACCAAATGGCCTCAGAAGTTGCTAGCTGTACGCCTTTGGGCAAGTCACTTAACTTCTCTGTGCTTCAGTTACCTCATCTGTAAAATGGGAATTAAATCCTACTCCCTCTGACGTAGACCGTGAGCCCCATGTGGGACACGGACTGTATCCAACCTGATAAACTTTTATCTACCTCAGCACTTAGAACAGTGCTTGACACATAGTAAGCCCTTAACCAATACCATAAAAATTTTTAAAAGAAGTTCAAGTTGTCACAGGAGGGGGCAAGAAAGGCAACTGTCCAGGATCTAGAGGAAGCATAGAACACATGTTAAGTGAAGCTGCTGGCATAGACTGTGAGCTCCTTGCGGGCAGGGATCATCTCTTTTTACTCCCTTGTTCTCTCCAAGCACTTAGTTAAAGCGTTCTGCATTCATTCGTTCATTCAACTGTAATTATTGAGCACTTAATGTGTGCAGAGCACTGTTCTAAGTGCTTGGGAGAGTACAATACAACAATAAAGAGATCTATTCCCTGCCCACAATGAGTTTACAGTCTAGAGTGGGGGAGACAGACATAAATATAAATTACAAATATGTACAAAAGTCCTGTGGGCCTGGGAGGCACTCAGTAAGCACTCAGTGGATATGATCGATTGACCTATTGACTGATGAAAAATGAGAGAAGATACAATTGTGGGAGAATGGTGTTTCCCACCTCACCCTGACAAGGAGAATTTTGTGGAGAAGGGGCAGTGATGAGGCAGCTGGAGGACTGGGGTTACTTTCCTGGGGCCCTTCACGCAGCCCCTGAGACTCCAGAAACCTGACTGGGGCTTAAAGCATAAGCAGGAAAACTCTGAGGCTCCAAGACCAACTCCAGCTAGTGGGTCAGACTCTCAGGCCTGGCCTTGACACAGCCTGATGCAGTGCAATTCCCTGGGCTTTGAAGCATCTGGTCGCCCCAGCCTCCTGCTCCCCGCCAGAGGAGAGAATGAGCCCTGGCATTCACTGCCTACTGGACAGCTCCTGGCATCTTTCTCTCCAAATGCCATCTCATCCCATCAACCCAGGGAGGGAGGATTCTCTCCCAGAGGCCCATAAAACACTTTCTACAAGCCACATCTGAGATGCAAATTTCCATGTGGACTGGACTTGGGGGCTTCCAGCTGTTGTTTTCTTGGCATTTTCTCCCGGAGACAAAAGAGAAAGGAAAATAATAGATAAATATATGTATGTATTTCAAACTTGCCAGAACAAACAGAACTAAGGGCTGGTGCCTGGGCTCTCATGAGGTTTCAGTTGTTTTTCTTTGTGCTTTTGCAGAAATCCTGTAGGAATGAGCTTCTCCTCTCCTGGGGGTCTTTCCAATCAGAGACTTCCCCAGGGAGAGAGAGGAGTTGAAGTCTACTCTTTATCTAGTAAACAGAGATACATCATGGGAGCACTGATGTTCTGATTCTTAGTTCTAGAGCTAAGATTGGCCATTTTTTACTTGGGGAGCTGGGATTCATTGCTATGATCTGGTTCATAATTCTTCCCAAATTATACCCTGGAGAAGTGGAAGCCACAAGGAATTTTCTGCAAAGCCAATGCCTGGGGCTCTCCCTTCCTGTCCTGGTCTGACAGTTGTAACTTTTACTCTCCATTAAAAGAAGGGCTGGAGAATTCATATCTCTTCCAAGATGTCTTCTTCATCATCATCAACATCATGGTAATGATTGAGTACTTATGGTGTGTAGAACCTGGTACTAAGCATTTGGGAGAGTACAGTACAATATATAATAATATGTATTATTTATAGATAAATACATATATGTGTTGTGGGGTTGAGGGTGGAGCAAATATCAAATGCCCAAGGCCACAGATCTAAGTGCTTAGATGACCCAGAAAGGAGAGGGAACTGGGGAAAGGAGGGCTTAATCAAGGAAAGCTTCAAGGAAGAGAGGTGGCCTTAATAAGGTTTTGAAGTTGGACTCTCCCTGACTAACCTCTCATTTCCCCATCCTGTTCACCCCACCTTCTGTATTGCCTATGCACTTGGGTCTGTACCCCTTAAGCACTTTGATACTCGCCCCACCCATCGGGCCAAAGCACTTGCGTGCTTATCCTCATACTCTGCCCTTTCCCTCATTTGTAATTTATTGTAATGCCTGTCTCACCCTTCTTGTGGGCAGGGATTCTTTCTAGCAACTCTACTGTATTATACTCCCCCAAGTGCTTAGTGCAGTGGTCTGCCCACAATAAACCCTCAGTAAATACCACTGATTGGGAACCTTAAATGGTAACATCCTGAATCCTAACCTGGTGGCCTGAAAAATATAAATGTGGCTTTCAAAAGTGGGTAACAACAACCAGGGCATAAATACCCAGCACACTGGAGAGCTGGATCTTGGATTTAGTCAAGCTCATTGCTAGCAGGGAATGTGTACGTTTATTGTTGTATTGCACCCTCCCGAGCGCTTAGTACAGTGCTTTGCAGACAGTAAATGCTCAATAAATATGATTGACTAACTGATTGATATGGTGAATCTGGATGAAGAGGCAAAAGGGGAAGGAACATTTCAGTGTGAACTGGGAGAGGGAAAGGTGGGGAAATTTAGGCAGGTGCCAAGATTGGGGGTGGGAGGGAAGAGAGTGGACGAGCCAAGTTTGGGGAGCACTGTCTTATTTGCCTATGAATGGTCGCTTCTGCCTGACTGCAATGATTCCTGGGAGTTTGGCTATGGAAGGAAGAGATTTAATTCCATCTAGGGATATCACTGCCTCTCTTCAGAGCTCCAACTGCAAAATGAGGCTGAGCTCATGGGGCTACTGAACAAAAGCCAAAGCTGAAAAGGAGCCACGAACCCGTGTAAACAATGTGATTACTCAACAGCTTCTGCCAACATTTATCCTTTGCTCCTGGGGGCCAGGGGACAAATAAGCCCAGAGAGGGGAAGGAATTGTGAAGGAAGATTCCTTGGAGACTCTTCTCATCACTAGATGAGCCAGAAAGGTTCAGACTCATTGCGTGTCACCTGGAGGCTGCAGATTATGCGAAGTTCAGTCCTTTAAGAACCAATGGAACCTGAAAGAATGTCTTTGGATTCCACAGGACTCCGGTACCCCAATTTTAGATATCCGGGGACCCAGAAGGAAATGATCCTGGCCTATTTAAGCTGAAAGTGCCCTTCAATTCTGCCTATCAGAGCCTGTCCTGAACTAAACTAGTCTCTGGGGAGGCAGAGACAGGGGAGAGCCTAGATTTACCCATCTGAGGGAGAATATGCCCTAAAGCCACTTGTCAATCACCAACTTCAATTGTCAAAAAAATCTGGGTTGGCTTCGGGACTTAGATCAATGGACAGACTGGGAGGGCAGGTTTGGGCACTGGGTTGACCAGAAAGATCCTGTTCGGGCTCTAGGTATGACTGATGCCAGTCTTCCTAGACAGTGCCACTTGCAGTCCCCAGGCCAGAGCAGAGAGACTGGTCCAACCGGGGCATCTCCTGGGCACAAGTGCACAGATCACTGACAGAGATCTGTTTACTAGACCTAGGCCACAGCTAGGTGGACTGTTGATGATGAACATCAGGTGGGTTGAAGGGTCAGTGCCTGGTCATTTCCAGACAAGATGCCTGCTGCCTCCCCTTCCATCTGCCCACCTTCGTCTGATCTCTCTGAAGACCTAGGAACACTCTCTCCGGCCCAGCACAGAACAAACAAGAAGAGAAGTCAAAGGCTCACCCCTGATCGTGAGATGGGAATCTTTGAAAGAGATTCTCTAACCACTCCTCAGACTCTTCAGTCAACAACCCCTTTCAAAATCAGGAGGAAGAGAATAAAATTCCCTCAGTAAAACCACTCCAGTGCCCAGACAGCCCTTAAAGATAAGCAACACAATCTGTATCTCCTTCTTCACTCTCCTTATTCCCTGCCAGATCCAAAAGCAGGCTGCCTGATAAAGGACCTGAAGTTGACTGGGTTTAGGGCAATAAGAGAAAGCTGTCATAGCTTAACCAGGCTCAGAAGCATTTTTCTACTCTCTCCCTTGACAAACACACCTGAACTATTTTGACTGACTTGTTTCTTTCTTTTTTTAATGTCATTTATCAAGCCTTTGCTATGTGCCAGGCACTGTACCAAGCTGTACCAAGTACTGGGGTAGATACAAGCTAATCAGATTGGACACATGTCCCACCTGGGGCTCACAGTCTTAATCCCTATTTTACAGATGAGGGAACTGAGGCACAGAGAAGTGATTTGCCCAAGTTCACACAACAGACAAGTGGCAGAGCTAGAATTAGAACTCAGGTCATCTAACTCCCAAGCTCTTGCTCTTTCCACTAGGCCACACAGCTTCCCTGGGTTCTCAAGATGGAAAAATAAAACAATTCCCCAGTCAGATGCAGCAGCAAATTGAATGCTTCATTGGAGAAGAAGCCTATTTCCCCAAGTTTCCAATAGAATCTACTTATTTATTCTTATTCATCAGTAACACTGTTAAGCCCTTCCTGTGTGTGTAACACTGGACTAAGTCTTAGAATATACAAAAAATAAATATAATAAGCCAGTCCCCACTCACAAGAACCTTGGAATCTAATGGAAAGGGATGAAGAGGGGAAAGAGACAAACCCTCTTTTTCCCACTCACTCTCTGATCTCCAGCATGGTTACTCAGCAAAGTTGCAGTATGGCCTAGTGGAAAGAGCGGGAGCCTGGGTATCAGGGAACCTGAGTTCTAAACCCAGCTCTCCACTTGCCCGCTGGAAGTCCTATGACAAGTTGCTTAACTTCTCTGAACCTCAGTCTCCTCATCTGTAATATGGGGATTCAATATTCTCTTTCTCCACTAGACTGTAAACTCCATGTGTGACAGGGAATGTGTTTGACCTGGTTATCTTTAGTCTCCCTCAGAGCTTGGCACATAGTAAGTACCTAACAAATACTATTATGATCATCATCATCATCATTATCATACCTCTGCCACTTGTCTATTGTGTGGCCTTGGGCAAGTCAACTTCTCTGTTCCTGAGTCACCTCATCTGCAAAATGGGGATTAAGACTGGGAGCCCCATATGGAACAGGGACTGTGTTCAACTCTATTTGCTTGTATCTACCCCAGTGCTTAGTACAATGTCTGGCATGCTATAAGGGCTTAACAAATACTATTATTATTATTATTATGTCAAGTATACCAGGAAAGAGGAGCTTGGAATCTGTGGGCAATGCATTCAGGTTGGAGCCCCTAAATCACAAGCCCCTGAGTGACCAGACTCTGGTGGCGGAGGGATGGTGCTGGACTCTCAACTTCCCCTACCAGTTGGCTACTGTAGGAAGGCAGGGATTGGGGGGCTTCTCCCCACCTTAAAACCACTTTCCTGAAACAAAAAATTGCATCTATATCCCCTGTCCACTTTGGTCCCTCCTTTGGCTTGTCCTCTAAGGTTGTCCTCTTCCTGGGGCTTGCAACTCCAGGGTGTTGAGCTTTCTCTCTCCTCAGATATGTCCCAAATCAAGAATCAGGTCCCCAGAGGGCAGGATGATGAGCAGGGCACCCATCCCTGGGCCCAGCCGGGTGGGGAGACCCAGGGGACAGAGAGTCACTTCTGGCCCCAGGGCAGCACTGTCTACCTGCTCTGTACTACCACTGTCCCCACGGCCCATTCTGACCTGGCCTGGGGTTTCTGTCTCTGGGACCCTAGAGCCCTACTGCCTCCCTCCAAAGTCCCAGACCCGGGCTGGAGAGAGCTCTTTACCAGCTGCACTGCATTCTCCTAGTGACTGGGGGAATGGGCTATCGAGGATTTGGCGGGGTTTTATGGTATTTGTTATATGCTTACTATGTGTCAAACCCTGTTCTAAACTCTAGGGTGGGTAAAAATTAATTAGGTTAGACACAGTCCCTGTCCCACACGGAGCTCATAGTCTAAGTAGGAAAGAGAACAGGTAACCCCATTTTACAGTTGAGGAAATTGAGGCACAGAGAAGTTAAGTGACTTGTCCAAGGTCACACAACAAGCAATTGGCAGAGACGGGATTAGAATCCAAGTCCTTCTGACTCCCAGGCCCGTGCTCTCTCTACTAAGCCATGCTACTTCTCAACATCATTACATCTGCTTTGGGAAGAGGCCCACCCTCAGTGTTTCCACTCTAGGCCTTGCCCCACCATTTTGCCATCTCTGCCAAGGAAGAAAAGTTTTCCCAGAACTCTCCCCACCTTAAAGTAAGCCCAAGGACTGCCAAGCCCCAGTGCCTCTTAATGACTCCCAGGCCCACGACACTTAAGTACATACCCATAATTCATTTACTTAATGTCTGTCTTCCCCTTTAGACTGTAAGCTCACTGTGGACAGTAAATTTGTCTGTTATATTGTTGTTTTGAACTCTCCCAAGTGCTTAGCACAGTGCTCTCCATGTAGTTAGCACTCAAAAATAAGATTAACTGACTGACTGAATGACTTCATTACTTTTCTTGGGTAGCCCTACTACCCAGCCCCCGGGCAGAATGAGCAGCCCACTAAGTCCAAAACAGCCTGGATGTTGACCACAGCTTGATCTAGTTCTTCTGAACTGTCTGCTTCTGAAAACAGACCACTCTTCCACTGATTATCCACCACTTCCTTCTTTCCTTCTGTAATGCCATGAAACTATCTTCTGCCTTTGGAATGACAAACCACTCTAGGCCTCGACAAAAGTCAAGGAGGCTAATTGTCCAGAGCTTGAGGGAGAATTGGAAGAAGGGGAAAAAGTTCCAAAATCAGGGGGCTTTCAACCTGACTGAATGGTCCATTTCAGGAAGCAGCTATTAAACTGACAACAGCTCCCTGGTAAAATCCTGACCCAGCCTATTTGGCACAGGATGAAGGTCACCCTGCATATCATCCTATCTCTTGTACCTCTGGATGGGCTTCTGGTCCCACTCAGATTGGTTTTAAGGGCTTTTTCTCTTTCTGCTTACAAGGCCTTAAGTAGTCATGCACCTTCATATTTCACCAAGCCATTACCCCCTGATGGCCTTGTTCACACTCTTCATTCTTCAGAGAGTGGATTGCTTGCAGGTGCCAAAGATCCAATTACAGTTTCAGGGTGAAAGAGCATTCTGCCATTTCATGACTAACCTGGGGACTTCCTCCACCAATCTTCTCTGCAGCCCTAGAAGGTGCTTGGGTTTTTATAGCTAGCCTGGAGTCATGCTGGGTTGATGGGGCTTTTACTTACTGTGTTTTATGGTATTTCTTTCATTCGTTTGGAGGGGATTTTGGTGGGGGTAAAATTAATACAAAGAGCTGGAGGATGTTCTCAGGCAGAAGATGTGATAGGCAGTAAATAAATGTTTCTATTGCCAGGTTGCAGTAGATCTGTGTTATTCAATTCAGGAAGCTTTAGGAGTCATGAGGCTGACACTCCCGCCTGGTTCACTGACATATTAAGTGTTGCTGGGAGGTGCAAACATTTTCCAAAGTCAGCTGGGGTCAAATCTTCCCCCTGCAGGCCCCCAGTCAGATATCTATCAGTCAGAATCACGCTGAAAGCACTCACACCTACCCTCCCAACGTAGTCCCCGCCACTCCCCAATCTTCTCTCCCCTACAGCCATGGCAAAAGTTACCGCCTGTATAGAGGTGTAAATGCAGCCAGCAGGTGGAAAGATATGGAATCTGCTTGTGCTATCTTAAAAACCCTAAAAGGCTACTATAGTTTTATCACATCATTTCCGTTTGAAAATATTTGCTACTGAGACCCACTGTTGTTTTGGAGGTGGTTATTTAGGCTGTTGAGAGGCTACGATTGTGAAATTCAGAAAAAAAGGAGGGCAATTGCCCGTGAAGACCCAGACTCTGTGTCATTCTGTGCATCCAGGAGAGAAGGGCCAAGGGTTTGAACAGCACTGCAAGGGATGCCATAGCTAACACTAAAAGATTTTTCAAAAACATTAAAAGCAGAAAGCTATCTGGGGAATCAGTGGAGACTCTGACGATCCTGAGGTAAATGGTGAATTCAGGGTTGAAAAAGAAATCATTGAGAGGCTCAACAAATTATTTATGAAGGAAGAGGTTAAAGAGATTCCCACATTCACACTGTTTTTGATGACTAATGGATCAGAAGAACTAGAAGAATGGGAAACAGCGTGGCCTGGCAGGAAGCAGCTTGGCCTAATGGAAAAACCAAGGATGTGAGAGACAGAGGGCTGGGTTCTAATCCAGACTCTACCACTTGTCTGCTGTCTGACTTTGGGCAAGTCATTTGGCTTCTCTGAGCCTCAGTTACCTCATCTGTAAAATGAGGATTCAGACTGTGAGCCCCATTTGGGACATGGACCATTTCATTCATTCATTCATTCAATAGTATTTATTGAGTGCTTACTATGTGCAGAGCACTGTACTAAGCGCTTGGGATGAACAAGTCGGCAACAGATAGAGACAGTCCCTGCCGTTTGACGGGCTTACAGTCTAATCGGGGGAGACGGACAGACAAGAACAATGGCACTAAACAGCGTCAAGGGGAAGAACATCTCGTAAAAACAATGGCAACTAAATAGAATCAAGGCGATGTACAATTCATTAACAAAATAAATAGGGTAACGAAAATATATACAGTTGAGTGGACAAGTACGGTGCTGTGGGGATGGGAAGGGAGAGGTGGAGGAGCAGAGGGAAAAGGGGAAAATGAGGCTTTAGCTGCGGAGAGGTAAAGGGGGGATGGCAGAGGGAGTAGAGGGGGACGAGGAGCTCAGTCTGGGAACGCCTCTTGGAGGAGGTGATTTTTAAGTAGGGTTTTGAAGAGGGAAAGAGAATCGGTTTGGCGGAGGTGAGGAGGGAGGGCGTTCCAGGACCGCGGGAGGACGTGACCCAGGGGTCGACGGCGGGATAGGCGAGACCGAGGGACGGCGAGGAGGTGGGCGGCAGAGGAGCGGAGCGTGCGGGGTGGGCGGTAGAAAGAGAGAAGGGAGGAGAGGTAGGAAGGGGCAAGGTGATGGAGAGCCTTGAAGCCTAGAGTGAGGAGTTTTTGTTTGGAGCGGAGGTCGATAGGCAACCACTGGAGTTGTTTAAGAAGGGGAGTGACATGCCCAGATCGTTTCTGCAGGAAGATGAGCCGGGCAGCGGAGTGAAGAATAGACCGGAGCGGGGCGAGAGAGGAGGAAGGGAGGTCAGAGAGAAGGCTGACACGGTAGTCTAGCCGGGATATAACGAGAGCCCGTAATAGTAAGGTAGCCGTTTGGGTGGAGAGGAAAGGGCGGATCTTGGCGATATTGTAGAGGTGAAACCGGCAGGTCTTGGTAACAGATAGGATGTGTGGGGTGAACGAGAGGGACGAGTCAAGGATGACACCGAGATTGCGGGCCTGCGGGACGGGAAGGATGGTCGTGCCATCCACGGTGATAGAGAAGTCTGGGAGCGGACCGGGTTTGGGAGGGAAGATGAGGAGCTCAGTCTTGCTCATGTTGAGTTTTAGGTGGCGGGCCGACATCCAGGTGGAGACGTCTCGGAGGCAGGAGGAGATGCGAGCCTGAAGGGAGGGGGAGAGGACAGGGGCGGAGATGTAGATCTGCGTGTCATCTGCGTAGAGATGGTAGTCAAAGCCGTGAGAGTGGATGAGTTCACCGAGGGAGTGAGTGTAAATGGAGAACAGAAGAGGGCCAAGAACTGACCCTTGAGGAACTCCAACAGTTAAAGGATGGGAGGGGGAGGAGGCTCCAGCGTAGGAGACCGAGAATGATCGGCCAGAGAGGTAAGAGGAGAACCAGCAGAGGACAGAGTCCGTGAAGCCAAGGTGAGATAAGGTATGGAGGAGGAGGGGATGGTCGACAGTGTCAAAGGCAGCAGAGAGGTCAAGGAGGATCAGAATGGAGTAGGAGCCATTGGATTTGGCAAGAAGGAGGTCATGGGTGACCTTAGAGAGAGCAGTCTCGGTAGAGTGGAGGGGACGGAAGCCAGATTGGAGGGGGTCTAGGAGAGAATGGGAGTTAAGGAATTCTAGGCATCGATTGTAGACGACTCGTTCTAGGATTTTGGAAAGGAAGGGTAGTAGGGAGATAGGACGATAACTGGAGGGGGAAGTGGGGTCAAGAGCGGGTTTTTTTAGGATGGGGGAGACGTGGGCGTGTTTGAAGGCAGAGGGGAAGGAGCCCTTGGAGATTGAGTGGTTAAAAATAGAAGTTAAGGAAGGGAGGAGGGCAGGGGCGATGGTTTTAAGAAGGTGAGAGGGAATGGGGTCCGAGGCGCAGGTGGAAGGGGTGGCACTTGCAAGGAGGGAGGAGATCTCCTCTGAGGATACTGCAGGGAAGGATGGGAAAGTAGGGGAGGGGGTCGGTGGGGGGGAGGGGAGAGGCGGAGGGGTGACTTTGGGGAGCTCAGACCTGATCGTGTTGATTTTCGTGAGGAAATAGGTGGCCAGATCATTGGGGGTGAGAGATGGGGGAGGGGGAGGAACAGGGGGCCTAAGGAGAGAGTTAAAGGTCCGGAACAATCGGCGGGGGTGACGGGCATGGGTGTCGATGAGGGAGGAGAAGAAGCTTTGCCTGGCGGAGGAGAGGGCAGAGTTAAGGCAGGAAAGGATAAATTTGAAGTGTGTGAGGTCGGCTTGGTGCTTGGACTTTTGCCAGCAGCGCTCAGCAGCTCGAGCATAGGAGCGTAGGAGGCGGACGGAGGAGGTGATCCAGGGCTGTGGGTTAGTGGAGCGAGAGCGGCGGAGGGAAAGGGGGGCGAGAGAGTCGAGATGAGTAGAGAGGGTGGAGTTGAGAGCGGAGACCCGCTCGTCGAGAGTGGGAAGAGAGGACAGGGCGGCAAGGTGAGGCGAGATGCTATTGGAAAGACGGATGGGATCGAGAGAGCGGAGGTCTCTGTGGGGCAGTAGCGAAGATTTGCAGGGGGAGGGAGTGTGAGAGATGAGGCAGGTGAGAAGGTTATGGTCAGAGAGAGGGATTTCAGAGTTGGTGAGGGAGGAGATAGTGCAGCGGTAGGAGATGACGAGATCGAGGGTGTGACCATTTCCAACCTGATTAGCTTGTATTTACCCCAGTGCTTAGTACAGTGCCTGGCACATAGTAAATGCTTAACAAATGCCATTAAAAAAAACTGGATCAAATTCCTGTCATCACCAAGGCTAATTCAGTCCAAATAGATAAAGAGATGTAAACAAGTCACTGAGACCAGATGAGATCCATCCACTTATAATAATAATGATATTTAATAATAATAATGATATTTGTTAAGCACTTCTAAGAGCTGAGGTAGATACAAGATAATCTGGTTGAACACAGTGTGACACAGATGGTTAGAACAGTGCTTGACACATAGTAAGCATTCAACAAATATTATTATTAATAATAATAATTATAATTCAAGGAGGACAGCCATCATATGGTTCCTTCAAGGAGCCTGTGCTAAGTGTTGAAGCATATATACGTTGGGAAGTTGATCTGTTGTGGGGTGGGTCTTCCTTTGCAGGATGAAACCTGACAGACAGCTTCCCTGGGCTGACAACCAGCAATCCAGATCCTTTTAATAATAATAATTATGGTATTTGTTAAGTGCTTAATAAGTGTCAAGCACTGTACTAAGTGCTGGGATAGATACAAGATCACGAGGATGGACACAGTCCCTGTTCCACATGGGGCTCACAGGTTAAGTAGGAGGGAGAATAGGTATTGAATCCTCATTTGGCAGATGAGGAAACAGGGACAGAGAAGTTAAGTGACTCGCCCAATGCCACACAGCAGAAGAATGGCGGGGTGGATTAGAACCCAGGTCCTCTGTTTACCAGCTCTGTCCTCTTTTCACTAGACCTTGTTGTTTTTCAGAAACCCAGACCCTTATAAGGGGACCCTTTTGAGGGTTTCCTTAGAGCGTGGCTCTCAGATGCCAATTTGAAGTTTCCCCTTTTGGGGAAGGTACACAGTCCTGAATCTACAGTGCAGGATCCCAGTGGGAGCAAACAAACACTGCTGAGCTCCTCAGTTGGAGAGAACAGCATTTTAAAAGTCACATCATGGATTTCTTCACTTTCCCTAATTGTCCTCCTCAGGAAGGAGGGTGACAAGATTATTATCCGGGAGAGATCAAGGGTCAAGAGTCAGAGGGCAACTCAGCGATGAAGAATACTTAATGCCTAGCAATTCTCTTCCCCTCTTTCCAGGCAGGTTGAGGGAAATAATTGCTCAATGCCAGGAGACAGCATTCACTGATATTGCCAGTAGATATGAGAAGATCAGCACACACTGTTTATGTTGAGCTGGACTCCTGAAAGTGCTAATAGACTTTCATGTGATTGCCCAGGTCTGTCCCATTATGACTCTTCAATGCACAGTTACTACCATCGTTCCTCCTAATTTCTCTAGTGAGGACGATTTGGAGAATTGCTCATGTGGATCTAAGACATACATAATTGGATTCCTGAAGATTTGGAAAATAACGATATGCTGAACTTATCTCTAATTGGCTCTTTGCTGCTGCAGGTGCCATCTTCTGCCCGAGACAGAGAACCTGAGTTTTGAGAAATCATGGTCTTTAGCTCTTCCCTGGCACTGTTTGTGGAAGTTGGCCATTGACTCAAATCCCCCACCATAACCCTCCCCTCGCCACCCCCCGTTCCCCCACATATACTCCCCCCTTCTCGCCTTACCTTCTCTCCACCAGACTTTCGCCACATTCCAATCTGGGTAATTACATTCACCTCCTTAAACCCTTTCTGTTAATCAGCAGGGACCAAGGTTCTTCCCGCTTCTCCTGACAGAAGCAGCTTCCTTCAGAAACAGTGACACCTTCATCCCAGGGGTGAGGGCTTAAGAGGTAGCAGCATTGCAGAGAGGGGTGGAAAAAGTTCCCTGTTTGATCTAGGAACAGATGCAAAGCATGCAGGAATTTTTAGATGTCCCATCCATTCTGATTAGAGGCTGGCAGCATCAACAGGCTTCTCTTGACTCTCTCCTATAGGGACTCCTCAAATTTGACGTGAAAACGCCAACTGGTTCAGAAGTTGATTCAACCATTAAATTGTTGTTTTTCCCCCTCCTGCTATTTGGATAGACTTTTCTTCTTCTCCCAGTCTAAATCCATTATCCTCCATCTTCTCACTGCCAATTAGTGAAAACAGTTGCCCCCTTTCTCTGGGCAGCATCCCTTTAAATTCAATTCAGATGCCTTTGGTAGACTGCATTTTTTTTTTTCCTTTCCAGGATGTATTTGTTTCAATGCCTTTAATTTTTCCCCACAGTCTCTTCCATCCCAAGTTGTTCTTTGCAACAAATTCTAGTTTCTCTGTATTGTTTCCCAAAATGCCAGATCCAGTCCTGGAATAGGTGTATTAGCCTAGGTAGTGGACTGAAATCCAGAGACCCTGTACTGGTTTCCTTTACTGGGTTGCTACTGAGTTACTGGTTGGCCCTGGCTGATAGTTACTTAACCTTCCTGTGCTTCAGCTTCCTTCTGTGAAAAGAAGATAATGACATCTGACCCCCGCTCCCCAACACACACCCTTCCCCATTGCACAGATGAATCTGGTAATGCCTGTAAGGTGCTTTGAGTTCCTAAGATGGAATTCAAGGGCTTATTACACTGATTAATTTTTCATTTTTCATCAGCTATTACCTCCCAGTCTATTGCAGCTTTGCTATTGCCCATATTTCCTACCTTCTATTTTTTTTCCTTTTCTGTTGGATTTTCTGAATTCACACTTATTGCATTTTATTTTATTTCTCTAATTATTCCTTCCAATTGATTTCTGGTTTTGTCAGTTTTATGTTATCTGCAAATTTTTATCAATGTATTTTCCAATCCCTTCCTCCAGATCCTGCATGGAGATATTTTATGTATTTTAGAACCTCATCCCCACTCCAATATCCAGAGGGAGTCTCCCAGCATACGAACTTCCAAGCTTTTTTTGTTATAGTATTAGTTAAACTCTTGAGATGTGTCTAAGTGCTAGGTTAGATACGAGTTAATCAGGTCAGACACAATCCCTGTCCCACATGGGGCTCACAGTCTAAGTAAGAAAGAGAACAGGGATTGAATTACCATTTTGCAGATGAGGAAATTGAGGTACAAAGAAGTTAAGTAACTTGCCCTTGGTCCCACAGCAGACAAGAGGTGGAGCTGGGATTAGAACCCAGGTCCTCTGGTTCCCAGGCCTGAGCTTTATCCACTAGGCCAAGCTTTCTCGTAGGTGTCACCACTTATATTTCTTTCTTTTATCTGTCTTCAAGAGAACAAAAGAATGGATCAAAGGGGAGTTACAATACCTCTGTTCTACTTGCGACACCGTGGGGACAGGGAACAGCTTGGATTTAATAGATGAGACAGAAGGTCAGAAAAAGGATTAAAAAGGGTGAAAAGGAGCAGTAAAAGAGACTGGGAGGGAGATGAGGGAGAAAGCTATGAAAATTAGACCCAGGAACTTCTTTCACCACCACTGGGGAGAGGCGAGGGCTCAGAAAGTATCAGAAGGTCTAGAATCAGTGGCAGTTGGGGACATCGCTGGACTGATGTCTCTGCCCCCTACCCCTTCCTTGTCTCCCCCCATCCCACCCCCCAAGCCAGAAAGAGACAAAGATCGTGCCTTCTACAAGGATAAGGAGTGACAAGGAGCTGCCTTTTTCAATTGGTTATGATCGAGGGGCAAGATGGAAATCAGTAATATTTGTTAATTGCTTACTGTGGGCAGAACACTGTAACTAAAGGCTTGGAAGAACATTACAAAAGCATAAGGCAAGGTGCCTGCCCTCAAGGAGGGCACACGGAGATGCCAATTAATTAGAAATGATGGGAGCAGGAGGAAGAAGAAGGATATAATTTGTAAAAGCAAGGATATAACATGTCCATGTCCCTTCGGTCCCACAACTCCCTGCAGCTTTGTCCCCATCTCCCTGATCCCATTCCTGTCCAAATTGCTGGAATGGTTCATCTGCATCTTCAACCTTCAACTCCTCTCTTCTTGACCTACTATGGTCAGGTTTTGACTCCTTTGCACTTCTGAGGCTATGATTTTTAGTCACCAATTATCTCTTCACACAAGTCCAAATGACTACTCCGTCCTGATCCTCCTTGACCTCTCAGCTGCTTTTGACACTGAGGTCCATTCCCTCCTCCTCAAAGCACTCCTCAAAACACAGAACTGATCTGGTTCTCCTCCTACCTCTCTGACTGTGCCTCAGTGCCCCTCTCTGGCTCCTCTTCTGCCTTTTATCCTCTTACTGATGGCCTTCTGCAAGTTTCTTTCTGGGTCCCTACTTTTCTAACTCTGTAGTCAGTCTCTCAGGGAGCTCACTCCCTCAGGCATCTTCAACTGCTGCCTCCCAAATCTACCTCTCTAACCTGTCCTCCTGTCCTCCTGGAAACTCGAACTCAATACATCTAAAATGGAACTCCTCATCCTTTCTCTCTAATCTCACTCTCTTAACTTACTCATCTCACTCAGTAACACCACCAACCTCCCTGTCCCAGAAGCCCATAACCTTGGTGTCGTTCTCGACTCCACGCGTCTTCAACTCTTCCATTCAATCTACTGCCAAATCCTATTGGCTCTTCTTATATATATCACTTCCCAGATCATTCCCTTCTTTTCCACCCAAACAGCTATTACTCCAGGTCAAGCTCAAGTCAAATGGTGGCTAGACTATACTATCAGCCGGCTAGCTGGTCTCCCTTCCTCTAATAATAATAATTGTAGTATTTGTTAAACACTTACTCTATCAAGCACTGTACTAAGTGCTGGGGTAGATACAAGCAAATCGTTTTGGTCACAATACCTATCCCACATGGGACGCATAGTCTTAATCTTCATTTTATAGATGAGGTAACTGAGGCACAGAGAAGTGAAGTGATTTACCCAAGGTCACATAGCAGACAAGTGGCAGAGTTGGGATTAGAACCCAGGTCCTTCTGACTTCCAGGCCCATGCTCTATCCACTAGGCCATGCTGCTTCTAGATTCTTTCCCCACCAATCTATATTATCCACTGCTGCAATGATTGTCTGCCTGAAGCGACACTCGGGCCGCATCTCTCCACTCTCTAGAGAAGCAGCATGGCTTAATGGAAAGAGCATGGCCTTGGGAGTCAAAGGACATGGGTTCCAATCCTACCTCCGCCACTTGTCTGCTGTGTGACCTTAGGCAAGTCACTTGACTTCTCTGTGTCTCAGTTACCTCATCTGTTAAATGGGGATTAAAGAGTGAGCCCCACATGGGACAACCTGATTACCCTGTATCTATCCCAGCACTTAGAAGAGTGTTTGGCACATAGTAAGTGCTCAACAAATACAGCTATTATTATTATTATTAAAAACCTCCACTGGCTTCTTGCGTCCCTCCACATCAAGCAAAAACTCTTCATAATTGCTTTCCAGGCTCTCCACCAATTCACGCCAGTTTGCCAAACTGCTTTCTTCATTCATTATTCCCCAGGTCCCTCTCCTTGTTCCTCCCAAACTCAACTTCTAGCTATCCCCTTGCTCACTCTCTCTCTCTCTCTCTCTCTCCTTTCCCACCTCCATTCCCTAGTTCATGCTGTTTCCCTGACTCAGGGCTCCCTCCTTCCCCAAATCCTATGGACCACAGCTCTTCCAGATTCAAAGCCTCCGTGTCCTCCACCAAGGTTTCCTCCGATTAGCTCCCAGCACCCAGAGTCATTAAAACCCATCTGCTATCACTACTATTTCTAACCATCTGCTGCACTTTTGTATTTACCATATGCTTAATCAATTATGCATTTGATTACTTTACATATAAATATTTTTATGTCTGCCTTCCCCATTAGAGGTTATGCTCTTTGTGGGCAGGGAATGTACCACTTGTTTATTTTGTACTTCCCAAGTGCTTAGATCAGAACATTGCATCCAGGAGAGCTTAATAAATACTATTAATAGAAAGAGATGAAAAAGGATGAACAAGTAAGTGAAGCTGGAAGCCTCATTTGGATAAATGTCTGGCCATCTGCTACTTAGGCCTCTCGATTAACTAGGTAAGATTATCTAGAGAAGGGTCAAGAGGCAACTTACTCTAACTGCATACACCAGGGGTACAATTTTAATATCAGCCCTGCTCTCTTCTTGCTCAAAACAGGGGACTTCACTTGAAAATCCATAATGCAGAATTCTTATGTGCTTTTTTAATGATTTTGCTAACTCTCTTTAAAAAAATGTATTTATGTTTCGGGCAGTCAGAAACAGAAGTAACAGCCCATTAAACAAAATAATGAGAGGAATAAAACACATTGAGACTCAGGACTTTACAGCTTACCCCTGAACAAGAATCTCTAAGAGGTTATCAGAACCAGCATCCAAAGAAATTTCTCAATAGATCAAATCACCAAGCAGGAGGGGAGCAGAGATTTCAAGTCCTCTCTTCTTAAATAACACAGGGGAGAAGGTGAAGCAAGAGGTTTATCTTCCAAGACTGTTTTGAAAATGTGCAAATAAAGCATTCTATCCCTGCTCTGCCCACCACAGAAGAGACAGTCTTTCTGGCACATTATGAAAACAAAGTTTCACAAAGGACACTTAACTTGGAGACCTCAGGGAATTGATAATATTAATAACAAGTCAGTTAACAATGATGATGTTGAGAATGGTCTTAATGGTAGTCTGACGAGGCTCACTGCTCACCTTGCTTAGCACCTTATGGGGCTGTCCTAAGTACAAACATCCTCTGAGGAATTTGCTTTGGTAACCCAAGGGTTCTCAGGGCTTGTTCCACTCACCAAAGCTCAGAGTACATTGAGAAGCAGGACCCATGAAGACATCGCCTTTCAGTCCAAAGTCCTCCAAGAGCTCTGCTTCCCCTCTTCCTGAAATAGTTCCCCATTTCCACCTGCAGGGGAATTGCAGGTATGGTGAAAATCATCCCATCCAGCACTGGGGAGAGGAGAGAACCTGGGGAGGTGGGTTTGATCCCCAAAGAATGAGTCCAATGCCTCATTCCCAACACGTTGCTGACACAAGTGAACCTGTACCTCCTCAAATTTCCATCCCCTTGACAGTGGAAGCCCAATGAGGTTGAACAGTGGAAGCCCAATGAGGTTGACCTGAACAGAAAGACTGAGTCCTGTCCAAGCCACTCTGCTCTCTTCCTGTGACTGATTAACCTGCTAGCTCAAGCTGGGACTGGTTGCCTGAGATAGAAAATCAGTGCAGGGTTAAGGAGAGAGCTGTCATTTTGTGTAAGTGACTGGCTAAGCTAACAGACACCTGCACTCCCTGAGCACAGAAAAGACATTTGACAGGTGGGCTGTAACTCTGTTCATGTTAAGTCCTGTAAAACAATGGAAATGTCCTCTCCTTTATGCACTCTGTGTCAGAACTCTCCCTTCCTTCCCTCCCTTAGCTGTAACCTCTATTATTTACACAAATCCTTCTCATCTGGATGACTTGCTCCAGAAAAAAAAAAATACCTATCCATCTATGGAATCACGACAGAGCTGAGATTTCCTAACTGCAGCTCAACTGGGGACTGTAAATGTCTCCTTCAGCCAGTGTGGGGAACATGCTGAGTGAAGCAGCTCTCTTCGATGGAGGCGGCAAATTATTCTCCCCAACTTTCTGCAAAGCTACATTGGATTACCCAGGGCAGAAGAGAAAGAGGACAAGGGAGAAGGAGGGGTAGGTGTCCACTCAGCCCCCACAGAAGTGAACTTTCCCTAACCTCATCCCTCCCACCAATAAGATACAGACCTGGTAGAAGAATCATTCAATCAACCAGTGGTATTTATTAATATATACTATTGTCATCTGTGTGGCCTTTGGCAAAGTCACTTAACTTCCTTGTGCCTCAGTTACCTTATCTGTAAAATGAGGATTGAGACTGTAGCCCCATGCCGGACAGGGACTATGTCCAGCCCGATTTGTTTGTGACCTCCCAAGTGTTTAGTACAGTGCTTGGCACAGAGTAAGTGCTTAACAAATAACACAATTATTATTATTACTGCACGCAGAGCACTGTACTTATCGCTCAAGACAGTACAATACTACATAGGTGGTTGAAATGTTCCCTGCCCAGAAGGAGCTATAGTCTGCAGGGGAAGGCAGATATTAAAATAAATGAAGAGAAATACTAGCAGTCTCCTCGCCACCTCTTCAGTCCCCTCCAGGTCCAGAAGATTAAAGTGGTCTGTAAAATGTACAGGACTCCTTGTTAACCTGGGTTCTAATCCCAGTTTTGTCACTTGACTGCTGGGTAACCTTGGGCAAGTCACTTAACTTTTCTAGATCTCCATTCCCTCATATGTAAAGTGGTGATTAAGACTTCGAGCCCCAAGTGGAACGGGGATTGGGTGCAACCTGATTAGCTTGTAGCTACCCCAGCACTTAGAACAGTGCCTGGCACATAGTAAGCACTTACTGAATGCCATAAAAAACCACACTTTTGGGGCTGGAGCATACAGGATTAGACCACCCTGAAGGGAGAGTGGGAAGGTGGAAATGATGCTCAGTGTCCCTACTGGCCAAAACTTTAATATTATTATTACTTAATAATTATTATTATGGTATTTGTTAGGCACTTACTCTGTGCCAGGCCCTGTACTAAGCACTGAGGTAGATACAAGCAAATCAGGTTAGACACAATCCCTGCCCCACATGGGTTTCACAGTCTCAGTCCCCATTTTACAGATGAGGTAGTTGAGGCACAGAGAAGTGAAGCGACTTTCCCAAGATTACACAGCAGACTAGTGGAAGAGCTGGGATTAGAACCCATGACATTCTGAATCCCAGCCCTTTGCTCTATCCCCTATACCTTAATTTCTCAGTGCCTCAGTTTCCTCATCTATAACAGGAATAAAATTCCTGTTCTTCCTCTCTCTTAGACTGGGATTCTGATAAGGCACAGGGAAGGGGTCCAATCTGATCTTGTATCGAGCAAATTGCTTGGCAAATAATAGGTATTTGATAAATACCATCATCACTGCCTTTAGGCAGATCTTCTGAGATTCTCCTCACCACTCAGAGATTCAGTTTCCCTAGCTGCTAAAACAAGATATTAAACTGACTTTTCTCACAGGGAAAGGGTGTGGTGTTCCATTAATAAGGTGATGAGTGACCATTGAGGGCTGAGTAATTATCGGGAACTGGGGAAATAGAATTGATAAAAAAAGCCAAAGCAAGGTGTCTGTTCATTTTGCCTTTCAGCTTCTGCCAACATTTTGAACAGTGTTGCTTGGAGCTCCCACTGACCCCAGTCAAGAGATATACAGAGACACGGAGGAGACTGAGAATATGGACTGCAATTTTTATCAGGCTTTGATTCTGGTGACACATTTGTGGACCAGGGAGTTGGGATCTAGGTTGTTTGATGTCCATTAAGCCCTTCCAATGGAGAACTGGCAGATTTAGGGTCTCCAGGCATAACTTCAAGCACCTCTGGGGTCTTTTGTAACAGTATAGTTCCACTCCAGATCTTTAATTTCAGTTTCTGCTCTCCTACCGCCTTCCCTGGTAGTCTTTCCCTCTCTGGAACCAAAAGCAGTGATTCTGTCTCTGAGGTAAGATTTTCACAACAACCTTCAACAGAGAGAGAGAAATCTCCAGACACAGATTAGTTTCCTGAAAAAATTAAACTTCATCCTTGAAAAATCCCACCATGTTGGGCCTATAATAGCTATTGAGAAATCAATGAGTAGCTTCTTGGAAACTCTCCTGAACTTGAAGTGCAACTTAATGGTGATGTGATGTGGCCTCATCTCCCAGAGTTGACCAAGTTATCCAAATGGGTCTAGAAAGGTCAAGCTGATGGGTGAGGAAAAAAAATATTTTAATTGAAGGTGGCAGATGAACCCAGAAACTGGGAAGATCTTACTTAGGGAGCTGTAGCTCCTCTTATTTGATCGACTGATTGCCCACCAACCTTGCACCCCAAACCTCCAGCATTTAAAAGCCAGAACAATCTCTGGAGTCTACCCTTTCCCTTTTGGAAGCAAAGTGAATGAAACTTCACAGCCCCATCTTGAATTCTTTTGTAGCTCCTTGCTGTTGGCAATGAAGAACAAGAGAATCTTTCTCCCAGATCTGGTTAGTCTTCTCGTGGTGGGAACTAGGGGGTGGGAGAGAAACAGTCAGCCCTGATCCCCACAGAGATGGGCTTTGTGTGGTATGGGTGACACTGGGATGATTACTAATTATCCCATCCCATTCAGGCACAGACATCCTGGAGGAAGCTCCCACGGATTCTTGGCCTCTTAGTTCTCTGGGCCTAAACGCTCATCTGCCATCTGAGTTGTAACAGGTGATGACCACCGGGAGACTGGACATTCTCAATTTTAAGGGTTACATAAATATCGTGTCTAAGCTGAGAGGTGTTCTAAGTGGGTTTTGTGACCCTCCAGGTAACATTGTGATTTCTAAACCACCTGATTTCTATTGGGGAAAGTAGGAGATAACAATATAGGAATGTGAGGTACATTCTCTGGACAGCTGAAACCAGCTCTGTATTCAGGAAGCTCTTGAGCTCTTAACTTCAATCTGTCAATCAATGGTCTTTACTTACTGTGTGCAGAGCGCTGGAGTAAGTGCCTGGTAGAGTACAGTGTAACAGAGTTGGTAGACACATTCTCTGCCCACAAGGAATAATTCATCAGCTTTCACTTAGGCAGCTCCCAGGAGCATAGCAACACTTGAGTTCAGCCCCCATCTATACCTTCTCTGATTCTTTGCTTCAAATAAACCTGGAGGCATTTTGGCTTAGTGGAAAGAACCCTGGCCTTGGAGCCAGGGGACTTGTAAGCCCATCGTTGTGAAGGGATTGTCTCTATCTGTTGTCAAAGTGTACATTTCAAGCACTTAGTACAGTGCTCTGCACATAGTAAGCACTCAATAAATACTATCAAATGAATGAATGACTCGGGTTCTAATGTTGCTTGGCCACTTGCTTTTATGTGACCTTGGGCAAGTCATTTGCCTTCTTTGTGCCTCAGGGGAAATAAAGTATATATTTGTATATATTACCCTATTTATTTTGTTAATGAGATGTACATCCCTTTGATTCTATTTGCTATTGTTTTTGTCTGTCTCCCCCGATTAGACTGTAAACCCATCAATAGGTAGGGATTGTCTATCTGTTGCCAAATTGTACATTCCAAACACTTAGTACAGTGCTCGACACATAGTAAGCGCTCAATAAATACTATTGAATGAATGAAGTAAGAATAAAATACTTGTTCTTTCTCCCTCTTAAAACTATAGCCTCATTTGAGAGAGACCATGTCCTTTTGGATTATCTTGAACCCACTCCAGAACTTGACATAATGCCTTTTTTTGGATATTTGTTAAATGCTTACTATATGTCAAGCACTGTCTTAAGCCCTGGGGTAGATACAAGTTAATCAGGTGCAACACAGTCCCTGTCCCACAAGGGACTCACAGTCAAGTAAGAGAGAAAAGAGGTATTGAATCCCCATTCTACAGCTGAGGAAACAGTCTCAGAGAAGTTGGGACTTGTCAAAGATCACATAGCAGACAAGTGGCAGAGCTGGGATTAGAACCCAGGTCCTCTAGCTCCCTGGTCCATACTTTATCCACTACTCCATGTTGCTTTCCTATACGTTAAGCAAGTACAAGTATTATTACTACTTCTTTCTTCCTACCTTCCCACCCCTTGTAGACTTCCCTAAGTTTGCAAAGAATTCTAGCCTTCTCCCTTCAGTGCAAATTCAACTCACCTTGGGCTATTTTTCTCCACCTCTGTCAGACAGTGGGAGGTTCTTCTCTCAAACAGGTGATCCCAAAACACATTTCTTTTTCTTTGTCAAGAGGTCCACTCTGGCTCTGGTGGCCTTGCTCCTGACAAGGAATCAAAAACAGTCTTCTTCATCTTGTGTGGACAGATCTTCAGCTCCTGTAGAAATCCTTCCCTCTCAACCTGGAGGAGCAGTGGGCTCTTGATCTCGCTGCTTATGGAGAAGCAGTATGGCCCGGGAAGTCAGAAGGACCTAGAATCTAATCTCCGCTCCACCCCTGCCTACTGTGTGACTTTGGCAAAAGACAATTTAACTTCTCTATGTCTCATTAACCTCATCTGTATAAGGGGATTAAGACTACAAGCCTCACGTGGAAGAGGAACTGTGTGCACTTTATTACTTTGTATTTACCCAGCCCTTAATACAATGTCTGACACAGAGTAAGCACTCAACAAATACCATAAAAAGCTACAACAACAAAAACAAAACATAAATCTGAGGCCAGAGCACATCCGATCTCTGAGGGAGGCTCTGTGTGAACAACCCCCATTTAGCACTGAGATGTATTCTTGGAAGACACCTTGCCTTAGGAAATCGTTCTTTCTGAATCAGAGAGTCAGTAGCAAATGGGCTGAGGTGAATGTCAGTCCCCAGATGTTGTGACCATGTCCACTTCCTCAACCATTTTGCAGTTCTTCCTCTCCCCCACAGACCCCCATACCCCCAGATGGAGGACTCTTGCAAAGAAGGTATTGACTTTGGGGGTCAAACTCTGTCACACAGCCACAGCACAGAGCTCAGCCCCCTTCCCTCCCAACCTACCTATTTTCTAATCAGCAAAAGCTACCTCTGATAGGCATCACTGTGGGACAAAGCCGCCAAACCCCGAGGTCTGTTATTCAACCCGGCCCCAGGGGCCGCTGACTACTAGTGCTGGCCCTCATACATCCAGCTGATTTGAAGCCATGTCTAGCCGAGTTCAGCTCTATATCCAGCCTGAAAATGTAGAGGGGCCCCTGAAGCCCTACTCCAACCCCCTGGCCCTCCCAGGGTCTCTTGGTAATGTTAATGTTGGTATTTGTTAAGCGCTTACTATGTGCCGAGCACTGTTCTAAGCGCTGGGGTAGACATAGGGGAATCAGGTTGTCCCACGTGGGGCTCACAGTCTTAATCCCCATTTTGCAGATGAGGGAACTGAGGCACAGAGAAGTTAAGTGACTTGCCCACAGTCACACAGCCGACAAGTGGCAGAGCTGGGATTCGAACTCATGAGCCCTGACTCCAAAGCCCATGCTCTTTCCACTGAGCCACGCTGCTTCTCTTGGTGGTGTTGCAAACACATTCTGGATGTTTAAATGATTCATAGTGGAGAGAAAAGTGAAGATACTGAATTTTCTAATATTTTCATTTGGAGGCATTTCACTACCAAGTGCAGAGATGTTGCCACTGGAAACAGGGAAGTGAGGTTCTTGTAGTCTCTCCTTCTCATAAAAGTTTAAGAAATAATTTTTTGATCAGTTCAGAACAAAATGTGCACAGACTAGAAGGGATTTTGGAGTCTTCTCTTGTCTTCCTTCCCCCAACCCCTGTCTCATCCATTTTCCTCTTTCCATGACTATCCATTTTTCTTCCTCTGCTTTCCAGCCCTCAGCTGGATCTTCTGCCAGCAGTGTGGCCACTTCTTCTAATTTATTTACTTATATTAACGTCTGTCTTCCCCTCTAGACTTTAAGCTTGTTGTGGGTAGGGAATGTGTCTACCACCTGTGTTATATTAATAATGATGGCTTTAGTTAAGCACTTACTGTGTGTCAGGCACTGTTCTATGGTACTTGTTCAAGATCTTAGTACAGTACTCTGCACACAATAATCACCCAATAAATACAATTAATGAATTGATTGATTGACTGATCCTAGGGACGCCCTTTCAGGAAAGCTACTTGGGAAATGTGGAGACCCTCAGCTCTCAGGTTTTCAACCAGGAGTGGGAGGGGGATTCCTAACTCCGTTCTCCAGCTCTGTGGGTACTGTATGCAGAGTCCAGTACTAAGCAAAAGCAGAGTTAGAAGTCACCAAACCTGCCCTCAAGGAACTTACAGTCTGGTGGGGGAGACAGATACAAAATAATTACTGAAAGGGAATGGGAAAGTGGATATGTGGATGAGTGAATGTTTAAATAAAATCCTAGGTGGCCAGTTGTGAATATATAAGTGCTGGGGATGTGCAAAAGGGTGGAGGAAATAGTAGGGAGGATACAACTTGGGGAGAAGAAAAATTAATCGGGGAAGGCCTCCTTTAGAGGGTGAGACTTAAGAAGGCTTTGAAAATGGGAAGGGTTGTGGTGTGTTGGAATTGAAGGGAGGTGGGGTGGGAAGTTCCAGTAATGAGAAAGGGCTGGAGCAAGAGGTCAGGGAAGCAAATCACGAATGGGGCAAGATGAAAAGCTGAGTTTGAGAGGAAAAAAGAGTGTAAGCTAAGGTGTAGAGAGAAAAAAGAGTGGATAACTAGGATAAAGCTGAATGAGTGCCTTTAAGTCAGTGATCAGGAGTTTTTGCTGGAGGGAAAGTGGAATGGGTAGCTAATGGAGGTTTTCGAGGAGTGGAGAAACCTTCTTACTGAGACTTGTTCTTAACAGTCCTGTTTACAGGAGAAAGCAACATGCTGGGAGCTATCTAGGCCACTCTGTGCAGAGCACTGTTAAATACCTATGGACTGGAGTCAAGTTTACCAACTGTATTGTACTCTTAGAACACTTAGTCCTAAGTGTGTTTGCTCTGCACACTGTAGATGCTCAATAAACAATCACTGATTATTGGATTGAATCATTTGAGAAGCAGAATGGCCTAGTGGAAAGAGTGCAGGCCTTTGACTCAGAGGACCTGGGTTCTAATTGTAGCTCTGCCACATATCTTCTGTGTGAACTTGGGTGAGTCACTTCACTTTGTGCTTCAGTTAGTTCATTGGTAAAATGGAGATTTAGACTAGGAGCTCTATGTGGGACAGGGCCTGTGTCCAACCTAATTATCTTGTAGTTACCACAGTGCTTAGTATAGTGCCTGGCACATGGTAATCACTTAGCAAATATTTAAAAAACCAAAAAACTGGGCTTGTTGGGACTCCTACAGGCCCTGATACCGTCTACTGGTATTTAATCGATAAATGCCTGCTGCATCTTTGCGACCCGTGTCTTCTAAAGTGTGCTAGGCATAACAGCCTCTAAGTTAGGAAAGACATATGGAGAAACTGATGAGGGTTCAGAGAAGGGAAATAAAAATGATCAAAGGGTTGAACATATAATGAAAGAAGCTAGGATTATTTAGTTTGGAGAAAAATGGGAGATGACTTAATAACTGTCTAAAATGAATGAATAAGGAGAATGCCAGCCATCTGTTCGCTGTCTCCACAGAGAACAAAGTAAGCAGCAACAAGCCCAATTTATAGCATGAAAGATTTAGATTAGACGTAAGGAAGATGTCTTGAGAGTCTGGGATGTTTAGCATTGGAATTGCCTACCAAGGGAGGTTTTGAAGCTCCTTTTCAGAAGAGTTTTGAGCACAGACTATGTGAATGTCTTTTGTTTAGGTTCAGTTGTGCCTGAAAGCAGGGGAATGGCCCACATGATCCTGTTGGTCCCTTCAATCTGCCTTTCCTCAAGTCTTCTGTCCAGAAAGAGCTGACTGTTCATATAGTAATTCAGGACTCATAGTATATGCAGCTAAAGATGCTTACATGGAGATTGAGGTTCTCTGTCATTATGGGAAGGTGCTGGCATGTGAAATGTCTCGTGAAATGGAAACTAGGTAGATTATTGGGAGAATATATGGAATGTGAAAGGGGCAGACTGTAATCTCCTAGAAGGCAGGGATTGTGTCTACCAACTCTACTGAATTGTGTTCTCCCAAACACTTAGTACAGTGCTCTGCACAAAGTGCTCAATAAATATCAGGGATGGATTGATTTGATTATGAGAAAAGGGTTACGTAGCTTTTGGGGTGGGGGTGCCTGGGCTAATGGGGTCAGAACAAACACCACGAGAGTAACAACCTGGTAGGTAAGAAGGAAGCTGGAGTTCTTGCTTCTGTCCCCACCATGGAAAGAGGGAAACTGCTGGGCCATGATGCTTCACTCCTTTCAGTGTCAGCTGCCAATTTCCCTGAAAGACAGAATGGCCTAGTGGAAAGAGCATAGGCCAGAGTCAGAGAGCCTGAGTTCTAATTCTGACTCTGCCACTTGCCTGCTGGGTGACCTTGGACTTAATTTAACTTCTCTGTGCCTGAGTTTCCTCAACTGTAAAATGGGAATTCAATACCTGTTTTACCTCCTACTTAGACTGTGAGCCCTGTGTGGAACAGGAACTGTGCCTGACCTGATTATCTTGTATCTACCCTAGTGCTTGGCAGACACTAAAGAGCTAGTGGATAGCGCATGGGCCTGGGAGTCAGAAGGACCTGGGTTTTAATCCTAGTTCCACCACTTGTCTGCTGTGTGACCTTGGGTAAGTCACTTAACCTCTCTGTGCCTCACTTACTGCATCTGGAAAATGGGGATTAAGACTGTGAGCCCTGTGTGGGACAGGCACTGAGTCCAACCCAATTATCTTGTATCTACCCCAGTGCCTGGCACCTAGTGAGCACTTAACAAATACCACAAATATTATTATTTACTATTATTACTTATTATTTACTATTATTACTAGTAGTAGTGGTATTAAGTATTTTACACATGTAGCAGTTAATCTCTGGCTGAACCAGGAGGAAAATTGCATGTCAACCTCCTGCTTGGAGAAGGGCATAGGGTGAAGGGAGAGGGAAGAAGGAGAAGAGAAGTTTTCACTGAGACAAGATATCCAAGTTCTCTTTTTGCATTGGCCACTGAGTCATGGAGAAACTTGGTATCCTATTCCCCAACTCCCATTCCAGTTGTTTCCCTAATTCTCAGGCAATTCCAGGAGCAGCATCTATGCATTGCTGGTTTTCTGTCTATTGTTTTCCACCTGACAGGGAGAAATATTTGAATTCTTTTCCACATGTTGAAATAAGAGACAGACAGACAGATAGACAGAGAGCCTGCGAGATCATTCTGGTTGACATGGACCAGCTGAGGCTCAGAGAGGAAGTATTCACAACCAAAAGAAAAGCAATAATGCTTGATAATACCAATCAATCAATCAATTAATCATATTTATTAAGTTCAGACTATGTGCAGAGCACTATACTAAGCAGACATGTGTCACGAGAAAAAAAGTGGAGAAAGAATCTGCTTAGATTTTGAGTCCTTTTGTATCTCAAGGAAAAGTTAAAGAACTAGAAAAGTTCCTTTCCCCCAAAAGAGTATGGATGCTTTCCAGGGGAACAGAAAGGAACAAGCTTTGATTCTGAGTATAAAGTCCCTGCCCATTTTACAGAATCAAAAAAGAGAAAAGGTTCTCCATTTGGTATTGTAAATTCAGAATCCTGCAATTTCCTATACAGAAGGAGAAAGAGAACTGGTCATAGAGAATTAGGTTCTCAAGGATTCCCCAGTGAGCAAATGCCAGTCCTCGAGAGTCCCAGAAAAAGGCCAGCTGACTGTTGTGTGGGGACATTAGTGTCACAATGGGAGTCTTGTTCTTATTCTGTTGCTTACATCTTCTTGAAGGGCCAGCAAACTACTCAGATCAACAAAGCTCCCTGCCTCCTTAATCACCAACATCATGGGCTGTGGTGGAAGTAGCCATCTTTTTCTCCCAGACCTGACCAGTTTGGACCTTAATAACTCTGATTTTTAATGGAAGAGATTATAGGAGCATCAGGGCTGTTACATTGATTCCCTTCCCTAGTAGGACATTCCTATTATGGTATGAATAATAAGAATTGTGGTATTTGTTAAGTGTTTACTATGTGCCAAGCACTGTACTAAGCACTGGGGTGGATACAAGCAAATTGAGTTGGACACAGTCCGTTGTCCCAAAGGGTCTCACAGTCTCAATCCCCCTTTTACAGATGAGGTAACTGAGGCCCGTAGAAGTGCGGTGACTTACCCAGTGTCATACAGCAGACAAGTGGCAGAGCAGGAATTAGAACCCATGACCTTCTTACCTCCAAGTCTGTGCTCTAGCCACTGGGCCATGTTAATGGTAGTAGTAATAATAATAATTGCGGTATTTGTTAAGTGCTTACTATGTGCCAGTCACTGGACTGGGGTGGATACAAGCAAATCGGTCTGGACACAGTCCATGTCCCACACGGGCCTCACAGTCTTAATCCCCATTTTACAGATGAGAAAACTGGGGCACAGAGAAGCGAAGTGACTTGCCCAAGTTCACACAGCAGACAAGTGGTAGAGATGGGATCAAAAGCCAGGTCCTGCTGACTCCCAGCCCTGGTAATAATAGAATTTATTGAGCACCCGTGTGGTATAATGCATGGAACAAGAAACCTGGAATTCATAAAACAAAGGAAGGATACATTCACTAACAGCAGCAAACTTACACTTGACTGAAGACCTGAGTGTTTTGCCCAGGGAGAGTTTCCACACAGATCATAAGGCTCAGTCTGTTAGTGTGTTTGGAAACTGGAGGCATCACATCACCAATTGTTTACATGGATTCTAATACTGACTCCTTCATTAGCCAGCTGGATGACCTTGGGCAAGTCTCTGAACTTCTCTGGACCTCAGTTTACTCTTCTGTAAAATGGGGATAAAATACCTGTCCTCCTTCCACCTTAGACTGGAAACCTCTTGTGGAACAGGGACTGTATCTGATCTGATTAGCTTGTACCCATCCCAGCACTTAGCACTGTGCTTGGCATTTAGCAAGTGCCTAACAAGTACCCCCATTATTATTATTATTTAACACAGAAAGAAAACCAGACTTGACAGACTCCTTAGTGGGACGATGGATTTATCTAAGCATTGGAAAAGACAGATGGTAAGACCCATGTGGGACAAGGGCTGTGCCCAAAACTCATAGCCTGAAGCAACCCCAGAACTAGGCAGATACTAAGTGTTTAAAAATGATATTTTTAAAAAATGAGGCAATGACTAGCTACAGGTGGTAAGTTGGGAGAAAGTCAGGACAATGTACTTAATTACAGCCTAATTTTAAACCATATCTTTACTTTCTCAAGAGAAAAACAATTAAACAAAGAAAATGATTAAAAAACCATATTTGGAGGGAAACAAAGAAGTTTCTGGCACTTCATCAAATAGTTGAGCATCCCATATCCTCTCTCTGGTCTGGAAACCTCCTATTTCATACCTGCCAGACCAACACTCTCCCCACCTTCAAAGTCTTATTAAGGTCACATCTTCGCCAGGAGAACTTCCCTGATTAAGCCCTCTTTTCCCTGACTCCCTCTTCCTTCTGTATCATCTATGCACTTGGATTTATACCCTCTGGGCACTTGGTATTCACCCCATCCGCAGTCCACAGTACTTATGTAAATATCCGTAATTTATTTATTTATTGTATTGTCTGTTTCCCCCTTTAGACTGCCAGCTCACTGTGGGCAGGGAACGTGTCTACCAACTCTGTAGCATTGTAGTCTCCCAAGGGCTTAGTACAGTGCTCTGCACACGGTAGGTTCTCAATAAATATCACTGATGGATCGACTGATCCATTAAGGGGAAGCAGTGTGGCCTAATGGAAAGAACACGGGCCTAGGAGTCAGAGGATCTGAGTTCTAATACCAGTTCTGCCATTTACCTGCTGTGTGGCCTTGGGCAAGTCATTTAACTTCTCCTTCATCGGCAAAATGGGGATTCATTTACCTGTTCTCCCTCCTACTTAGAATGTGAGCCCCATGTGGGACCTGGTTATCTTATCTACCCAGAGCTTAGGAAAGTGTTTCGCACATAGTAAGTGCTTAACAAATGCTACAATTATTAAGTTATCATTTGCTGTAACTCAAAATCCAGCCTATTTCTGGATATGACTGTTGGAGTGTACTTTGGATTTGTCTATTCCTGGAAGTAGAAACTTCAATGTGAGACCAATTCCCAAAAGGCTTGTAAACCATTCCAAAGTGATAGTGTAAGAACAGGGCAATGTGGTTTCCTGCTGCATCAGTGACAGATCAAAATCTACTCTGTACTTCTAACATGGCACATGCCAGAGCCCAAAGAAAGGGAAAATAGAGATGTGTTCCTCACATTTGGGATTTGGGCATTAAAGTTACTTAATGGAGAACATAGTTCAGCTGAGACTCTACCTAGTGTGGATTGAATAAAAGCCAAGAGACAAATTATTAAAATGTTGGGAAAATACCAGAAAACCTGGACTTCAGACACATGAAGAAATTATAAATGTAAAAGTATCCCACATTAGAGCCCCAGAGAATGAGCCTTTGCTAATGAATCCAGAATCCAGATTTCAGAGCACTAAAGTACAAAAATGTTTTCCAATTCTGCTTTTTCATTCATTTAATCGTATTTATTGAGCACTTATTTTTTGCAGAGCACTTTTCTAAGCGGTTATCGATCTGGTCTAATGTCTGGGCTTGGGAGACCATTGGACTGAGTTCAATTTCTGACCAGTCCCTGACTCCCTGCTATGCAGACAACCTTTTGTCTTTCAGTCTCTCCCATCTATAAGAAAAAACCCCAACAGTTCTCCTTCCACTTGGGGTTGGAGGAAGATGGTTTATTTGCTTCTCTAGATTCTAAGCTCACTGTGGCCAGGGAATGTGTCTACCAACTCTCTGGTTTTGTACTCTCCCAAGTGTTTAGTACAGTGCTCTACACACAGTAAGCGCTCAATAAATGCGATTGATTAGTTGAGTTCATTTTTCAATAAAATCCTGCCCACTTGAAACCCATTCTTCTTCCCTGACAACACTTATGCTGAGTTTGTAGCAGTTGGGAGGGGGCGGTGGACAGAGGGGAGGTAGCAGGAGGGAAGATAGAGTTTCCTTAGGAGCTCGGCAATGGCACCATTGGACTCCTTTGTCCTCACCTGCCTCCTGCCAGCTACTCCTGCGGAGACAGCTGGGCTCAGAGCCAGAGACCATCACTAGGAGAAGGCCAAGTATTCAGCCCGCTTCCAGTCTGGCTCCTTCTCACTCTATCCAATCGATCCAAGGCCCAGGGTATAAAACCAATAGTCCCGACATGGAGAATAAAGCAAGTATTTGCTGATGCCACCTGTTCCCTTGGACCCGCTCAACAGATCCATTCTTCTTAGGGCAGAGTCTCACTTTGGTCTTTGGACAACACTGAAGGTTTCTCCCCTCATGGGTTTTAATTCAGAAAATAGGGAGCGATTAGGAAGGAAAGGGCAGGGGCTCCCTAAATTAATCAGTAGCATTTATTGGGTGCCTACTGTGCCCAGAGCACTGTACTAAATGTATGAGAGAGTAGAATAAAAGCAAAAGATATGGCCCTACTCTTGAGGAAGGTAAATGGGGAGATAGGCAGACATAAATGATTTACAAATAGTGAGAATGAGCAAGAACAAAGTTTCAACTGATAGCAGGATTGGAAGAAGGCAAAGGGATTGATAACTAAGCAAAAAAACCAATATATAGATAAATAAGAAGTTCAGGACCCATGGGAACACTTTGCTTGTTGTGGACCCTTACACATGTTTGCTATCTGAAAAGCAGCCTAATCACAACTCTTCAAATAGTAATAATAATAATGATGGTCATATTTGTTTATCATCAGTGGTATTTATTGTGTGGTTACTGTGTGCAGAGCACTGAACTAAGCACTTGGGGGAGCACAATACAGCAGATATGGTAGCCTACAATGAGTTTATAATCTTTTGTTAAGCATTTACTATGTGCCAAGCACTGTAGTAAGTGCTGAGATAGATACAAGATAATCAGATTGGACACTGAAACTTTTCACATGGGGCTCACAGTCCAAGTAGGAGGGAGTAGGATTTAATCCCCATTTTATAGATGAGGAAACTGAGGCCCAGAGAAGTTAAGTGACTCACCCAAGGTCATGCAAGACAAGTGCTGGAGCCAGGATTAGAACCCAGGTCTCCTGACTCCCAGGCTTGTGATCTTTCCATTAGGCCACACTGTTTTTCCAATAACTTCAAACAATTCCTCAAATACTTGAAGGTTGTTATCAAGTTACCATTCCAACATTTTCTTTCTAAGTAGCCCCAAATCCTGTAATCCTTTTCCTCAGGTATCCCTATCTAATCCTTCAAGAGGGTAACAAGAGCCCTGCAAACAGCAGTGGATGGACAGTGCCAAGAATGAATAAATGGAAAACATTTAAAAAGTTACTTCGCTGGCCCTCAGTTTCTATGTTGTTAAAATAGGAATAATTCCTCTCTTCAGTAGACGTGAGGAGGAAAAAGGAAACAATGTCAAGGTGCCTTGAATCCTTTAGAAGAACGGGGCAAGAGAAAACCAAAATACTATTTTGATAGCTCTTCTTTGATGGCTCCCTCCCTTCATTGGCAGATGACAAGTGAATGTAACCTTGAGGAGTCAGAAGGCTCTCTGTGACTTCTTGTTCCTCTCACGGACACTTTCAACTTTCAGCTCACTGGCTCCAGGACCAGAGTTGGGAGGGGCAGGCGAGGTTGGGATCCTTCTGACTCTGTATGTCTTTACCCCTTCCTTGAATATCTATCTGGGGTCTGCCTGCTACACTGTGTAATGCAATCCCACCATGCTCCCTGCCAGGTGTGAAGTGAGATTTGGAGACCCCTTCCATCTCTCAGAGCTATTAAGCATCTTTGGCTAATCGAGGAGAGTTGCTTAGAAGCCAAATGACATTTAGAGATTAAAGCATTTTCATTAGTTTTTAGTGATCAATGTTTGTAATGCACTTGGAAAATGAAAATCCCCATGTAATTCTTAGTAATGTTATATCACTAAAAATAATAATGTGCAGAATATGGGACCCTAATGGATAAAAGAAATTAAATGCTTTTATTTGGGTAACTAAAGGCTTGTTTTTCCCACAAATGGTGAATTGCCCATATAATTTTTCAAATGAATCATTCTGCTCAGGTTCCACTCTCTTCAAATATCTCCAATAGTAGTCCATCCATCTCCTCGTTCAACAGAAAACTCCTAACCACTGGCACTCAGTTCAGCTCTCTCTCCCCTAAATTTTCTCTCTCATTACAACTCCAGCTGGCACATTTAATCCTCTAATACCAACAGATTCACTGTTCTTTGATCTCATGCCTCTTGGGGTCCATCCCCTTGTTCATGCCTTCACCCCTGCCTGGAACTTCATATCTGACAGAACACGACTCTGTCCATCCTCAAAGCCCTACTTAAATCACATCTCCTCCAGGAAGTCTTCTCTGACTAACTTCTCCTCTCCCCACCTATTTCCTCTGCCTTTTTTCCCATTGCCTATGCATTTAATCCTACTTTGTAGGCACTTGGATGCTCATCCAGCCCCTACCCACAGAGTCAGCTGCTTCCCCTACCTCTAATTTATGTCCGTGTCTGTCTCCCGCACTGGACTGTATGCTCCTGGAATTCTGCCTAATTCTACTGTACTCTCCCAAGCACTTCATACTCTGTTCTGCACACAGTAAGTGCTCAATAAATATTACTGCTCTGCTCTGTGACTTTGGGTGAGTCATTTAACCTTGTCCAAACGCTTTCCTCCCCTTGACTTTCTCATCACTGTAAACCACCTTACTATCTTCCCTGTCTCACAGGCCTGTAATCCTGGCATGATCCTCACCTCATAGCTCTCATTCATTCATTCATTCAATCATATTTATTGAGCACTTACTGTGGGCAGAACACTGTACTAAGTGCTTGGAAAGTACAATTCAGCAACAAATAGAGACTATCTCTACAATCCACATATTCAGTCTGTCACCATATCTCATCAGTTCTACCTTCACATCTCTAAAATCCATCCTTTCCTCTTCATTCACTGCTACCACTCTGAATCTAAGCAGCTATCCCACCTTGACTATCGCCCCAGCCTCCTCAATGACCTCCCTACCTCCTGTTTCTCCCCACTCCAGTGTATTTGCAGCTCAGATCATTTTTCTTAAAAAACATTCAATGCATATCTCCACTCCTCAAAAAACCCCAATCTACCTCATCAGGCATTCCTTACCATTAACTTTAAGGCAGTCAATTAGCTCTCCTCTTCCTACATTACCTAGCTGATCTACTACAACCCAGCCCACATATTTTGCTCTTCTAATGCCAACCTAATCACTTTACCTTTATTTCGTTTGTCTCACAGTTGACCTCTTGCCTACGTCCTCCCTCTGGACTGGCACCCCTTCCCTCCCCTGTCATATCTTATAAACTACGACTCTCCCCATCTTCAAAGACCTCAAAATCACATCTTCTCCAAGAGCCCTTCCTTGACTACGTTCTCATTTCCCCTACTCCCTTCTGCATCGTCTATGCATTTGAATTTATACCCATAAGCACCTGATAGTCACCTTGCCCTAAGCCCCACAGAATTTATGTACCTAGTCCTTCACTCTGCCTTTTATTTTAATATCTGTTTCCCCTTTAGACTGTAAACTCTTTGGGGGCAGTGACTGTGTCAATCAACTGTATTGAACTGTTCTCTCCCAAGTACTTAGTACAATGCTCTGCACACAGTAAGCACTCAATAAATACCATCGTTTGAATGATTGATTAGCCTCTCTTTGACTCAGTTTCCTCATCGGTAAAGAAGGGCTAAGATACATAGTAGTAGGAGGAGGAATAGTAATAGTAAGAATAATAGAAATAATGGCATTTATTGAACATCCACCAGGTGCAATGCCCTGTACTAAGCCCTCAAGAAGTACAAGCCAATAAAGTGATCCGTTCCCTACTCAAAGGAGCTTAGATTTTAATAAGAAGACATGGAAGTATTTACAGAGTAATCGAAATAAATAATGGAAGGTAAAATGTAATAAATGTGTCAGTGCTAAGAGTAGATATAAATCAGCACATAAGTGCAAGAAGTAGAGAAAAGGTTTATATGATAACTGGGGATATCGTGTCAGTTGAGCTGACTTTTCTTCCAGTTAACTATGAGAAAGACTAATTTACCCGTGCTAACTCACTCCCAGTGCTGTAATCCAAATGTAGCAAGTTATCTGGCAGTTTCTACCTGCCCTATGGGCCTCTTGGACTGTGAGCCCCAGGAGGGTCAGAGATTATGTCTCATCTAATTATCTTGTATCTGCCTAGAATTTATCACAGTGCTTAACACCTAGTAAGCACTAAACAAATATCACAATTACTATTGTTGCCCATCTTGACTCCTTGTACCCTTTAAAAATAGGTTCGCAGTGTTAAACCCTAAAAGTTACCAGATCTTATCCATTTATCTTCCCCTTTAGATTATAAGCTCATTGAGAACAGGGATTGGGTCTATCAACTCTGTTGTATTGTTGTCTCCCAAGCGCTTAGTACAGTGCTCTGCACACCGTAAATGCTCAATAAATACAATTGATTGATTAAGTGATTGATTAAGAGATCATGTCCAACCCCAAGTCTAAATTTCCCTACTTTGAGGTCCTTAAATTCCTAGCAATAAAATTTCAAACTCTTTCTGTCAAGTGGCCAGGGCATGTTATCTGACAAAGCCCCAAAAGCCATGAAGTAAAAGGTCTTAGAAATATATCACCTGTTCCCAACCGTTCCTTGCTCCTTCTCCCCCTCCTCTTTCTTATCCTCCTTCTCTCCTTCCCCGCCCCCCCCTTCATCTCCTTCCCTCCCCAAGAGGTGTAAAGTGTGTGTTGAGAATGTCCACAGAACACTTGCCAAAGCAGGTTCTTCCCTTACTTAACATGCCACCCAGGCGTCTTTGCCTGGAGCAAAGAAAATCCACAAAAATCAGTGCCAACTCTTTTTCACAGAAATCTGTTCTTCTTTCCAAGGGTCATGACTGGGCCATCAGTACCATGGCTACAACATCAGAGATCCAGCAAAATCATTTCTGTGAATTAAAAGGAAAAACAAAAAAAAATAGATTCATTTGAAAGTTTCTATAGTTATAATAAAGTTAGTGGAACTTGGATAACCTCGGGTGCAGTTTAACCTACAAATGAAGAATTATGTTGATGAGAAAAAGGAATATTTGATGAGTCCAACTCATAGGGGAATGAATCTTTGGCTGATGAGCAAGTCAAAAGCAGGAGGGGAATAGGACGTGGCAAGAAGCAGTCAGCTCCTGTAGGAAAATAGGTAGAAAGTTTGTGAAAGGATGTGAGATTTAGGGGGGAGGAGATTGCTAAATTGGGGTCCTCTTTTCCTCTTAAGATCTTGAGTTCACACAGATGCAATCCACAAATAAATCCTCCAAGCAGAATGCTTCCCAATTTAGTGCCTTCCACCAGACTGTAAGCTCCATGAGGGAGGGATCATGTCTATGAACATTATTGTATGGGACTTACAGGAGGATAGAGGACTAGGAAGATTAAGTGGTTTGTCTAGTGTTCCACAGTGAGTGAGGAATGGTGACTCCACTGAGTGTGCGGGCTTGGAGCTCCAATCCCAGAGCATTTACAATTAGCTAGGCCAGATTTGAGACTTCTTTATTTTTTATGATATTTATTAAGCACTTACTTTGTGCCAGGCACTGTACTAAGCACTGGGGTAGATAAAAGCTTATCAGATTGGACACAGTCCATGTCTCACATGGGGCTAAATAGACTTGATCCCTATTTTACCAATGAGGTAACTTGGGCACAGAAAAGTTAAGTGGCTAGCCCAAGGTCACACAGCAGACATATGGCAGAGCCAAGATTAGAGCCCAGGTCCTTCTGACTCCCAGGCCTGGGCTTTATCCTCTTGGCCATGTTGCTTCCCTTATCAGGAAGATGCTTTGAGTTTCTAAAAGATAAAACCAAGAAGTACATTTCAGTGTAAGCTTGTTTCTTCTTTGAGGATGCTCAGGGATCAGTAGCCAATGACCCTCTCTTGGGGAGGAAGTTAGGGTTAGGTCACTGTAAGGTCAGCTGTACGTCACCTGGGCCCTCCTTTTTCATTTCTAAAATCCGTTTGCAGGCATGCACCTATCGGACTCCTCCCAGATGATCTTCCATAAGGGTTTAGCGTTTCATTATAAAATATGGCCAGCTCAGGAAGCATTGATGATTAATTCTGACATGAATCATTAGAACAGCATGCAGCTGCCACTCAGTGCCCACGCTAGCACCCATAAGTGACTTCACACAGTGCCTAATAAAAAAGTCCTTCAAAATTTTCCTAAAAAGTTGTCTCTTCCAAGAAGCATCCATGATTTAATCCCCCCACACATCTTCCTGGTCATATCATTCCATCAGCTACCACTTGGTTCACTTTTGACTTCTTGCAAATATTTTTGTTTGTCTCCCATAATTATTATTATATAATAATTGTAATAATAATAGTAGTGTTTGTTAAGTATTTACTATGTGCCAGGCACTGTACCAAGTGCTGGGATAGATACAAGAAAATCAGGTTGGACACAGTCCCTGGCCCCCAGTCTCAATCCCCATTTTACAGATGAGGCACAGAGAAGTGAAGTGACTCGCCCGAGATCACTCAGCGGACAAGTGGCAGACTGTAAACACCTTGTAGTCAAAGAATGTGTCATTTTGCTATGCAATACTTCCCAAGCGCCTAATCAGTGGTATATATTGAGCGCTTACTTGGTACAGAACACTGAACTAAGTGCTTGGTAGAGAATGATATAACAGAGTTGTTTGACATGCTCAATGCTCACAGTGAACTCTAAGTGAGCACTTGATAAATGCTGTGATTATTACTATTACTTCAGCAATCATATTTATCTGTTCACTTAATAATAATAATGTTGGTATTTGTTAAGCGCTTACTATGTGCAGAGCACTGTTCTAAGCGCTGGGGGAGATACAGGGGAATCAGGTTGTCCCACATGGGGCTCTCAGTCTTAATCCCCATTTTACAGATGAGGTAACTGAGGCCCAGAGAAGTGAAGTGACTTGCCCACAGTCACACAGCTGACAAGTGGCAGAGCTGGGATTCGAACTCATGACCTCTGACTCCAAAGCCCATGCTCTTTCCACTGAGCCACGCTATTGCTTTATTTACTTATGTTTATTATTTATAACTATTATTTCACTCAACTGTTATATACAGCAATTTATGTCTACTCCCTCTCTCTCATTAGTTCCTTAAGGCAGAGGTCAAGTTCTTTTTTACTTTTATCATACATTTGGGAAGAGGTTCAACACCATCCTTACCCTCATTATCCTCATTATCATGGTACTAGTGCTTAGTTGGGGCTTAGCAGATACTTTCAATTCTGAACCCGATTAACATTTATGGACAGCTTTTCATTCGATTCAATCGTATTTATTGAGCCCTTCATTCATTCATTCATTCAATAGTATTTATTGAGTGCTTACTATGTGCAGACCACTGTACTAAGCCCTTGGAATGAACAAGTTGGCAACAGATAGAGACAGTCCCTGCCGTTTGACCGGCTTACAGTCTAATCCGGGGAGACGGACAGACAAGAACAATGGCAATAAATAGAGTCAAGGGGAAGAACGTCTCGTAAAAACAATGGCGTCTCGTAAAAACAATGGCAACTAAATAGAATCAAGGCGATGTACATGTGCAGAGCACTGTACTAAGCACTTTTGCATGCTAAGGACTGCAAAAGGACATTCAAAGAGAGTTTCAGATCCAGATGTTCAGGCATATTCCTTTTATCATTTTTTTCCTTTTCCTTTTTTTTTTTCCTTTTTTCCCTCTAGACTGTAAGCTTGTTATGGGCAGGGAATGTGTCTGTTCATTGATACACTGTATTCTCCCAATTACTTAGTTCAGTGCCCTGCATACAGTAAGCGCTTAATAAATACAACTGACTTCTCATATTTTAGAGTAGAGACATTGTCAATTATTTTCGGTGAAGAAAATGACCTTTCTGCTCCCTCCCCTCAAACACTTCCTGGTACCTTGAACTACTTCCTGTTATATCTTCCTGTATGCACTGTTAATTGATCATTTTAGTCTGCCATCCTCTTTAGGGTATGAGCTCCCTAAGGGCAGGGAATGTGTGTCTTTCTTCTGTTTCACTCTCCCAAGTGTTGAGTATAGAATTCACTCGATAGTAAATTCCATTGATTGAGATGCCCCGGTCAGTGTTTTCTAATGCACTTTATCTTGGTGTGGTTCTGGGAAGAGAGGAGGGAGGGTGTGGACCAGGAAGAAATAAGCAAGTGGTCTTTCCCTCTGTGTGATTGGGAGGCAGAAAGGTGGCCTGGGATTATTCTTAGTGACCTCACAAGGCCCCTTCCCCAACTGAAGACCCAAGGAAAGGGAATTCATGGATTCCCTTTTTCTGGGAATGTGTCAGGTACCGCCCCAAACCCAGATACTGACCCAAACCCAGCCAGCAGACGCCCAGTGGAGACCTGCCCGCAGCTCAAATCTCTTTGGGCGAGTCGCCCCGAAGGCGGGAGGAGAGGGGTCCAGCTGGAGTCCTGTCACATTAATGAAGCCATCTCATCACTGTAATGACGACCTCATGTATCTACAACGACACTTAGCAAATCCAGGCACGAATAAATAACTCGAGTCCAATTGAATTAACCTTCAGCTGATCAGCACAACTAAACAAATTATTCTGAAGCCCGAACGAGATTAAAAGCACCGGCACAGGCCAGGATCGTTTGGCGAGAAGGTTCGCTGGGTTTAATAAGTTTAAACCTAATCCCCCAGCACTCTCTTCTCTGATCTCAGGATTTCCAACCAAACTGCTTCCAGAGCTCTCTCAGGGAGCCGGGAAAAGGAGGAGCACACATCCTATTAGGGCTTAACAGCCTCTCCACTCCAGAATCAACAGGAGAAAGAAAACAAGGCTCAGAGAGAGGGCTGATGGTGGAAGTAATCTTGTAATATGCAGTAGGGAAAATGGGAAAAGATGATTGCTTTCCCAGTGGGGAGTTCAAAGCCTATTTCCAAGGAGATCTGCGAGGTAATCACAACCCATCCCATAACCCCCTCTTCCGGACCCCCACACCCCAGATGAGCTGTGATGCTCACTTTGGACCTCTCATGACTGACCCACCAGGGGAGCAGATCATTTCGAGCCTCAGCCTTCCTGCTTTGTAAACCTCTTAATCTCTCCACAGCAACTCACTGTACAACTACCTCCCACTCTCTGCTGCCCTGCTTGGTTCTGTGGGCACCCAATGACAAATCCATCCAGAGCTGTCACCCCTTTTCTTCTCACAATCAAACGTAGAGGTTTTCATTCACCTCTGGCTCATATATTGAATACACAAGCCATTATGACTAAGACAGCAGCAGAGAGAATGACGTTTGTTGGAGTTGCTGTCTTTTAATGATGAGCAGATTCCTCAGTGTTCTCTGACCAGAACTGCAATTTTCCCTTCCTTCTCTCTTCGGGTGTCATTGCTTCCACAAAACTGCCATAGCCATGAGGGGAAAAAAAAAGAAAAAAGGAGGCATTCAGGTTTATGGACCTTCTCAGAGCAAGAATGAGCTCTGTCCAACCCTTTTCCCAGATTAGCTGGCAAAAGATGAAACTGCCTTGAATCGTTATTTTCTACCTGCTGCAGTGAATGAAACCAGAGCATGGAGATGTAAACTGCAGAGGTAAACAAGGAACCTGACCAACTAGCTCCACAATAAATCGCTCTCCACCTCCCCAGCTCTGAGGACACTAATGACAATCAGAGGACTTAGACTTTAGCCTGAGAATCCCCCCACCACAGCACTTTGAAAACGTACAAAAAGTTAGCTGTTCCTTCCTTGGAGCATTTGATCAGTCAGCCTTGCTGCCCCTAGGATAGAACTTGGCACGATATAGGGGGCCAATAAATACTGTTTACGATAAGGGACATTAATATAAATGTACAAGGACAATTGCAGACGAAGGTGGGTTGTTCTGGATGATGGGTCCATGGCGTCGCTATGGGTCTGAGATGACTCGACAGCATAAGACAAGAAAAGACAAGGATTCCTAGCCCTAGCTTCAATAGCAGCACATAACTTTAAAAAGATTTATACATGGAAGAATTACTGAAAGTGAAGAACCTGCTAGCAAAGGTTTAATACCCACTATAGAAAAGTGTATATAGACTATAGGGACAGTAGGAGTTGGTCTTAGAAAAAAAATACTGGAGCAGGACACCACTAAGAAGGGATGTGGAGCACATAGCGTTTTATTTTTTAATAACATTTGTAATGTGTCAGGCATCGTACTAAGCACTGGGGTAGTTGCAAACTAATCGGTTGGACACAGTCCATGTCCCACAAGGGGCTCACAGTCTCAATCCCCATTTTTCAGATGCGGTAACTGAGGCACAGAGAAGTGAAGTGACTTGCCCAAGGTCAAGGACAAATGGCGGACTCGGGATTAGAACCGAGGTCTTCTGACTTTTTGGCTACACAATTCTAGATAATAAAAATAATAACAATAATAATAATAATAATTGTTAAGCACTTGCTATATGCCAAGCTCTGTACTAAGTCTGGGGAAGATACAAGATAATCAGGTTTCAGATGGGGCTCACAGTCCAAGCAGGAGGGAGAACATGTATTGAATCTCCATTATGCGGATGGGGGAAGTGAGGCAGAAAGAGGTTAAGTGACTTGCTCAAGGTCACACAGCAGACAAGTGGCAGAGCCAGGGTTAGAACCTACCTTTTCTGGCTCCCAGGCCCGTGCTCTTTCCAGTAGGCCATGCTGCTTCCCTAACATTACAACATAAGTAGAGTAGCACTTCATCAATCGGAACACCATCAACTGGCAATTTGCAATGATTTGGACACAGTTTACAGTATAACCCAGTTAGAGAGACGCTTAAGGGATTGGGCTGTATGAGTCACTCTTGAGTGATTCGCTTACAAACCGAAGTACTTGGAGGGCCACTTGGGGGCACCAGCTCTTTAATAAATAAAAAAAATCCTAAAAGTTCTAGCTAGTTCCACCAGAAGAGACGGAAGTCGACAAAGCTTCCTCTCTCACGCACGCATTATGGTTATTTCTCTAAGCCTCTTTGTGAGCAAAGTGTCCCAGTGTTTCCGTCTTTGTTTTATGGTATTTGTTAAGCCAGGTACTGTGCTAAACAGGGGTAGTCCCAAGCTAATAAGATTGGACATAGTCCTTGTCCTACATGGGGCTCACAGTCAATCCCCAATTTACACATGAGGTAACAGGCACAGAGAAGTTATGTGATTTGACCAAGGTCACACAGGAGACACATGGTAGAGCGAGAATTAGATCTCAGGTCCTTCTGACCTCCGGGCCCGTGCTCTATCCGCTAGGCAACACTGCTTCTCTAGAGAAGCAGCGTGGCTCAGTGGAAAGAGCATGGGCTTTGGAGTCAGGGCTCATGAGTTCGAATCCCAGCTCTGCCACTTGTCGGCTGTGTGACTGTGGGCAAGTCACTTAACTTCTCTGTGCCTCAGTTCCCTCATCTGTAAAATGGGGATTAAGACTGTGAGCCCCACGTGGGACAACCTGATTCCCTTATGTCTACCCCAGCGCTTAGAACAGTGCTCGGCACATAGTAAGCACTTAACAAATACCAACATTATTATTATTTATTATTAAAGTCTTCTCCAAAGTCCCGCTCCTTCCTTCCCTGCCGCAGGAGGCCCCCCCAGCTCCACAGCTCAGTGCCTAAATCCTCATGACCTTAGTTGTTATTTTCTTCCTTCTGTCACCTCTGTTTGGAGGCACTGGGCCCAGGAGATCAAGGTCAGAAGAAAAACACTTAGTGGGAATGTCACAATTCTAGGCAGTGGAAGACTTTCTTCACCCCAGGTTTCAAGTTATCTGCAATTTATTTTACTGTCTTCCCTACTAAACTCTAAAGTCTGTGAGGCAGGGATCATGTCTGCTGTACTGAACTCTCCTAAGGGCTTAGTACTGGGCTCTGCACCCAGCATGTGCTCAATAAATACCATTGATTGATTGAAGTTCTGATTCCCTTCAAGGCTTGTTCCATACCCCACTGCTTCTCTCTGCCCATTTTCCTCAAGTCCTATGGCTCAGTGGTTTCACTTAAACTCCTGCCCCTCTGTGTCATTCCTATATACCTTCCCGTGGAGAGAGGCAGATGGCTCAATGTTCTAAGGAGCCATGATAGGAAGCCTTCTCCTACTAACCAAAGGAGTCATATACTCTTATAGTATCTTATATACTCTTATAGTATTTTTTAATAGTAGTCATTAAGCATTGAATATGTGACAGGGACTGTACTAAGCCCTGGGGTAGATACTAGACTGTGAACTCGTTGTGAGCAGGGAATGTCACTGTTGATTGTTGTATTGTACTTTCCCAAGAGCTCAGTACAGTGCTTTGCACACAGTAAGCACTTAATAATATGAATGAATGAACGAATACAAGATCATCGGATGGATATAGTCCCTGTCCCATAGAGGGTTCACAGTCTTAAACCCATTTTGAAGATGAGGAAACTGAAGCTCAGAGAAGCTAAGTGACTTGCCCAAGGTCACACAGAAGGCAACTAGTAGAGCCGGGATTAAAACCCAGGTCCTCTGACTCCCAGACCCGTACTCTTCCCACTAGGCTAAGCTTCAACTTTTGACTAATCCTGGATTCCCCTCCATTTCGTTCCAAGCTAGTGCTGCTTTCCCGTATTGGTAAAACATGCTAGAATTTCCAAATGAAAGTGTGTTCAGATAGCTAAACAATTCACATCTCCTTATTCTTAATCAATCACCTTTACAATTCATACGAATCCTTTGAGAAGTATGGGGTCCATCCGCGGCAGACCTTCAACAAATTTCGATGATGATGATGGCTACTGACAAATAAGAGCATCAGAGAGCACAGACGAAATACATTTCCCAGTCAACAGAGACGTATCCCAAAAATCTTGCTGGGGATAGCAAACAAGAGATTTCCAAAAAAGGCTCCTTCAGTCCCAAGTGTGGCGATAATGAAGCCGCTTCTTCAGTTTCAAATGGATCTGCTTGCTCTCTTGAAATGCATAAAAAGTTGTGGTTTGTGGTTTGTCAGAATAAAGGATGGGGCCCTGGGAAACCTGGTGGACTCAGCTCAGAGGAAGGTTTAGTGAGGACAAGAAAACATGAGGCGACTTTGCAAGCTGAACCAGCAATGATTGCAATTCTTTCTGACTGTTGCATGATGGTAGCAAACAGGAAAACACATTTGGGTCCTTTCACAGCCCTGGAAAGCAAAAGGGTTTAACCAGATAGCAAGAAACAAATGGATGATTTAGATCAAGCCTCTCCACCCTGCTTTAACCACTGAACCAACTCAAAAAAAGTCTTTTGTGGATCTTTGCTGCCCTCCAGAGGTATTCACGGGGCAAAGTTTTACGCAGGTTAAATTCATTTCTTTCTAGTCGTCAACAGCATCATCATCATAATAATAATGATGGCATTTGTTAAGCGCTTACTATGTTCAAAGCACTGTTCTAAACGCTGGGGAGATACAAGGTGCATTTGAGCACCAGTGGACAGAGCACATTACCAGGTGCTCAGAGACCTATGATAAAACTAAGAGTCATCTCTGCCGCCTCATAAACCTTAAAAGAACATATTAGAAGCTCATCAATTGCTGGGATTCCCCAGTTCATCTACTGTTCAGCCTTCTAACATTCAAGGTTAAATGATAAAGCTCTTTCTATGTGCCAAGCACTGTATTAAGAGCTGGGGTAGATACATGACAACCGGTTCCCGCATGAGGCTCACAGTCTGAGTAGGAGGGAGAACAGGTCTCGTTCCCTCATTTTGCAGATGAGGGAATTGAAGCACAGAGAAGTTAAGTGACTTGCCCAAAGTCACACAGAGGGCAAGTGGTGGAACTAGGATTAGAACTCAGGTCCTTTGACTCCCAGGCCCAGTCTCTTTCCAACAGGCCACGCTGCTGCACAGTAGTTTGTTTGGAAACCTTTAGCTTTGGTGTCACGGACACATATGCTCCTGACCATCCAACTGGATTAGGGAGATGACACATCTAAAAAACCAGCTGAACCAACCCTTCAAAACAGGTCTAGTTACAGCTGACTAAAAGTCTAATTACAAGCTAAGTCTCACCGCTGGAAATCTTGACAAAATTATACCTGACTGACTCCGCTCAGACTGTCTTCCTTAAAATAACAACTCTATTAAATCTCAGATGGAAGGGAAATCCAGTGAAACTGAGTCATTTGTAATTTTTTCCTAACACCCCCTGGATTAATCCCTGGTTATTTTCTCTCTCTCTCTCTCTCAGACTCTATTCACTACCTAGCAACTACGGAGTAAACAGGTTCCCTTAGCCCATTATGAAAATGGAAATTGGGAATTCAGGGGCCTTAGTCAAATTATTTGCCAACTGATAAGTGATGAGTACCCTGGTAGGGTTTGACAATTGTCCTAATGGTGGGAAGGGTATAGGCCTTTGCTAATACCAGGAAGAGGGTCAAGGGTTCTAATCCCTGCTCTGCCACTTACTGGCTGCATGACCTTGGGCAAGTCACTTTATTTCTCCATGCCTCAGTTATCTCATCTGTAAATTGGGGGTTAACACTGTGAGCCCTACGTGGGGCAGGGACTGTGTCCAGCCTGATTTGCTTGTATCCACCCCAGAGCTTAGTACAGTGCCTGGCACGTAGTAAGAGCCTAAAATTATCACAGTCATTATTATTAGGGGGAGGTTTTGTGTTGAAAATGAAATGACTCCACCTGCTGACTCCTGGTGCCAAACTGGTACCAGTCAGAGAGGGACCAGCTAAAAATTGCGCTGTCCAGGATAAACTGGTTAAATGGCTACCCTAGGCTGGCCCTCTTCCTGGACAGATTTCTTCTGCTTCCACCTAAGCCCACTGCAGGATTAAAGGACAGCTTTACCTTCATATTCCCTGTCATGTTGGCTCTGGGTCTAAATTAGGCCTATTTTCTTGATGCTTAATTTACAACATTAAATAAAACATACTTCACATTTCAGTTGACATAAAATGACAAACTGAGAGTATCTAAAGCTGTAGCTCACACTTCACTCCTACACACACTGGAATGGCCAGAAAGGATATAAATAATGTAGAAACATATTACTGAGAGTTCTAGCAATGTAATTCTCTTACTATTGAAACCTTGAAATGCTGTCTGTAGTGCAGATAGGTCACAAGTGATCTTTAATTGCTTCTTCTGAAGATTATTCCTTCTCCCAATGAGCAACTCCCTGGATCCTTATAAATTGGATTCTGATTTAATAATATTCATTAATTTCCCCAGAGAAAAAATTGAGTTTTGCATAGAACCTTGAGTTTTGTATTTGTAATAAAATATATGTAATTTTAAATTGGTTGCTTTTCATCTCTTTCTGGAAATCCTTAGAGTCAAACCTGGTTTTTAGATATTTTAAAATCACATTGTATACAAAAGGAAAAAAAAATTGCTTGGCTCATTTTTCTATAGATAAGTGGGTAAATCTGAGGGCAATTTCTGTTTTACAATCACATTTATTTTGACTCTTTTATATCTGTATATTGCTTTTCATTCATTCAAAAGTACTGCCAGATGAAATGATTATGTCTCTCACTTGACAGAAAAAAAAACCCCAAAGATATAAAAAAAAAAGCAAAGAAGCTACTCAGACTGGGGCAAAGAGCAAGTTAATGTGTAAAATAAAGTCCCAACTCTTTCAGCATGGATCTATATTAACCATTTATCCAGATCATTCAGAACCCTAAAGTCTTTTATAGCCCATTTTTGTCAGACCTTGCTCCAAAAGCCAAACTGCTCTTTTGTTATACTGAAATTGGTTTGAAAAGAGATTTATGTGAAGAGTAATTCAATTTGGCAGTAATAATTTGGTGACTCTTCGGCCATTATTGCAGCTATCTGTGCCTGTTTTTAAGCTTTTATCGTAACATAGCATTTTCTTCAAGCGAAGGGCAGTATGGACATGATCTCGTTTTTGTATCATTACAGCTTATTACCATGAAAGTGATTGTGCTGTCTTGATTTCAGACTTATAACTCTACAGGCACAACATTAGTAGAAAGTTGAGCTTTGGTAATTATCAGACACAGCAGGGGAAATTATGGAAAACAGTTATATCGGTTGCACTGCAGTTCCAATATCTGCCCTTTTCTTTGTCAGTCTCCAAGTCCCTCTTCAAATGAATTTAGTCCATTTGGGAGAGGCAAAAAAATTGTGATGTTTTAACCAATAGAGGGGATGGAAATTGCAGGCCAACTGTTAATTATTCAGGGTCTGATGATCCCGTTGGTGGATTATTCAGACCCTTGATTCTCCACTTTTCTCTCTACCTATTGGCCATTTCATTGCTCATTAGCACCTTCACAACACAGATGAGCAGGGAAAATAAGGAGATGGAATTCCAATCAATTTGGCTTTGTTATGCGTTAGCAGCTCTGGTAAAACACTTGGTGGAAGATTAGTGAAAATGTGGTTTGGGGATTATTTATAGTGAGGTTATTATTAATAATAACCATGGTATTTATAATAGATTATTTATAAATATATATGATTAAGCTCCTAGTGGGAAGGTGACATGTTTACCAAATCTGTTATATCGTACATGTTGGGGGCACAAGTGCTTACTACAGTGCTCTGCACACAGTAAGTGCTCAACAAATTCCATATATTGATGGATGGAGGGTGTTGTTTTCCTCTGACATGCCCCAGGATGATATTCTGCTTGCTCTTTCGGTAGATTTCTGTGGTTGCTTTTTTGGATTTTGCACTTATACACTAGTCCACCTCTGGATTTCAGTGATCTGAATTTCCGCTTTCAATCGATTCCTGGTATCTATTGAGCACTTATTATGTGCAGAGCGCCGTACTGAGCATTTGGGAGAGTACAATACAACAGAGTTAGCAGACATGTTCCCTGCCCAGAGTGAGCTTACAGTCTAGAGGGGGAGAGTTTTAGTAGTCATAAGGGTACCTCCATTGCTTAGAACAGTGCTTGGCACATAGTAAGCGCTTAACAAATACCATAATTATTATTATTACTAAGGTATTAAATTCAGTGTACTGTACTGAGTGATTAAGAAACTGCAAGAGCAGCAAAAGACATATTCTTTGCCCATAGAAGCTGCATTCTAATAACCTTTAATGAAGAGTTGGAGGAGGAGGAAGAAGAAAAGGAGGTGGAGAAGGAGAAGGGAGAAAGAGGAGGAAGAAGAGGAGAAGAAAAAGAGGAAGAAGATGAGGAAAAAGAGGCTTCACCATTAATTCCTGTTCTTTCACAGGACTAGAGAAGGGCAGGCCTTACCACAGCTGGTCACTTGCCTAGACCCCAGTATTGGCTCAGGTCAGCCTGAGGGCCATCTCCAAACCAAGACCCATCAGGTTAACTTTGGACTCAGGCAGCCTCTTCTAAAACCCTAAATGGATCATTTATCGTACTTACCCCCCAATTCATTTCATTTGCAAGATAGTAGCATCCAGTGCTCTCTGGGACCATATCAGTGAATAAGAAAGGTTTTGTAGTTTTCTTAGTAGAAGCAGTGAATTGTAGTCACACACATACAAAAGGCCTATGTGAACATTGTAACAGACCTGTTCTCTGCTACAGAACAACTTGAGCCACCAAACACTCTTCAGAGAGGGTGCAAGCCTCTTGAAGAAGCCATGGCTGCATATTTTTCTTTTTTGGGTATTTATTAAGCGCTTACTATGTGCAAGACTCTGTACTAATCACTAGGGTAGTCAGTCAGTCAATCATATTTATTGAGCACTTATTATGTGCAGAGCACTGTCCTAAGTGCTTGGGAGAATACAATATAACAGGCACATTCCCTGCCCACAGTGAGCTTACAGTCAAGAAGGGAGACAAACTTTAATATAAATAAATAAATTACAGATATGTACATAAGCGCTGTCAAAGATGGCCAATTTTAGATGTATAAAATATATTTATTTGCTTTTGAAAAACACAATAGGAAGTGAAAGAAATGCATAGCCACTTTCTTTGAAATGCTTCCCAGTTTTCTCATGTTTGTCCCTTCTCGTTATAGACCTCTTCTTCATTATTTCAGAAGCTGCAACTGTGTTGGGGGCACAAATCGTTCTTTTGCAGGATTTAACTTGAAGACATACTACAGAAGGGTTTTAACTCATTTAGCCATGCTGTGGGTGATTCATTTTGTCAGAAAGACTGGAACAAACATTCAGGGTAGATACAAACTAGTCAGATTGGACCCAACCCATGTCCCACATGGGGTTCACAGTCTTTATATCCATTTTACAGATGAGGCAACTGAGGCACAGAAAAGCTAAGTGACTTGCCCAAGGCCACACAGCAGAGAAATGGCGGAGATGGGATTAGAACCCAGGTCCTTCTGACTCCCAGGTCTGTGCTCTATCCAGTAGATCACATTGTTTCTCAAGCTGAGACATTCTGGGCTGGACTCTAGAGTTTGGCAGGATGAAGGTCCCAAAATCAGCCCTAAGCAGAACACTAGTCTGGGTCTTTTTCTGGTTTTCTCTCATTCTTCCTGCTCTTATACATGATTAAAGACTCAGAATCTCTTCTCCACTGTCCTATGACTTTTTTTACTAGGACAAAAAGCAGTATTTATTGAATTTGATTTTCAGACACCTATGACCAAGGACAATCAAAAGTTGGCTGTGTTTACCCTGGAGTCTTGACTGTGTCATTTGCTCTGGGAGTGGGGCTGGAGCCAGTTTTTAAATTGGGAAACCTAGACGTCCACAAGAACATTGTTCAAAAAGGGTTCACCTGCCTCCAACCTTGATTGCACAATCTCCCAGTGCTAGATTTCACATTTTGGTCACGGATGGGGAGGTGCAATTCTTGGGAAAGGGAAGGTGTTTTTCTGCTTTGTGAGCATTTCTGCGCGCGTGAGTTGGAGAATAGATTAAGTATCCCAGGAGAGCAATTTATAGATTTAAAACAGGCTCAAAATCATTTAAAAGAAAGTCAAGGCCTTCATGAAAAGTCCTTGGAGTTCTCTCGCCTGATGTCTCTGAAAGAGCTAAATTACTAAGGGCACCAATGTTTCAGAAGTCCACTCGGGCACCTACTACATGTCTCTCTCCTTAAGATTGGACCAAAAGCCCAGGGTGTCAACAATTTGTCCAGAAATAAGATAGGTCGCGCATCAGTCCCATCCTCTTTCTTTGTGATTATCAGGTTTCACCATGGGAACAGAGACCAGCAACCTTATTTTGGTATAAGGATTCACCTTCTCACTCTTAATGTGGGAGGTAGTCAAGTCAAGGATAAGAAAAAAAATCATTTAATGGGACCAGAACTATGGGAATACATATTATTTTAAAGATATCTGAGGGATCTTGCCAGAGTGGCCTGGAAGAAATGCAGGAAACACTGCAAAAAAAGGTGTCTGACCCAATCAATCAATCAATCAGCATTATTTGTTGAGCTCTTACTGTATGCAGAGCACTGTATCAAGTGTGTGGGAGAGAACAGTACAACCCAATTGGTAGACACATCCTCTGCCCATAAGAAGCTTACAGCTTAGGGGGCAGTCAGATATTAAAATTAGATTCCTTGCCTCTCAGAAACTAACTCCCAACCTCGCCCCCCGCTTTTGATTTTGCTTTTACTATACCACCATTCTCTCCAGAGGCAAGAGGCAGGAAAGTGGAATGAGGTTGTTATTTTTTATTACCCTCTTTATTTTGTTAATGAGATGTACATCACTTTGATTCTATTTATTGCTATTGTTTTAATGAGATGTACATCCCCTTGATTCTGTTTATTGCTATTGTTTTTGTTTGTCTCCCCGGATTAGACTGTAACCCTGTCAGTGGGCAGGGACTGTCTCTGTCTGTTGCCGATTTGTACATTCCAAGCGCTTAGTACGGTGCTCTGCACATAGTAAGTGCTCAATAAATACTATTGAATGAATGAATGGATGGATGAATGAATGAATGGGTATAGTCCAGAGGGCACTAGGCCAGCCCTCTAGACCGTAAACTGGTTGTGGGCAGGGAACAAATCTACCAACTTTGTTATATTATACTATCCCAAATGCTTAGTACGGTGCTCTGCACACAGAAAATGCTCAGTAAGTACTATTGATTGATTGGGTAATGAGGTAAAAGGAGAAGTCCTAAGGATCATTAGTCTCTGGAAAGATTCTCATGGATGGGATCCATGCTAGAGGGGGATGCAAAACTTGTAGTGACACAAAACTTGTAGTGCCAAGTATTAGGGAATATGAGAAAGTTCATTCAATCATTGACTTGTATTTACTGAGCACTTACTGTGTGCAGAGCACTGTACTAAGCGCTTGCAACAGAGAGACAATCCCTACCCAACAACAGGCTCACAGTCCAAAAGGGGGGAAACATACAACAAAAAAACCCAAAAAAGTAGGAATCAATAGCATCAGTATAAATAAATAGAATTATAGATATAAAGTTCCCCCTACTGCATTTACTGAAGAGGACAGAAACCTATAATGTTAACAGAGGACAGGGGAATGGAAAAGAGAAAGCATACCTAAAAGCAGTGTGGCCTGATGGAAAGAGGCTGGGAGTCAGGAGAGCTGGGTTCTAACTCCATCTCCGCCAACTGCCTGCTATGTGATCTTGGACAAGTCACTTAAAATTTCTTAACCTTAGCTTCCTCATGTGTAAAATGAGGATTAAGTACCTATTCCCTTTCCCCTTCAGACTATGATCCCGTATAATAATAATAACTACAGTATTTGTTAAGCACTTACTAAGTGTCAGGCAGTGTTCTAAGTGCTGGGGTGGCTACAAGCAGATCAGGTTGGATACAGTCCCTGTCCCACATGGGTTTCAGAGTCTTAAACCCCATTTTACAGATGAGGTGATTGAGGCATAGAAAAGTTAAGTGACTTACCCAAGAACAAACAGCAGACAAGTGGAGGAGGCAGGATTAAAACCCACATAATAATAATAATAATGGTATTTGTTAAGCATTTACTATGTGTCAGGCACTGTACTAAGCGCTGGGGTGGATACAAATAAATCAGGAATCAGGTTGGACACAGTCCCCCATCCCAGGTGGGGCTCACGCTCTCAATCCCTATTTTCCAGATGAGGTAACTGAAGCACAGAGAAGTGAAATGGCTCCTAGAGAAGCAGCATGGTGTGGTGCTCTTGGGAGTCACAAGCTCTTGGGTTCTAATCCTGGCTCCGTCACTTACCTGCTGTGTGACCTTGGGCAAATCACTTTACTTCTCTGGGCCTCAGTTACCTCATCTGTAAAAAGGGGATGGAGACCACTGTGGGACAGAGACTGTGTCCAACCCGACTTGTTGGGATCCACCCCAGCGCTTAGTCCAGGCACAGTAAGCGTTTAACAAGTACCACAGAAAAGCAGCATGGCTTAGTGGAAAGAGCACAGGCTTGGGAGTCAGAGGTCGTTGGTTCTAATCCCAACTCCTCCACTTGTCTGCTGTGACCTGGGGCAAGTCACTTCACTTTTCTATGCCTCAGTTACTTCACCTGTAAAAATGGGGATTAAAAAATGTGAGCCCCATGTGGGACAATCTGATGACCCTGTATCTACTCCAGCTGTTAGAACAGTGCTCAGCATGTAGTAAGCACTTAAATACCATAATTATTATTATTAGCACAATTATTATTACTATTATTACTTGCCCAAGGTCACATAGCAGACAAGCGGCGGGGTGGGGATTAGAAGAACCCATGACCTTCTGACTCCCAGGCCTGGGCTCTATCCACATCCTTCTGACTCCCACTTGGCTTGGGAGTCCTCACTCTTGGCTTCAAAGCTCTCCATCACCTTGCCCCCTCCTACCTCACCTCCCTTCTCTCTTTCTACTGTCCACCCCGCACGCTCCGCTCCTCTGCCGCTCACCTCCTCACCGTTCCCCGTTCACGCCTAACCCGCCGTGGACCCCTGGCCCACGTCCTACCGCTGTCCTGGAATGCCCTCCCTCCTCACCTCTGCCAAACTAACTCTCTTCCCCTCTTCAAAGCCCTCCTGAGAGCTCCTCTCCTCCATGAGGCCTTCCCAGACTGAACCCCCCCTACCCTCTGCTCTCCCTCCCCCCCACCCTCTGCTCCTCCCCCTTCCCCTCCCCTCAGTACTGTGCTTATTTGTATATATATTTTTATAACCCTATTTATTTTCTTAATGAGGTGTACATCCCCTTGATTCTATTTATCTTGATGATGTGGTCCTGTTCTGTTTTGCTCTGCTCTCTGTCTCCCCGTTTAGACTGTGAGCCCGTCATTGGGCAGGGATGGTCTCTATCTGTTGCCCAATTGTCCATTCCAAGCGCTTAGTCCAGGGCTCTGCACCTAGTAAGCGCTCAGTAAATACTACTGAATGAATAACTCCCAGGGCCGTGCTCTATCTCCGATAGCGTGGTACCTAATCCAGATCTTGGCACCTAGAGAAGCAGCGTGGCTCCGTGGAAAGAGCAGGGGCTCAGGAGTCGCGGGTCGTGGGTTCTAATCCCGGCCCCGCCACCTGTCCGCTGTGTGACTTTGGGCGAGTCACTTCCCTTCTCGGTGCCTCAGTTCCCTCGTCTGTAAAATGGAGATGAAGACTGTGAGTCCCACGTGGGACAACCTGATTACCCTTTATCTACCCCAGTGCTTAGAACAGTGCTCGGCACAAAAGTAAACGCTTAACAAATGCCAACATTATTATTATTATCATTATTATTATTATTCTCGGTGCCTCAGTGGTAAAATGGGGATGAAGACCGTGAGCCCCACGTGGGACAACCTGACCATCTTGTATCCCTCCCAGCGCTTAAAACAGTGCTGGGCACATAGTCAGCGCTTGTACATTCCAAGCGCTTAGTACAGTGCCCTGCACATAGTAAGCGCTAGCAGCCTGGCTCAGTGGCAAGAGCCCGGGCTTGGGAGTCAGAGGACATGGGTTCGAATCCCGCCTCTGCCACTTGTCAGCTGTGTGACTGTGGGCCAGTCACTCCACTTCTCTGGGCTTCAGTTCCCTCATCTGTAAAATGGGGATGAAGACTGTGAGCCTCACATGGGACAACATGATTCCCCTGTATCTCCCCCAGCGCTTAGAACAGGGCTCTGCACAGAGTAAGCGCTTAACAGATACCAACATTATTACTGAATGAATGAAATACCAACATTATGATGATTATTATTAAGGGGAGGCCGAGGGCTCTCCGTCGCCCCCTGGCGGGCGGGCGTCCCCGCGGCTGCGGGCGGAGCGGAGCGGCTGGTGCGGCGTGGGTGCGAACCCTGTGCGGGACGCTGCGCTCGGGAGCGGCGGGCTCGGCCCCCCCGGGGACCCCGGCGGCGGCGGAGCGGGGCTGCGGAGCTCCCCGAAGTGGCGGCGGCTGGTGGGAGTCGGGCCGACCCGGGCCGGGCCGTTTGGGAGAGGGAGGCCCGCAAAGCCCCGGCCTCGCGTAGGGCCGCCGGCCGAGCGGGGCCTGGGCGCGGGGCGGAGCGCGGAGCCGAGCTCGGGCTCCTCCAAAGCACCGGGCCCGCGGCCGGTCCTCCTCGCCCTCCCTCCGTTTCCCTCCTTCCTCTCTCCCCCCCGCCGCCATCCCTTTCTTTCTTTCTTTCTTTCTTTCTTTCTTTCTTTCTTTCTTTCTTTCTTTCTTTCTTTCTTTCTTTCTTTCTTTCTTTTTCTTTCTTTCTTTCTTTCCGCCTTCTTTGCCCTCTCCTTCCATCCTTCCTCCCTAATCTCTCTCCTCCCTCCTCTTTCCTCCTTCTCTCCCTCCCCGTTTCTCCCTCTTTGCCTCCTCCCTCTCTCTCTCCTCTTTCCTTCCTATCTTCTTTCCTCCTCACTTCTCTCCCCTTTTCTCCCTCTCCCTCTATCCTCCTCTCCCTTTTCTCTCTTCTTTCCTCCCTCTCTCCCTCTTCTTTCCTCCCTCTCTCCCTCTTCTTTCCTCCCTCTCTCCTTTTTCTTTCCTCCCTCTCTCCCTCCTCTTTCCTCCCTCCCCTTCCCTCCTCTTTCCTCCCTCCCTTCCCTCCTTTTTCCTCCTTCTGTCCCTTCTCTTTCCTCCCTCCTCTTTCCCGCCTTTTTCCTCCCTCTGTCCCTCCTCTTTCCTCCCTCCTCTTTCCCTCCTTTTTCTTCCCTCTGTCCCTCCTCTTTCCTCCCTCTCTCCCTCCCTCTGTCCCTCCTCTTTCCTCCCTCTCTCCCTCCTCTTTCCTTCCTTTTTCCTCCCTTTGTCCCTCCTCTTTCCTCCCTCTCTCCCTCCTCTTTCCTCCTTCCTCTTTCCTCCCTCTCCCTCCTCTCTCTCTCTCTCTCTCTCTCCCCCTCTCCCCTCTCTCCCCTCTCTCCTCCCTCTCTCTTCTTCCTCCGCTCTCTATTCCCTCTCTTCCCTTCCCTCCTTGCTTCTCCCCACTTTTTCCCCCTTCCTCCTTTCTCAGTGAAAAGGGCACGAGTTTAGGAGTCAGGGGTCATGGGTTCTAATCCCTGCTCTGCCTCCTGTCACCAGTGTGACTTTGGGCGAGTCACTTAACTTTTCTGTGCCTCAGTGACCTCATCTGTAAAATGGGGATTAAGACTGTGAGCCTCATGTGGGACAACCTGATTACCCTGTATCTACCCCAGCGCTTAGAACAGTGCTTGGCACATAGTAAGCGCCTAACAAATCCAACATTATTATTATTGCCCTTCTTCCACCTTTTCCCCTCCCTTTCTTTATTTCCCTCCCTCCCCCTTTCCTTCATTTCTGTCCCTATCCCTTCCCTCCCTCCTTCCCCCCACGGCCCCTTTCCTCCTTTTCCCTCTCTCCCATCATTTCCATCTGTCCACTTCCAACTCTGCCTTCCTCTCCCTGTCACATGTGGCTGGGGTGGGGTGTGGCAGGGAGGGAGGGCTTTGGGATGGGGAGCCGAGTGGGTGTTGCATATTTTTTTAATTTGGTCCCAATGCTTCTAAAAAAAATTCAATCAGTAAATTGTAGTGAAGGCGCCGGGATAATAGCACATTTTATTTATTTCATGACCGTTTAGTGGGAGTGTCTGGAGTGCTTTGCCTTGAAACAAATAGGGATTAAATGACTGAAGGCCTCCCAAGATTAAAATGAGTGTGATTAAAATCAGTATGAAGCCATAAAGGTAATAAATAGGTGGATCGGGCAGTTAGCCGGGGGGAGGGTAGCTGGTAAGTGGTCTCTGAGGAGGAAGAAAATCAGGCTCCTGCCTTGGCCTCGTGCTAGCCTACCTGGATGTTGATAAAAATCATTTATGAGATCTTGTTTCTTTAGCAGAGTAAGTCATCTTGTCTACATCGTGTTTATATATACATAATTAGGGTAGTCCATTAACAGTTGTCCCTGTAATAATTCCGTTTATATTGGCTCAGCGTTTAAATGGGTCTCTTTGTGTCTTTTTCCCTTCTTTCATCATCAGATAATCTTTATTAAGCCCCTAGGTGTATGGCGCTACCTGCACTGATTCACTCATTCATTTTAACTCTCATTTAAAGCCTCCCACCATGGAAGCCAAACCCATTGTGGACTCCAGGCAGAGGGAGGAAGTGGTTCGCGGTGTTCCAACCCAGGTGGTCTGCACGGCCTTCAGTGATCACATCCTCGTGGTGGTGACCCAGTATGGAAAGATGGGAACGCTGGTCTCCCTGGAGCCCAGTGCTGTAGCCAACGACATCGGCAAACCTGCCCTCACAACCAAAGTGCTCCTTGGACAAGACGAGGTAAAGTGATTGGCGGAATGTGGCATGAGGAAGGAGAGAACAGTTTGGTCCCCCGATGGCCAGGGTCCACATCCATTTCCCAACTGTGAACTCTCTCCCAATGTCTAGTTCGCTGCTCTGCACACAGCAGGTGCTTAATAAATGCTATTACTGTTTGCATTTTTGGTTGGAGAGCCCCAAGTCACGTTTGGGCGGATAATCTGGGACTGGGCCTAGTATCGGCCCTTGCCAGAATCATCCTGATTTCCGGTGAAAATTTGACGTAACCCCTGGCCCTCTAGGAGCTCACAGTTTGAAGATAAGGGATGGGAAACAGGCACACAAGGAAGGATGAAACACAAAAACAACATAAAAGACGAGGACAGAGATATATACAACAAGAGGCTAGAGTAACGTTATGGCTAGAGGAACAGAATTTTGGACCTTTTGAGGCTCAGAAATCAAGTCAACAGCTGCGGTCACAGAAACTGTCTAGTCCACATTGAGATTAGCATATTATTTCAAGAATTATGGGAAGAACTAGACGGTATCCTGAACATTTGGCCAATCAGACTGTGTTATTACAGAAAAACAGCCAATGAGTTATCTTTGTAAATTGATTCCTTTTTGGTTTTCTTTAAGTTTTACTTCTTTCCCCTTTTCTTCTCCCGGCTTTAAATACTGCATTTTAACGTCCGGCCCTGCATACTTGGTTCCAGAAAGATCATCCAGGAGATTTTAAAAAAACAACCCAAAGAACAAAAACCACTCTCCTTTGCAGCTTTGTCTTTCCTCAGCCTCCTCAGATTAAAGATAGTTTAGAAGAGACAGGGGAATCGGAAGGTGCTAGGAAAATAAATTTAATGATGGTTCTTTAGCAGTTTGTTTGTGACTAGAATGTTCTGAATGTGTTTCATTGACGCTGAATCACCTTGGCGCATAGGATTTTATGTTCAGTAATTTAATGGTGATGTGGGAAGCCTGTCGGTTTCTGACTAAGGGAGACTTAATGAAGGCATTAAGAGAAGAACACAATCTCTCAACTAAAGTGATGAGGTTTTTTTTCCTTCTGTCCTTTTACAGCCCCTCATCCATGTCTTTGCAAAAAATTTGGTGACGTTTGTGTCTCAGGAAGGGGGAAACAAGCCTGTCCTGCTAGCAGTGGCCTTGAAGGATAGAAGCGTGGAAGGGGTGAAGGCCCTGAAGGAGCTGATCCGGAGCTGCCAGGTGTGGTGAGGGACACAGAGAAGGATCTTTCACCGAGAGACCACAGCCGTTTCTTTGTGTGGATTAAGTGCGAATTCAGAGATACTTAGAAGGCCTCTTCGGCGTCTCCCTCCTCACTCGTGAAAAGGGTCATTTTATTTCCCTAGCATTTGGCCCCTGAAACTGGGAATGAACAGTTTCCCCATTCAGAACATTCCCATTTGGAATTTGTTACTGACATCGCTGGAATTGGGGTGGAGGGGCTGGGAGAGGACAGGAAAGAAGAGGTGGGGTGTCTGAAACTGTCTGGAAATTTGCTGAGTCCTTTTCTTGAGGAAAAGGAAAAACTACTGGCATTCAAAAAGTGCCCCGATGAATCCCACCCTGATGTGTCGTGAAGAAATAAAGACATACAACAGTAAAACCTCTCTGATTGCATCTCCTTAGTGGACCAGGAGTGTAAAAAAATGCAAGGCAAATGGAATGAGATAAATGAGTAAATAGTATCCAATGCACTTTGAGGAGATTGTTTCACTCTGGAAATTGGTAGCGAAGAGATTGCATAGAATATTGTAGTTTCAAAGTCATATTAACATGCTGAGTTGGAAAGGGCAATCCCAAGAGCAAAGTATATGTTGTATTCTTTTTCTTCCTTTTTACCATGGGTCTAGATTTGGATAATCGTAACTTTGGATGAAGAGGGGTACACTGAAAAATGTTATAAAAGGAAGCTATCTTTTTGATAGAGAATTGCCATTCCGGAACATACGATTTCATATGTATTCCAGAGAAGATGGAGCTGGAAACTCGGAAAGAATTCTAAGCTCTTCTGCTTATGTGTAATGAAAGATTGGGAGGGTAAATTGTTACATTAAAGGTAGTACGTGAATCTCTTTCTATTGTTTGGACATTTTTATGTATCCATTCAGATAGTTCTTAGCACAAGATAAAAATAGACAAAATGGAATTTGAATTTTTAAGGTAGTAGGCCTTTCAGTATGAAACAAAGCCTAGTTTAGATCCCTCTAATATTTACAGGGATTACACTTCTGAGATTGTTTTAACAAGCCACTGGATTTTTTAAGGAATAAGAGAGATTCCCTGAAATGTACCATATATTTAAATAAGTAACTTACTGGCTCTATGCAGACAAGTCACTTTCCCTCTCTGGGCCGGCATTTCCTCATCTGCAAAAAGGGGATTAAATACCTATTTGCCATCTCTAGACTGTGAGCCGCTTGTGGGACAGGGACACTGCTCAAACTGATTTATCTGGTGTCTACCCCAGCACTTATCTTAGAAGCTGGCACATAGAAATACTTAAATAATAGTAATGAAAGTTGCTTTGGAAAATAGTTTTCAAGTGGAAACTTCCACACCTTTTTCTGAGTTATCTCTCTTCTAAACCACTTTAAACCTGGATTGGTTAGTTATCCTAAACTTGGCTCCTACAACTGGGAATGAACAGTTTCCCCATTTGGGATTTATTACTGACATCGTTGGAATTGAATTGCTGAAAGATGATGAGGACAAAGCAAAGTAAATTTTTTATCTTTCTCATAAATTTAATAGGTGAGGAGGCTTAAGTGCTGGTGAAAGATTTCAGTCCAAGAAGCAGCATGGCCTATGGATAGAGCATGGGCCTGGGAGTCAGAAGGACGTGGGTTCTAGTCCCGGGTCAACCATTTGTCTGCTAGGTGACCTTGGGCAAGTCACTTAAGTTATCTGTGCCTCAGTTCCTCATCTATAAAATGGGGATTAAAATGTGACTCCCATGTGGGACATGACTGTGTCCAACTGGATTAGTTTATATCTATCCCAGGACTTAGTGCAATGCCTGGAACATAGTACGTGCTTAACAAATACCATTAAAAAAATAGCCCAACAAGGAGGAATCATCAAATGACTGACCCTGCATATGTGAAGCATTTGTATTACCAGCTGGGAAAACTGGGCAACAAAAAGGTTATGTGATAAACTTGATTCTCCCTGTCAGGCTCTCTGGGGCCCAGCTGTATCCCCTATTTAAACCACAAAGCCACCACTGGTCCTGCTGTAGAAGCAGGTGTGGGTCTGGCCCAGACCTACTTTCTAATCAGAATTACTTTGGGGCACAAGTGCTCCCCACTGTCAGGGCACTTCCCAGAGGCCATCTTGCTCCAGGATCCTTGGACCTCTGCCAGGCAGTTCTGGGCCCCAGAGGATGACATGGGGCTGGGATCAGGTTGGGTGGGGCATTGCCATCTCACTTGTTGGTCCAGCCCCAATCCCAAATGGGCTGTGCTTTGCACAGCTGTGACACATATTTTCTCCCTTCCCTTCTTCTCTCCCCTTCCCCCACCCATCTTGCATCATCAATGGTATTTATTGAGCAATTACTATATACTAAGCACTTAGGAGAGTGCAGTACAACAGAGTTGGCCAACTGGAGGGCATTTACCCTAACTTTGGTTGTTTTATTCTTCCCCTGTGCCCAGGCAGCAGGACCATTGGCCAAAGTCTGTTCCTTCATTTGGCCATTTTATAATTGAGGAAACCCAAGTACAGATTGTGAATTAGAGTTTGCAGCCTCTGAGTTTCTAGTTCAGAGAAAGCTAGAAAAGGGCAGGTGCAGAAGCTCTCAATCCCACAGGTAAGAGAGTCAAGGGCAGAAGGTGCTCATGGCAGCAGTGATGGCCTCTAATCCAGCAGGGCCCCCACAAGTGCTACAATGAGCTAGAGACAAACTGGGACCAAACCAGAAGTTTTTTTTCCCCATGATATTTAAGTGTGTACTTTGTATCAAGCACTGTTTTAAGCACTGGGTTAGGTAAAACTTTAATCAGGTTGGACACAGTCCCTGTCTGACTGCTCACACTTTAAGTGGGAGGGAGTAAGATTGAATCCCCATTTTATAGTTGAGGAAACTGAGGCACAAAGAAGTGCCTTAGCTGAGTTCATGCAGCAAGCATTTGGCAGTCAGGATTAGAACTCAAGTCCTCTGAGTCCCAGGCTCATGCTCTTTGCACTAGATCTCGCTGCTCTGCTCTCAGCTCAGTCTCAAGGGTCTAATTCACATGTGCAATTGCCCCTGAGATTGCTGGGATCATAGGCCCAACAGCCCCGAGGCAACTGGATGAAAGTTTCACACTCTCCTAGGCTCCTCCCAGCCTGCAAGTTGAGCTGTGTTAGAATTCCCTGGCAGGGGGGTGGGGTATGGGAGGTGATTAGTGGTAATTAAAAGGGGGTGAGCACTGCCCCTTTACATTTCTAGATGGGTGGTAGGGTTTGTGGGTAATTTCAGTGGGACTAAGGGTGGTCCAAGCCTGTCTGGTTAAACCAGCTCTAGGCTACACGGTTCTAGCTCAGCTAGGCAGGATTTAACTTGCCTTTTTGTCTTTCACCTTCCCTGCTATGCCCACTCTTTTCTTATTATCTCTGAAAGGCTACAGGGGTAAGTGGTGGTAAATCTTGTTTTTGAGTGCACCAGGCCGGGAGGGCCATTTATGGTAGAAGTCGAAGGGGGAACCCAACCGAGAGCCTGCAAGCTCAGTAGCAATCAATCAGTCAATTAACACTATTCACTGAGTGTTTCCTTTGTGCAGAGCACTGTTTTAAGCACTTGGAAGAGTACAAGAGCCAGGAGCCGTGATACCTGCCATCAAAAAGCTTACAGTCTAGTAAGAGAAACTAACAAATAAATTACAGGCAGGGGGAAGGAACAGAGTTTAAAAGTCTATATGTAAGTGTTGTGCATGGGAAAGAGCAGGGTATATGTATCTAAGTGCTTAATAGAAATAATTATGGTATTTGTTAAGTACTATGTGCCAAGCACTCTACTAAGTGCTGGGGTAGATACAAGGTCACCAGGGCCCACCTGGTGGGCCCCACAATCTAAGTAGGAGGGACAACAGGTATTGAATCCCCATTTTTTTAGAGGAGGGTACTGAAGTTAAGTGACTTGCCCAAGGTCACACAGGCAAGTGGCAGAGCCAAGATTAGAATCCAGGTCCTTTAACTCCCAGGCCCATGCTCTTTCTACTAGGCCTCGCACATCAGAGAGGCACACCGTGCATGTACCATAGGAATTAACATTTTAACCTTCATAAGAGCTATAGTTCTGATCTGTCACTTGCTCTTCTGAGCCAACCCACTACCAATTAAGTAGAAAAGGCCCTAGACCAGGAGCGGAGGTGGCTCACGGTAAAAAGCAAGGTAAGACACACTTCATTACTTATTTTTACCCAGCTGCAGAGCATCAGTGCTGGGGGCTTGACCACTTGGCCCAAGACTCTAGCTAATGTAGTGAAGGACGGCACTTGGGCACCTTCTAACAAGGCCCGTCACAGACACTGCTGTGTCCACGCTGGCACAGGTAAATAATTAAACTAGAATGCCCTCACTGCCTCCTCCACTCCTGTTCATTTACAGCCATCGACTGCTAGCTGGTAACTCTTTAAAAAATACTGAGTGCTATTGAATGCTTCAGTCAGTTAGGCTGGTGCCTTATTACTCTGCTATTCCATCTAAATCAATTCATATGACTGGTGTGAAAAAGGCACTTGGCCCCTTTGCTTCCATCAGAGCTCAGCTCCCAGCTGCTATAACTCAGAGGAAGAGATACACACTCCAATAAAGAGATCTATAAAGCTGGCAGTTTCCACAGGAAGAACTGTCTGCTTTTTAGAAATTGTTATTCCTTTGGAAGGAAGGACTGCATATGGTGCTTAGCCAGTGATCAAACTGTAATTACAACTTTGAGCAGTTTTATGGTCAAGTGTAAATAATGAACATTAGACTAATTTGCTGCCCCTGCAGCACAACTGGTGGATTAAAGCCGGCTTTTTCCTCCGCGGTGTCCTTGGACAAATGCGATTTGTTAAATTCTATTTTATGCCGAGCTGCTAACTGGTGCTTAAATCAGGCAGACTCTCCCAGGGTCTCAGAACTGGTCATTTTTGGGGGGTGGCAACTGGAACAAGGAGTGGGGAGAGGCATTCCTAGCCAGCCTGGCGGGATTAGGAGAATCAATAACTCTCTTGGCACTTGTAGATGAAGTTTACCATTGACCTCTTGCTCATACCACCCCCCCCAACCAGTCAGGAACTCCCTCCCCTTTCACATCAGGGAGAACCCTAATAATAATAATGGTATTTGTTAAGCACTTACTATGTGCTGAGCACTGTTCTAAGCACTGGGGTAGATACAAGTTAATCAGGTTGGACACAGTCTCTGAGCCATATGGGGCTCACAGTCTTAATCCCCATTTTACAGATGAAGTAATTTAGGCAAAGAGAATTTAAGTGACTTGGCCAAGGTCACCTAGCAGACAAGTGGTGGAGCTGGGATTAGAACCCAGGTCTTTCTGACTCCCAAGGCTATGCTCTAATCAATAGGCCATGCTGCTTCCCCTTATTCACTTAGGTACTCACCTGATGACCTATCTTTCAAACTCTGTTGCTTCCCCCTGCCTGTAATTTAAATGTCCATTTCTCCTACTTGATTATGGGCAGGGATTATGTCTATCAACTTGATTGCACTGTCCCAGGCACTTTGTATACTGCTCTGCACACAGTAAATAATAAATACCACTGTTGGATCGATAGTTCTCACACTTAATGCTGTGATATGGGCACTGGGGTGGGCAGTGATGATTTCACCAGCACATCTGTGTGTCTTTGAAAAAAAAAGCTTTAAGAACACCTGAGCAAATTATGACAAATTGGCCATGGAATGATAGAGAAAACACTTTGCAGCACACGGGAGTAGGTTATTTGTTACCAACACCAAAGTGAAATTAGAAATAAGGGGAACAGTGACCAGATAAGTGACTAGGAGGAGGGACCCGATCGATGGGAATGAAATCAGAAAACTCTGAATGATGTGGAAAATGACTAAAGAAAGGTTTTCTGTCATTTCAGTTTTATAGTGTGGCATCACAGCAAGAAAAATACAGGACAAACCCAGACTCGAGGTGAATGAAGGATGGTTTGGATCTGAAATGAGGATCTATAAATTCCAAAGAGACTGAGAAAGGATAGAGGGCAACCAGAGGATTAGGTAAGGAGGAAAACTTAAGAAACTTTTTTTAAAGTGGACATTCCTTTTTCCTGTAACCCCAGCTGGCCAAATCCTGCTCCTTCCTCATTTCCTACAGCGCTTAGAACAGTGTTTGACATATTAAATGCTTAACAAATACCTTAAAAATACAATCAAAATAAAAAATATACCAGAGAGCAACAGAAGCCAACTGTCCACTTGCTCAATTGCCCACTCACTTGGGGTCTCTGCTGAGGCAAACTGGTGCCTGATACTTAAAGTGGATGAACCTGAAGCTCTGTGGGAGGATGTGGTCTAGGCAGGTGTGGAAGGGAATCTTAAAGGAGGGACGAAAAGAAATTCAGATAACAATGGAAATTTAGCCAAAACGAGGGAAGCCACACCCACTCCCTCAGATATAGAACATGTTTGTCAGGCTACGTCATTAATCAATATTCCTCAACACACCTTGTCTACTCCCAGGGAAAGAGATCTTTTCTCCGAACCTCCATGCCCTCCCCCCGCCCCCCCCCCCCACGCCCACCCAGGTGTTAACACAAATAAACTGAGGTGAAAGAAAGGCAGGCAGACTGGGATGGGGAAACCGGAGAGGTGAGCTGGAGTGGGGAGAGGATCCAGGGGGAGAAAAAAGAGGAGGAGGGAAGGGTTTGGTGATCTGGGATGGGAAGAGGTAGGCTGGGTTAGGAGAGGGGGAAGGGTTACTGAGGGACGGGTAGAGGAGGGTGGGTGGCGGTGGAGGCCGCCCAGGGTTTGCCTGGGCGTGGTTTGGTGCGAGGAGAAGTGGGTGGATGGGCAGATAGGTGGCTGGGAGGAGTTTTCTGGTTCCCAGGGCAGCTAGTACCCTGGCAGTGGTATTTGGGGCAGAGGCAGGGCTAGGGCAAGGAGAAAAGGAGCGGAAACCAGATCGGGTAGGCATCCTGGAACCAGGGTGACATTCTTTGGGATATCCTTCTCTGCTTCTGTGTGTTTGTGACCCGCACCCCTTCAGGAGTTGAGAGCCACCAGGGAAGATCAAGACGGGACGTCGGTGCAGGTGGAGGTCAGGAAGGTGAGTGCCAAAGCCGGGGAGTGGTTCGTTTAAATTCACTGTTTGGCCTGGGCTACTGCCCTCATTAAACCCTGTGATCCTATGGGATGACAAGTGATTGATGAACTACTTGAAAAGACCTGCAGCGGGGCCTAGTGGAAAGAGCCCAGGTGGGAATGAGGTGACTTGGATTCTAATCCCAATTCAGCCTCTTGCCTGCTCAGTTTCTTCATCTGCACAGTGGGGATTATCTATCTGTTTTCTGTTTCTTTTAGATTGGGTCAGAGGCTGGATTTGATCTGATTGTATCTACCCCATATATTATATTGGGCAAGTCTCTTCTCTGTGCCTCAATTTCCTTATCTGTAAAATGGGAATTCCAAACCTGTTCTCCCTCCCACTTAGTTGGTGAGCCACATGTGGGACAAGGACCAAATCTGTCTCGATTACCTCCTATCTACCTGAGTACTCCGTATATAACAATTGTATAACATACCACTATTATTTAATATATTATATTATTATTTTAGCATATAGTGTTCAACAAATGCCATAATTATTATTATTATTACTTGCAGTGCAGTAAAAATCCTGGAGTTATGCCCTTAGTCCAACTCCCCTAGCTCAGGTCTGCCCTTGCATTCTGCCACTTTAAAGGCCCTGCAGTCACTTCCTACCTATTCCTTCTCTCTCTCAGTAATCCTGCCACGGTGGGCTGATGCTCACCTGAAGAAAACTGCATCCTCATCCTCCCCAGGCTGGAAGGTCTGTGTCAGGGTTATTAACAAGGTGAAAGAACCAGATTACTCTTTCCCAGAGGGCAGAACCAAAGGTGTCAGGGTAAGGATCTGACATCAAGTAGCCTCATCAAGAAAGCTCATCTTCAGACCACCAGGAATAGGGGAGGTGCTTAGCAACTTGGAATGAGAGACAGAGGCTGTAGCCTGTAAACTCCTTGTGAGCGGGGAACATTTCTACCACCTCTGTTATGTTGAACTGTCCCAAGCTCTGAATACAGTGCTCTGCATGCAGTAAATGGTCAATAAAGAGGATTGATTGAGAAGGAGACGACCCCATGTCTTTTGAGAGCTTCTGAGTATAGCGTCTCTGTTGGCACTGGTGACAGAGGAAGAAGTCTAGGCTGGTTTGCTCATCCTTTTCTTTCCTAACACAAAACTTAATAAAAGTTCAGCTTAGAGTTTCAAGGTTGGTTTGAATTAAGTAAGGCAGGAAGCTAAGTCTGGAATGGATTTTACCGTCCTCAAGGTTCATCCCTTACCTGTTAGAACTGCTTCATCCTGCCCTTCTCAAGGGTGGATTCCGAATAGGGTCATCATCATAATGGTAATAATCGTGGTATTTGTTAAGTCCTTCCCATTTGCCAAGTGCTGGGATATATATAACACAATCAGAGCAGACACAGTCCCAGTCCCACATAAGACGCAAAGTCTAAAGGGGAGGGAGAAATATCTACAGATGTGGAAACTGAGACACTGAGAAGTTAAATGACTTGCCCAAGATCACCCAGCAGGCAAGTGGAGGAGCTGGGATGAGAGTCCACGTCCTCTGATTCCCGGTCTTGTGCTCATTCCACAATATACCATGTTGCCTCCTCAGGTGAGAAAAGGGGGGAAGCAGCCCTAACCCCACAGTTTCCCTTCTTTCATCAGCTCAGAAGTTCTGCCCCTACCTAGTTGTTTATGCTGCTTGCTTTGATCCCATGAACAGAGTTGACGATTCGCTTTGTTTCCAGCGCTGTTCAAGCCATCTTCCCAAGCAGTGAGAAGGAGCTGTGGAACTTCATGTTCATTCATTAGTTGAATTTATTGAGTGCTTATTGTGTGCGGAGCACTGTACTAAGTGCTTGGGAGAATACAGTACAGCAACCAACAAACAACTTCCCTGCTCAAAACGAGCTCGCAGATGGAGGAGAGCTTGTCTGGCCCTTTAAGCAAGCCCATACACAAAAACGCATGCACATGCTTGACCATACATAAGCACACATGATCTTGCGTGCCTGCCCACATACACACGCATTTTATTATCCTTTGTGTTGGAAGTTGATATTTTTCCCAGGGTAGCTACGTTGGAGCAGTTGGCTTCTTTCCCCAGGGTATATAGGAGATGGTGACTTCCTGACTGCTTGTGGAAGTTAATATCTGGTGCTGGCATGAGACAGAAGTTGTGGAGGGGGTGTGTTAAAACATCTTTTTAAACACTTTCATTTTGAAACACTCTCTTCTGGCCCGGAGGCTGACGGTGGGGGGGGATTTGGGAGCCGGCTATGACCCTTAAGCCAATGAATCAGGAAGGATGGATGGTACACGGAATTTGAATCTGGAATCATTGGAACAAGATATTGCTCTTGAAGTGATTATTGGACTTGGGCCCTGATCACTGGAAAGTTGTGAAAATTCTTCCTAGGAAAGGAATCTACTTCCGTGACCATGATTTTCCAAGGTCCCAAGGCAGATTCCAGTTGTTGCCAAGTTGGGAAGAGAGGGGGAAGCCCTATTCAGAGGTTATTCCCAATCGATCACTCACTAGTATTAACTGAGTGCCTATTGTGTGCAGACCTCTGGTACTATGTGCTAGGGAGAGCGCAATAAAATTAGTAGAAAAGTGCACCACATCCAGTGGATGCTCAGTAAGTGCTTTTACTCCTACTGAACATAATCCCTGCCTGCAAGGAACATATAAGCTAACAGAGGAGACAGATCCTAAAGTACATTCTAGATATTTGGAAGTAATAGAGCATAAAGATATGCAACTAAGTGCTACAGAGGGTTGGGAGAATTTAAATGCTCAGTGGCAGGGAAGTACTAAAGTGGCAGTTGGGTGGGAGAATAAAGTAGATTCAAACAATCAATCACACTCCCTTCCCCCCCCCCCCAGAGTACTGAAGGCTCACCTCCAGAAGGCCTTCCCAGACTAATCCCCCCTTTTCCTCAGCTTCCCCTCCCCACCGCCCCGATTTGCTCCCTTTGCTTTACCCCTCCTCCCCACCCCACAGTACTTGTGTATATACATTCAAATCTATAATTCTATTTACATTAATGCCTGTTTGCTTGTTTTGATCTTTAGATATATCTATATTTCAATTTATACTGAGGCTATTGATGCCTGTTCACTTGTTTTGATGTCTGTCTCCCCCTTTCTAGACTGTGAAGCCATTGTGGGCAGGGATTGTCTCTCTTTGTTGCTGAATTGTACTTTCCAAATGCTTAGTACCGTGCTCTGCACACAGTAAGTGCTCAATAAATATGATCGAATGAATTCATTCAATAGTATTTATTGAGCGCTTACTATGTGCAGAGCACTGTACTAAGTGCTTGGAATGAACAAGTCGGCAACAGATACAGTCCCTGCCGAATGAACGAAGAAGAGATTAATATCTGTCTCCCTTCCAGTCTGTAAACTTGTTATGGGCGGTGCTCTGCACACAGTAAGCAGACAATACCATTGATGATGATGATGAAGAGACATTAATCAGGAAGGCCTCCTGGAGGAGATGGGATGTCAGAAAGGCTTTGCAGATGTTCTTGTCTGTCCGTCTCCCCCGATTAGACTGTAAGCCCGTCAAACGGCAGGGACTGTCTCTATCTGTTGCCGACTTGTTCATCCCAAGCGCTTAGTACAGTGCTCTGCACATAGTAAGCGCTCAATAAATACTATTGAATGAATGAATGAATGAATATGGGGAAGAGTGGTCCTCTGGAGGAGGAAGGGAGTTTAATGCAGGAAGGAGGGTGTGAGCAAGTTTGAGGAGAGATGTTATATTGTACTCTCCCAAGTGCTTAGTATGGTACTTTGCACTCAATAAATGCTCAATAAATACTATTGAATAAATGAGAATGGGGCATAAGGAGTAGGTTGGCTTGAGAGGAACAAAGTGTATGAACTAGTGTGCAATGGGAGATCCATATCCCAGTCTCTACCCTCATCTCTTTTCTACTCTCACCTCCAGCCTCATAACCTCATCCCAACCTCATCCTTGATTCTTCTCAAGGTCTGCTCTGAAAGGAGCTAGAGAATCCACAGTATTTTTCCTAAACAATACTCATTGACAAATGCGGTCCCGGTTTCTGAGAGCCCCTTGAGGACTCCAAATTGGCAGGAGTCTTTGAAGAAATAAGCTCAAGGAGTCCTTGTTACAGCCCTTGAGAAGCCTTCTTGTAGGGCCCGGGAGCAACTGGAGGCAAACAATGTGATGAGCATTAGTAGGTAGAGAAAATAAAAGAGGTATCATGACATCAGCCTGGCTCTTGATCTGGAGAGCAGCCTCAAGCGGAGGAGCAGAAGGGCCTTCTGAAGGGCAAGAGGACTGAGGGGAACCAAAAAGCGTTAGAAGAGAGGAAGAAAAAGGACCATCTGATCCCATGGTGGGGGCCCCAATTGCTGATCGACTGTGGCTGCTAAATAGATCAGGGAGTGTGGTAGGTGGATGGTGGGGCATCTGCAGGGGGAGAGGCAGTTGAGAGTGATGGACATCTTGATGGTCTCTCTTTAGTTAAGGGGAAGCCATCAGAAAAATTAAAAACAGTAATGAAGAGGAAAGAGCACAGACCTGGGAATCAGGAGAAGCATAGGCCTTGGAGTCAGAGGACCTGGATGCTAATCCCACCTCTGCCACTTACCTGCTGGGTGACCTTAGGCAAGTCACTTAACTTCCCTGTGCCTCAGTTCCCTCGACTGCAAAACGGGGATTCAATACCTGTGCTCACTCCCACTTAGAATGTAAGCCCAATGTGGGGTGTGATTATCTCGTATCTACCCAGTGCTTAGTACAGTGCTTGGCACATAGTAAGCTCTTAACAAATACCACAGTTGTTATACCAGCTCTGGCACTTGCCTACTGTGTGACCTTGGACAAGTCACTTAACTTCTCTGAGCTTTCAATTCTTCATCCATAAAATGGAGATGAAAAACCTGCTCTCCCACCCCTTAGATTGTCAGCTCCATGGTGGAGAAGGACTACCCTCGATCTGATGGGATTGTATCTACCTTACTGCTTAGTGCAGTGATTGGCACATGGTAAGCTCTTAAATACTGTTATTATTATATTATTATCATCATCAATGTTATTACTATTGTTATTAGACAATAAGGACCTAACCTTGGGTTGGACTAAGACCAGCAAAGAGAAGGATCAGGAAAAACATTTCCCTGCTAATGCATTTTAATGTCTACCTACCACCTCTGGTACATCAACTTAGAGATCAGAAGCAGGAATAGCTCCAATGAAGTAGGGCTGATTGGGAACAGACGAGTAGAGGCTGAGACCTTATGACCAAGGAGGCTTCATTCTTCTCAGGGTCCAGGTTAGGCAAAATCAAATGAGTCTGACACAGGCTGGTCCTCTAGACTGTAAGTTTGTTGAGGGCAGAGAATGTGTATACCAATCTGTTCTCCTGTACTCTCCCAAGAGCTTAGTACTGTGCTCTGCACACACTAAGCACTCATATATGACCGATTGGAGCTCTTACCCTGAGCGGGTGGGGCACGTGAGGCAGGCCTTTACTTCCACCTTTCCTTCTCTGTGGTTTACAAAAGCACCAGGTCAGGCCAGTAGGTTAAAATGCAGGGAGGTTTCAGTCTTTCTTGTCCGAATCAGTGCAGTCAGAGTCTCACCTGCTTTCTCCCTAGGAACCCCACCTCCTGCACCCACTTGCTTTCCAAATACAATTTGCTTTCTTCACTGCAAGTGGATCTTGGCATAACCATCCTGTTTCTTGCAACTAGACTCCTATACCTGGAGGGGAAACAGCCTTTACCACATCTGAGGCCCTTCTCTTTGCCCGCCTCACCACTGGCAAAGGGTTTCTCACTACTCAGATGAAGGGCAGATCCCCAGGTGGAGCAGAAGAAAGGAACTTGCAGTCCGCTGCACTGAGAAAGTGAAATTTGGAACTTGGGGTCATTGGCTATCTTAACCATAGTTTTTCTTGTGTTGGGGGGTTCGTGCTTTATGATATTTAAGCACTTACTGTGTGCCGGGCTTGGACACAATCCATGGCCCACCTGGGGCTCAAACTATCACTCCCCGTTTTACAGATGAGTAACTGAGGCCCAGAGAAGTTGTGACTTGCCCAAGATCACAGAGCAGACAAGTAGCAGAACCAGGATTAGAGCCCAGGTCCTTCTGACTCCCAGGTCCATGCTTTTTCCATTAGGCGACACTGCTTCTCTAGTGTTCCTGATCACTCACAGTGGAGAGAATTGCCCCTTTCTCTCCTTTCCTCTTAATTCTCTCACTGAACCTGATGGGCGAGGAGGAAGAAAATGGGTCATTAGCTACCTGAAAATGACCAGTCTCCCTGCACAGCTGGTTTCTAATTAGGTTCAGAAGTGGGAATTCTAACTCAGCCCTGTGCAGAGGTTTTTATTTTTAATTAGTGTTGTTATAAACTGTTAATTAAGTTTTCCAACAGCAGTAATCCCCTTTGGAATGGGCTGTGAATATGGTTACCCGGAGTTCCTGCTTGTGAGCTGCAGTTTGGGATGGAGGAGCTAGTAAAACCCATAATAAAAGCCATACCTTCCCTGCATGGGGGCCTGGGGAGGTGCTGGACAGTTACTCTTTTGTCTCTGGGAAGCCAGAGGAGGAAGGAGAGGAAGTTGGAAGGAATAGCTGTGGAAAGGAGATGGGATAAAGGCAGACAAGTATCTCTTGTATTTTTCTGAACCAGGCTGTGGCACACCGAAGCTGCTTATGAATATGAATGGCTGCTGGTGCTGAATTGGAATAAAATGGGGGTGTAGATCATCTCAGGAGGGGACGGAGCTCTGTGGAAGGTGATGAACTCCTATGACTGATGGTTATTGGCAGGGGTCAGAGAGAGGGGAATTAATCTTGGAATAAGTATTCTGAAAGGAGAATAATGGACCATTAACTGCTGGAAAATGACCTGTTCTCAGGCAGGCTTCATGTAACTCATTCTAGATCAATAGATAGTTATCCTGACTCCACCACCTCAGCTAGTAACCTGATTTAATACTTGGCAACGCTTACTGCTGGGAAGTTCTTCCTTGTGCCTAAACAAAATCTATCCTGCTGTACTTTGTCATCCCTTGCAGCATTCCCACCAGCAGGTGAAAAACAAGTCAAAACAAGTCCAGTGCGGTGCCTGGAGAGGGAAAAATGGGATCTCTGTTTTTTAAATAATGGTGTTTGAAAGTTAGTTCCCCCCATGGTACTCATCCTCTGACTGGTCCTAACCCCTTCTTGCTCTCCCCTCTCCCCTTGGGTCACATCCCCTTTGGGGTCGGTGGGCCCGTCTGGGTGACTTTTACTCCAGTGATCGCTGAATACAAGGGGCCATTCTGGTTGTTGGGCCATGGCTGATTGCCTTTGTTTGGAGGCCGGCAGGCTCAGGTCCCCGTTATCTCTCACCACGACCACCACCCACCACGTGTTCTCATCAGAGCAGCCTAATCCCCCGGTTTGGAACATCCCTGCTTCTGCTAATTTTGAGGGGAAATGCGGGTTGCAATAGGAAAGTTCGTGGAGGCGGGAAGGAGCTGTTTGAGTGACAACTGCTGGCACCTCCTGGGAAGAGAGGAGTGGGGGAGTTGGCTTTCAGCTGGCGAGCTACTGTACTAAGTGCTTGGGATCATTCAGTGGGATTTATTGAGCACTTACTATGTGCAGAGCACTGTTCTGAGCACTTGGAAGAGTACAATACAAGAGAATTAGTCACATTTTCATCTCTAAGGTCTTCCAAATGTCTCAACCTCGACTACCGAGGCAGGGACTCAGCAGACCCCTCCCCAGTGACAGGCGGCCTGGTGTACCTTTAGGCAGTATTTGCCCTTTTCAGGACCGGAAGTTTGGGTGAGTTCTATTTCTGTAGACGTAATTTCTCATTCCCTGGGTAGTTGAATTCCGGTCCTCTCCAAAGAGTTGCCATTTGGAAGTTGTGGTTTTCCCGCATTGCAAAGTTTGTCTCGTCTTACGGACAAGCTCTATAATTTCCATCTTGATGAACTGATCAATCCAATGGTCTTTAGAGAGCACTTAATATGCGCAGATGACTGTACTCAGTGTTTGGGAGAATACAGTCAAATTGGCAAACGTGATCCCTGCTCAAAAAGCTTACAATCTAATGGAGGTGTTTACAGTGTCCTTGATAACCCCTCCCTAGGCTCACCATTCTCTTTTAGTCTTTTTGGCTTTGTGGATTGGACAGGGGAGCAACCCTCCAAAGAAAACTTCAGCTCCGAGTGTGTTTTCTTTTTCCTTTTTCAGTGTTTCTGCTCCACTCATCCCTGAACAAGAGAAGATATGGCCGAAGGGCAAGGAGGGAGTGTAGAGCCTGACATATTGGCCTGGATGGGTGGAGGAGAAGGAAGACAGTAAGAGAATTTCTGCTTCCTTGACTTTTGGGGAAGCAGAATGGCCTAGTGGAAAGAGCACAGGCCTGGGTATCAGGGCATCTGGGTTCTAATTCTGACTCTGCAACTTCTCTGCTGAGTGACCTCGGGCAAGTCACTTCACTTCTCTGTGCCTCAGTTATCTCATCTGTAAAATGGGGAATTAGATTGTGAGTCCCATGAGGTACAGGGACTGTATCCAACCCAATGACCTTGTATCTACCCCAGTGCTTAGTACAGTGCCTGGCACATAGTAAGCACTTAACAAATACCGCAATTATTACTTGAGTTCTAGTCCTGACTTCACCACTTACCTACTGTGTGATAATAACAATGTTGGTATTTAAATGCTTACTATGTGCGGAGCACTGTTCATTCATTCAATAGTATTTATTGAACACTTACTATGTGCAGAGCACTGTGCTAAGCGCTTGGAATGTACAAGTCAGCACTGTTATAAGCACTGGGGGAGATACAGGGTAATCAGGTTGTCCCACGTGAGGCTCACAATCTTAATCCCCATTTTACAGATGAGGTAACTGAGGCACTGAGAAGTTAAGTGACTTGCCCACAGTCACACAGCTGACGAGTGGCAGAGTTGGGATACGAACCCATGACCTCTGACTCCCAAACCCATGCTCTTTCCACTGAGCCACGCTGATCTTGTGCAAGGCACTTAACATCTTTTTACTTCAGTTTCTTCATCCGTAAATTGGATTTTAAATACCTGCCCTCCCTTCCACTTGGACCCCGAATGGGACAGGGAATATTTCCACCTTGATTATTAACACATAGAACAGTTCTTGGCACATAGTGAGTGCTAAACAAACACCACAGTTTTCATTATTGTTATTCAGGACAGAGTCCCCCATGCTCTCAACTTTTGCAGGGGACTCTGGTGGAACAGAGAATGAGAAGTGGCCTCTAAGTCTCAGGCACCCACGCCCAGTAAGGCCGGTCTGGATTCCTAGGTAGGACCCAGCCAGGCTTCTTGCTCCATCTGTAAACATTTCAACCAGATGTCATGTTCCAACACGCAAAAGAGCTGTGTTTTCTTAGGGGGAGTGCCCTTCCCCCAGGCCAAGTGAACTATTCAGAGCTTCTGATTAATCTTTTCTTATCTCGAACTCTCCACCAATACGAAACCCAGGTTCGTTCATATCAGCCCATCTCTCAGCTAAGTTCCTACCCAACGACCTACTTGGTAGACCAGTTTGTCAAATATCAGGACCTAACAGTCAAACTAAGTTCTCCCACGGGGGAATGGGGTAAGAGCTGTCAGTTGGCTCAGACCCCAGGGGCATCAGCACAGGGATGGGAGTCAGGAGACTGTAGTTCTAATCTCAGCTCTGCCTTTTGCCTGCTGTGTGACCTTGGACAAGTCACTTAACTTTTTTGGGCCTCAATTTCTACATCAGCAAAATGGAGATTAATCAATGTTCTCGCTCCATCTTTGACTGTGACCCCCAAGTGGGACTGATTGTATCTAGTCCAGTGCTTGGCACACACTAAGGATTTAACAAAAGCCACATTTATTATCATTCAGTGGGTCCTTGGGCCCTGGGTGGCAGGAGGTGGGGGCTGAACATCCAAGTTCTCATACCTGTTCAGGTGATGCATTCATGGTTGGACTGTGCTTTTCTCTACCTTGGTTTCCTCACCTGGAAAATCAGGAAGATGAAGCTTAGTTCCTTAGGAGTGTTGTTCCTGACCTTGTGACTGCTAAGTGCTTTGGCTGAGAGATGCTGAAGGGACCAGAAGCGTTACTACAGTTTGGCAGTCAGAATGCTAATCAACACAAATGTGAACTACTTCCTTTCTTGGCCGTCGGACAGCCCCAGAAGGATGCTTGGAGAAAGCTGGGTGGATCATCGGCCTTCTGCTCAGCATAGATTACTTCAGCAAGATCCATAGTTCCATTCTCCCTGTTTTCCTTTTGCTGCTGGCAGACAAGGTACCAGCTATTGCCGTTATTAAATAATCAATGGTATTGATCGATTAGACTGTAAGCCCGTCACAGGGCAGGGACTGTCTCTATCTGTTACCGATTTGTACATTCCAAACGCTTAGTACAGTGCTCTGCACATAGCGCTCAATAAAATACTACTGAATGAATTTATTGAGCACTTACTACGTGTAGAGCAGTGTACTAAGTGTTTGGGAGGGTACGATGCAACAGAATTGGCAGTCACACTCTCCGCACACCGTCCATGCCTTTCTCTGGACCCTGGTCGGTTCAAGACTTCCCAGTCCTCTGTGAAATGGCAGTCTAAACCGCCTAAGTTTCCTGATCTGTAAAACTGGGGTAAAATATCTGTTCTCCCTCCCCCTTAGACTGTGAGATTCCTGTAGGCCAGGGATGATGTCAGTCAGCCCGTCAAACATATTTATTGAGCGCTTACTGTGTGCGGAGCACTGTACTAGGCACTTGGGAGAGTACAGTATAACAGACATTCCCTGCGGACAACGAGCTTACAGTCTAGAGGGGGAGACAGACATTAATATAAATAAATTACAGACATGTAAATAAGTGCTGTGGGGCTGGGAGGAGGGATGAATAACGGGAGCAACTCGGGGTGACTCAGAAAAGAGTTGAAGAAAAGGAAAAGAGGGCTTAGTCGGGGACAGCCTCTTGGAGGAGATGTGCCCTCAGTAAAGCTTTGAGTGGTAAGGGAGTAATTGTCGGATGGACGGGGAACGTGTCTGCGTATTGTTGCATCGTCCTCTCCCGAGTGTTTAGTATAGTGCTCCGACTGAATGAACGAATATGAGGAGAGAGGGCGTTCCAGGCCAGAAGCAGGACGTGGGCCGGGGTCGGCGGGGAGATAGCGGTGTCCGAATCGATAGTATTGTATCTTCCCCCGGGGGAAGCAGAGTGCCTGGTGCGTAGTAAGCGCGTAAGCAAAGTCCCAGTTATTACTGTTATTCTTGGAATAATGAAGCCTCCCCGTCTGGCTCCCCCTCAGCCACCCACCCAACCACCTTTGGCCTCCAGAGAAGCTGTCCCGCTGGGTGGCAGGGGCCGCGGGCTGCTGCTGCCATCTGCAGGCAGAGAGGGCCGCCATTCCGAGGCCTGCCAGCTCCAGGGCCACAGCTGCTGCTCCTTCAACCCACAGGGGAAGGAGGGCATTCAATGTCAACACACAGAAAGGGGCGGAGGTGGGGAGGGCAAAGCAGCTTCACTTTCCCTCCTCCTCCCCCCCCCATCCCCTTCCGCCTGCTGCCCCGATGGCGTGCGCGGGGAGGGCGAGGCCGGCCGGCCCCTGGAGGTTGCCGGGAGGCAGGCCCAGGCTAGGTGAACAGTGGTGGGAGGCGGGTGAAGCTGGCACGCAGGTGACTTCCCGGTAACTCGATCTTCCCTGCTGCTCTTCTCTCCCTCCTGCCTCCCTCCACCCCCTGATCTTCCTCTCGGCCTCCCTCGCTCCACGCGGCTGGCGGTTTCGGAGGCCCAGCCGTGAGGTGTTGCCTGCCCGGCTCAGGGCCGCCCTTCCTGCCGTGGGGCCGTCTCCTCTGCCTTGGGCACGTGTCCTTTCGCCCGGCCCGGGTCACCGAGATGGGAGTGTTTGTCTCTGGGCCCCCGGCTGCCAGGGCGACCCCGTCGGGAGCGTCCGCTGGGGCAAGGTAGGAGGGATTTGGTGAAATGGCAGACGGGGCCGGGGAGCAGAGTAAATGAGCTCGTCGTGGGCAAGGAATGTGTCTGTTGTTGTATTGTTCTCTCCCGAGCACTTAGTGCTCTGCACACAGTAAGTGCTCAGTGGGTATGATTGAATGAATCTTGCTTTTGCTGTTAGACGTCCGTAATGCAGTCTCTGAATGCACCAGCAGGACTCGGGGAAGGGGAATCAGTTTCATTATTAGCTGTGTTGTTATTATGAATGTTAGTCTGATTGTTCCTTGTGATGAGAAGAGAGCTGATGCCTACTACTATTCCCTCACCTTGGTCTAGCCTGAAGGAAGTACTCAAACAAGACCTTTCCATGTGAAGGGTTGTCACTTTGGGTGCCCAGGTTGGACACAACAGTTTAGTCTCAGAGAAGGAGAGACAGAGTCAGGGAGTCGTGTGTGTGTGTGTGTATGTGTGTGTTGGGGGTGGAGAGAACAGGGGGCATGGGGGTAAGGGAGGAGGGTTTCCATCCCCATTCCACCCAGGAGTAGGAGGGTGAGAATCCCTGAATCGTGGACTTCCCCAGGATTATTTCCTAGGGTTGATTGTGACTCCCGCTGACAACTTGTGATCTGACTGAGGAAGAGGGGGCTCTCTCCTGGCAGGGGGGAGAGGGGCGGGGCCGAAGAAGTGGGCCAAATGGGTGTGCTCGGCCTCCTGGTCAATTCCCAAAAGGCTGTCCTGAACAGCATTAAACCTTGGCCACACTGCTTCAGTGGGGACCTGGGTCATGTGGGATGAAGAGGGGAGAAGACAGGACCTCTGCTCCACAAGGAGAGTGAGAGGAGGTATGGTGTGTCACGGGGGGGGACCCTTAGGAATCCACAAAGCACCCACAGAGTTCAGAACCCTCTCTAGACCTCGAACATCCACAAGTGAAGCACTATTTTCAAATGCTCTGACATCGAGGCAAAGTTATTTAACCCTCAAAATGGGCCAAGCTGAGTAGAGAAAACTCATCAAAAGTTCACTCGTATGTGTAGTTCAGAGCTCCAGATTCTCCTAGGAAGATCTGAATTTCAGGCGCTATGGAAAGGAAAGTGGTGGGGCCCAGGGGTGTTTTAGGCCTGGGCCGAGTCTCAGGGGAGTGATAGGGATAGGTACAGGCTGGAGAGGTGCTGGAGGACTCTGGTTCTCCTGAAATAGCTCCTCCTCCTCCCCTCTCCCTTTCCTTTTCCACCAATCTGCTGTTGTCTGCTTTGCTCTTTACTCCTTCAGGCTCCTCCTCTTTAGTTGCTCTTGCCTCTTTCTGTCCCTGTGCCCTGATCTGTGCTCCACCTCCCCCTGGCATTTCCTGCCTCTCGCCACTCACCTTTGCTCCCTTCCTCCTCACCAGATGAATCAGCCTCCAGCATTCAGCAACGGGACCTCCTCTAACAGAGTCTCAGCGTCGCCCGCCCAGGTGGCTGTGGGGCTACTGCAGTCTGGACTCCTCTCCATGAAGGACCCCATGCTCGCTTCCAGTGAAGATGCCCCCCAGGGCGGCAGTCTCTGGAATGGCTCCCAAGGTGGTGAGCAGATTTTTCTGACCACTCCAGCTGCTCGGGGCATCTCAGGAGTCTTCGTGTGGTCAGCACTGGTGCTCACCTGTCACCAGGTAAGTTTTCCTTACTTCCTCCTTCACGCCTCTCCTTGCCTTCCTCCTGGCCCTGCATCTATCTTAGGAAGGCTGGCGGAGGAAAAGGAAGAGGTCTTCCCCAAGGAAGAGGAAGTGACACCATGAAAGCCCATGAGAATCAAGTACCACTCCCCCTCTCCATCCATACTGAAAGAATGTGCACCTTCCAATCAATCAAACAATAAATGGTATTTATTGAGCATTTATTATGATTAGAGCACTGTACTAAGAACTTGGGAGAGTACAATAGGCCCATGACCCCAGTCACTGCCTTCTTGGGGGGAATCCATTAGCCACCTCCAGTCAGCTGCCACTCATCAGCATGAAAATCAGACCTGCCCCAGTCAGGTGGATTTCCCCAGCCCTGACCTTGGCCAAATGAACCAAGTCTTGGGTTGTTTAGGTCCTTCCTGAAGGATATGACCCTTTGAAGTACCCACCCAGCTCCAGGATTTTAGGAAGAGAGGCTGGAGCCTTGTAAGGCTTTGGTGAGCCTGGTGGAAGGGCTTGATGAGAGTTTAGGCTGCTCAGTCCCTCATGGCTCCACGGGTTCTGGTGCCAGGGAGCGAGGCTAGCGGCTCCAACCTTGGAGAGAAGGAAAAGCCTGCTGCCTCCAAGAGCTTCAAGAGAGGTAGGGCTTAGTCCGATCGGTTCCTCCGGGTCCGAAGGCTCCGGTGCCTGGGAGTGAGCCAGCCGTTCCATGGAGAGAAGGGAACTCCTGCTGCCTCCAAGGCAGAGGGGTCAAATGCGCTCTGCCACCAGGCTCCTGACACCCCACAGTTCAGTGGACTTTGTGTTCTAGAATGTAATCTGTCCTCTTCTTCCCTGCCCCCACCACTCTTTTGGTCCAATTAGGAGCAAAAGGAGACTTGTCTAGAGGGGATGAAGCAAAGGCTGTGTCTTTGGAGCTAAGGACTCTTGATTCCCTGGCTGCAGTGAGTCATTCTTCAGAATTATTCCCAGTTTAAGGACTATTCAGGTCCTGGTCCTCCTCCTCCTCTTCTCTCTCTTCTCCTTCTTTTATTCCTCTTCCCCTTCTCTTTTTTTCTCCTTCTCTTCTTCTTTCTTCTTCTCCTCCTCCTCTTTCTTCTCTTCCTCTTTCGTCTCCTTCTCAGGGAAGGAGGTTGAAACTTTTAGCTAAAATTTTTGGGTTATCTGTGGATTTTATGTCCTCCTCCCCTGTTTGACTGAATAATTGACAGTAGATTATATAACCTGGGGATTCATGGTAATGTGAGGTTACTGGTTTGTCTTTTCTTTGTGTCAGAAAGTTAGCATTGGTGTGGGATCACTAAGGCAGCAAATCCATTCTCTCTCATTTCTTTTCCTTCAGATAAAATCGCCCTCAAACCTGTACCTGCTGCTCTTCCAGATTCATTCATTATTCAGTTGTATTTACTGAGGGCTTATTGTGTGCAGAGCGCTGTACTAAGTGTTTGGAAGAGTACAGTACAAGAGTAAAGAGACACATTCCCTGCACATAACTGGCTTACAGTCTCCCGATCTCCTAAAGAACTGCAGAGGTCTTGGGAGCCCTCTGACCCATCCCTCAAAAACCTCTTAAGCTCTCTTAGGTTTAGGTCTGAGGATTGGCTGCAGCCAACAGCAGAGGGAGGCAGTGTTGGAGCGAAAAGAACACTCTTTGCAGTACTAGTAATAGAGGGAATGAAAGGGAAACAACCTCTGTTACCCCATCCTTTCTACCAATCTGAAACCTTTTCTTCCTGCAAAACTCTTCTAAAGTCCACCATCTCCAAAGAGCAGGAATAGTAATAATGGCATTTATTGAATGCCCCCTGGGTGCAACGTATTGTACGAAGCATTTGGGAAGTACGAGACACCTTTTCTGCCCTCTAAAGGTGGAGACGGATATAAAATTATTAAATAGAATAGATGACTGTAAAGTTGATTTTTATATATCTCTACACAAGTGCTGAGGAAGGCTAAGTGCTACCACATAAGTGCAAGAGATGGCTGTGGGTTGGTATGACTCATATGTTTGGATGATAATAATGATGATAACTGTGGTATTTAAGTGCTTACTTTCTACCAAGCACCATACTAAGTGCTAAGTCCCTGTCCCACGTGGGGCTCCCGGTCTAGGAAGGAGAGCTGGTATTGGATCCACATTTTACAGATGAGGAAACTGAGGCCAGAGAAGCTGGGATTAGCACCCAGCTCCCCGGACCCCCTCTCTTTAGAGCACAGGCTCTTTGGAGGCAGATGTTGCGCTTGTTTTTCCTCGGCATCTCATACTGTGGGTCCTTAATACAGGCTCAGGGGGATGGGGAGGCTCAGAAGATGTGAGCAAGCTTGGCCCTTCTGAGCCGTTCCACCCTGACCTTAGGACTGGCTGAGCCCGTTCTGTGAGGCTGGTTGCTTACAGACCATTCCTGACCCTCCACGCAGATCTACCTGCACCTGCGCTTCTACACTGTGCCCCATGAGCAACGCTACATCATCCGGCTCCTCTTCATCGTTCCCATCTATTCTTTCGACTCCTGGCTCAGCCTCCTCCTCCTCGGCAGCCACCAGTACTATGTCTACTTCAACACTGTGCGTGACTGCTACGAAGGTGAGACCGGAGGCCGTCGGGGCCGGACGGGGCTGTAGACGGGGAGAGGGACCTGGACCGGCTCTTCTGAGGACCGAGTTCAGCCTAAGCAAGCGCTGCCTCGGGGAATCTCAGCCTCCCAAGTGGTCCGGGTGACTTGGAGGAGCTCGGAGACGCAGAGAGGCCCTGCCATGTTTCCATGGCAACCTGTTTCAGCCGCTTCGTCTCTGCGGCCTTGAGTCTCTGAGTGCTGCTTGATGGCTCATCCTCTTGTGCATCCCTCCCACCCTGGGTGACATTTGAGGGCAGGTATCACCGGCCCAGAGATGAGGGACCCATGGAATGGCCCTCTTGGGACTGTTCTAGGAGTTGGGGTAGATACGAATTTATCAGATGAGACACAGTCCCTGTCCCATATGGGGCTTACGGTCTAAGTAGGAGGGAGAACAGGTATTGAACCCCCATGTCACAGTTGAGGAAATTGAGGCACAGAGAAGTTAAGTGGGTTGCCTAAGATCCTACAGCAGGCAATTGGCAGAGCTGGGATTAAAACCCCAGAGCCTCTTATTCCCAGGCTCAGCCACTTTCCACTAGGCTGTTTCCACTGGTGTTTCGGATATTCCTGCCAATAGGGGTTTACGGTCTCACCTGAGAGCCTGTCCCTGCAGTTCACCCATCTCTGCAACTCTCCCCCCCATGCCCCCCAGCATTCGTCATTTACAGCTTCCTGAGTCTGTGCTTTGAGTACCTGGGCGGCGAGAGCGCCATCATGTCAGAGATCCGTGGAAAGCTGATCAAGTAAGTTGTCTTGCCCGACTGGGCTATCACACTCCAACCCAGGAGTCTTGGGCCTGGGAACCCGGCCTGTGGGCGGAGGCAGAAGAAATGAAAAAACTGCCTCGATTTTTTTTATTTCCTTAAGGTTTCCGTGGAATGAATGTGTGTTTCGGGGTCAGTGTGCTTGACTCTAGACAGCTAATCAGTTTCCCTCAGCCTGGGGAGAAGGGGGATAGAGGAGAGGTTGAGTGTGGTATGAGTATTGCTGAATTGTACTTTCCAAGCGCTTAGTACAGTGCTCTGAACACAGTAAGCGCTCAATAAATGTGACTGAATGAATGAAAGAGTAGGTATGGGTGGGATGGACACAGAGATTCCCTTGGGTCTCTCGGTGCTGTTGCCCTCGGACCCTCCCCCTCCCCCGCTACCGGTGGCTAGCCTCTTGTCAGTGCTTATGAGTTCTGTCCTTTTCCTGGTTCAAGGTCCAGCTGCTTCTACGGGACCTGCTGTTTGCCGGGGATGTCCTATTCCATTGGCTTCCTGCGCTTCTGTAAGCAAGTGAGTAAGGGATGCAGAGGACATACCTTTGGGTTGAGCTGCTCTTGGCCCAGTCATCCTCTGCAGTCTCCCCAGAGCTGGGCCCAGTCCTGGGATATGTGTGATTTATTTTAATTTGGTTTTTTTTTTCTCCCTCTGGTCCACAGGCAACTCTGCAGTTTTGCATTGTGAAGCCCATCATGTCTCTGGTCACCATAATACTGCAGATGTTTGGGAAATACCATGATGGAGATTTCAAGTAAGAATTTGGACCCAAAGCAAGGGCTGGGGATGTTTTTTTTAATGGTATTTAAGTGCTTTCTATGTGCCAGGGCTGCACTAAATGCTGGAGTTAGATACTCAGGTTGGACTCAGGCCATGTTCCACAGGGGATTCCGTCATAATCCCCATTTTATAGATGAGGTAACTGAGGCACAGAGAAGTTAAGTGGTTTGTCCAAGGACAAACAGCAGAGAAATAGAGCCAGGATTAGAACTTGGGCTCTCTGACTTGTAGGCCACTGGACCATGATGCTTCCAGGAGATGGGCTGGAGGTGTGTAAGTGCTGGGGTTACAGTCATGGAATAAGGGGCATCAGAGGGGCCGTCTCCCACGGGTCAGACAGTGTATGGGGTTCTTTCAGTACGGTGCTTACTTAGCACGTTATTGGGGCTCATGGATACAGGTGGTAGGAAGGTATCGAGAGCAGTCATTTGGTCAATTGCCCTGCCTCTAGGCTTTTTGGCTTTTTTTTTTTTTTTAACACTTCAGTTTGTTGTGGAAAGAAGAATCCCAGGCCAATTGGAGAACAGATACAATATTGCTCTCCCTCCCTTAGATCGGGAACCCCATGAGAAACAGAAACCGTGTCTGACCTGATTACCGTGTATCTACCCTAGAGCTCAGCTCAGTGCTTAATAAATGTCATGAGAAACAGCATGGCCTAGTGGAAAGAACACGGGCCTGAGAATCAGAGGACCTGAGTTCTAATCTTAGCTCTGCCAATCGCTTTCTGTGTGGGTGAGCCACTTAACTACTCTGTGCTTCAGTTTCCTCAACTGTAACGTGGGGATTCAATACCAGTTCTCCCTCCTACTTAGACTGTGAGCCCCATGGGGGAAAGGGACTGTGTCTCTGTCCAGCCTGATTCACTCATATCTACCCCGGTGCTTAGAGCAGTGCCTGACGTATAGTAAGTGCTTAAATACAATCATAATAACAATGATAGTAGTAATAATAAGTAATCTTGCAGCCCAATGTGCACCTTTCAGACCCACTCTGGGGAAGAGGTCCTCTCCAGTCTTTTCCCCCAGAGCCTGGGATCTGAAGGAAAGGGGGGAGAGAGAAGCAAGACCTCGGGTCTGAGCTCCTGGCTATCGGCTTGCTCTTTCCCCTGCTAGTATCCACAGTGGCTACCTCTACGTCACCATCATCTACAACATCTCGGTCAGCCTGGCCCTGTATGCTCTGTTCCTTTTCTACTTTGCTACCAAGGAGCTGCTGCGCCCCTTCGAGCCAGTCCTCAAGTTCCTCACCATTAAAGCCGTCATCTTCCTCTCCTTTTGGCAAGGTGGGTGTGAGGGGAGCCTGGGGGTGGGGGATCCCTGCATTATCCCTCCTTTCCACAAGGGAGGAACGTCTCGGTCGACCAAGGTGAGGCATCCTGGGAGTGGATCCACTGCTGGCTGCTCTGAAATGCCAAGTCCCTTCCATCCTTTGGGAAGAGTAGATACTTTATGCTTTTTCCAAAATAATTTATAATTGAGGGTTATAGTTATAATTGAACCTATGTTTGGAGCAACATCCACTGTAGACTCAGCACTCAAGGGAAAGGGTTGGATGGACAGCTCTGAGGAGTAGAAAGAAGCCTTGGTTCCTTCTCTAGGACCAACTCAGTTCAATCAGCCCCATCCTGCCCTGGCATGGTCACTGAAGCCCAGTGGCTGGACTACCCTGTTGTTCCTGATCTGTCTGTCCTGCTGCCCTCAGGGCCTCCCCCTGCCTTGCCCATCTAGGCCTTTGGAATCAAATCTTTCCAGTAGCAATGAGGGTTCGGATCTGAGCCCTAAAGGAAGAAGCCTGCAGACTCTTCAGGTTAAGGGAGGGATTCACTCTCTGCCAACTACCTTGAACTATGAACCCTGTAGAGGCCTAGCTGGGTCTAGAGTAGCCACTTTGGTGTGGGAGGGGAGTGTACCTATCAATTTTGTTGTATTGCACTCTTCCCAAGTGCTTAATACAGAGCTCTGTGCACACCACTCAGTAAATACTATTGATTGATTCTCTAAGTCCCCACCAGTCCTAGCTCCTCCTTTTCTGTCTCATCCGTCTCTCTCATGCATATTCTCTCTCTCTATCTTGTTCTCTCTCACGCTCTCGCTCCCTCTCGTTCACTGTTCCCCCCCCAGGGATGCTGTTGGCCATTCTGGAGAAGTGTGGGGTGATTCCCGAGATGCAAATCATCAATGGTAAAGAGGTGGGGGCTGGGACGGTGGCTGCAGGGTACCAGAACTTCATCATCTGTATTGAGATGTTCTTTGCTGCCATCGCTCTACGCTATGCCTTCACCTGCCAAGTGTACTGGGAGAAGAAGGAGAACTCACCAGGTAACCCATGCCAATCCTGATTCCCCCAAGGAGGGCATAGCTGGGTTGGTCCTGGGGAAGGAACCAAGGAGGGACTTAGCCTGCTTCTCCAAATTTTCACAAATGAGCCTCATATGGGACAACCCCAGCGCTTCGGACAGTGCTTGGCACATAGTAAATGCTTAACAAATCCCAGAATTATTTAGTTAAACGACATGAAAGCAGAGTTGTTTTGGTTTCTTTTTCCAACCCAATTGGCCTAACCCCTTACTTGCCTGGAGTGAGTGCATGAGTGGCAATCTGCGGAGCTTTATTAAAGACAGTCGTACAGCTGAAACCCTTGCTGGCAAAGAGAGGACTGCCCCCAGCTGTCCTGGATTCATTCTTGCTCTCTCCTTCCCCCTCAGTGAACGTAGCCCCGATGCAGAGCATCTCCAGCGGCCTGAAGGAGACCATAAGCCCCCAGGACATTGTCCAGGATGCCATCCACAACTTCTCTCCCGCTTACCAGCAATACACCCAGCAATCCATGCAAGAAGCCAAGGGGCCGGGGCAAAACGGGTCCATGACTCCCACGCCCATCCCACCCAGCGTCAAGAGGAGCAAAAGCATCGAGAAGAGGGTGCTGATCCTTTCGGATGAGCTGTAGGGACCAGTGTGGAGCACCGGATGTAATCCCTCTTTGCCTATGGAACTGTTCCTGGGCACAGGCCAAGGCAGCTCACCCAGGACCAACGATGGAAAATGGTTTCTTGGTGTGGGAACGGGAGAGGGTGAGCAATAACAATAGAGGAGGAATCTGGCCTCAAAGAGCCCGGCACTACTCCGACACTAATGGACTCCCTCTTGGGTCTCTGCCATTTGAGTCTGGCAGCACAAAGCGGGACGCTGTTGTCTCGGTTAGAATTTCTAGGAGATCTGCCACCTGGGAAAGATGGCAGGGGGTTCTGCCTTGTCGTAGGTACTGTCAGCAAGAAAAGCTTGAGGCCTGGTCATACTTCTTGCTGATTTCCCTGGACTTGGGTAATGGATCTCATGTGTCTCTGAGTTGCAAAGAACCCATTGCAAGACCTCTGGAACTACTTCTTGATGGTGAAGGAGAGGAGCGGAGGACCCCCCTGAGTTTCCATTTCAATAGACCACATTTCAGCGGACCATGCCCTGTTCTGCTCAGATCTAATGGCCTCATTACCCGGAATCACTCAAGGCTGGAGCCGTTTGATCAATACGCTAGGTGGAAATTCCCACTGATTTTTCTCTGCAAATCTCACCCCCAGCTGCAGCCAAGGCACAGAAGACCTTAAGGGGTGCAGTACCCAATCAAGGACACTCACTGTGGAACACCCCCAAGGGCCAAAGACATGAATCATAGCGTGAATCACCAGTCCTGGTCCCAAGGGAATTCACCTGAAACTGAGCTGTCACCAAACTGGGCCCATTTTTTTTTCCCCCCCAAATGACTAGTCATTCAGAGACACATTGGAGTCCAGTAGTGGAGAGGGAGTGGGCCTGTTTTTTTCAGACTTGCTGAATGTGCTTGGGACTGGTTGGAGGGGCAACATTCTCTGCTGGACTTTTAAGAGACCAATACTCAGAAGTAGGGGATTTCTATTTCTGTAAAGGGAACAGTGTCTTGTCTTTGCCTCTCTTCCCTGGAAAGGTCTCTGAAGGACCCTCCATGTGCTAAATTCTCAACTTGGCCTTGGGGGTGTTGTTCTGAGGATGGCTTTGAGTGTGTGTGTGTGTGTGTGTAGGAGAGAGAAAGCGAGCGTGTACTTTCTCTAAATGGTAGTGCCTGAAAAACCTAGCTCTTAGCTTCCAAGCTGAGGAAGTTACCTTTTCTTTCTGCCCAGAAAAGGAGATAGAGGCAATCTGGGCTTGGATCCTTTCCCAGCTGGGCCACTGAGGCTGGGGATTCCTCATTATGCCACAATCAGCAGGAAGCGAATTGCTATTATTTATAAATACAAATGTTCTGATTTTCTAATGAGTTGACTGGCTTCTCCTTCTGGGGTGTGGCCCCTTTTCCCGGCAGAACCTCAAGTGGGGTCAAGTCCAGACTGCTCCCAGGGGGAGACATCCCCTGTTGCCCCAAGGGTGTCTGACCCTTTGTTGCTGTTCCCCTGGTCTGAAGTATAATACGATAGTAGCGGCCCCTTCTCTTTGAATTGCTCCAAGCCCTTCACGGCGCTCCCGAGAGCTGATCTTTCTTATTCCCACAAGGTCAGTTGGAAGACAGGAAGGGTTTATCCACATTTGGGAGGAAAATACACTCCTAACCATTTTCCCAGGATCCCAGTGGGAGTCAAGGTGCAGCCTCTGCATATGACTTTGGGACCCAGCTCTCCTGGCACTAGGTCACCCTAGCCTAGCCCATGCCCCTCAGAACACTTGATCTGCTCATAGTTACGTATGGGGAAATTGCCTAAGCTAAGGGTTCAACACGCCTAGATTGTAGGGGAGTCTGATGCCAAGCCCAAGTTTTGTCCCCTAGATCCCTTCCATCCACTCCCTACTTCACCACTATTCATGAGCCCCAAGAGCAAGGAGAAGCGGGCGATTAAGGTACTCGGAATGACTTTTTCAGTCAAGGCTGGACTGAGCTGGATGGGAATGTCATTTGGAATAGCATATCAGGGCGACTCTGTTGCTGGCAAAGCAGAGAGGCTCTGTTGCTGGGCAAGGCTGTCGGGAAGTGCCTACACCAAAAGATGCTGGTTTTAGGGTCATCGCTTTTGGCAGGAGAAAGTCAAGAAGGTCAGGGACAAGATGGCCTCAACCCGAGACCCTGCGAGCATCTCCTTATCGAAGCCCATAAAGAGGGAAAGGTGGGAAATTTCTTTGCGGTCCAAGCTGCCTTCCGGCCCCGTTTCTGCCCTGTTGCAGCAAGTGAAGGTAGGTAGGGGGAGCATTGTGCCACTGGAGTAATAATGGTTTTTATTAGGTACTTAATAATTGTGATATCAGTTAAGTGCTTACTATGTGCCAGACACTGTACTAAGCACTGGGGTAGAGACAGGGTAAGTGCTTTGGACACAGTCCCTGCCCCACATAGGGGTCCCCTTTTACAGATGAGGTAACTGAGGCAGAGAGAAGCGCAGTAGCTTACCCAAGGTCACACAACAGCCAAGTGGTCGAGCTGGCATTAGAACCCAGGTCTTTCTGGCTCCCACGCCCGTGCGCTACGCACTAGGTCATGCTACTTACTATGTACTGAGCACTGGGGCAGCTATAGGATCGTCAGATCAGACCCAGTCCCTGCCTCCCTCAGGGCACCCAGTCTGAGAGAAATCAGGGATTGTACCCCCATTCTACAGATGAAGGAACTGAGGCCACACCCAGTAGGCGAGTAGCAGAGCCGGGATTAAAACCCGCACTTCCTGCCTCCCCGGCCTCTGTTCTCTTCACTAGGCTATGATGCCTCCCCGCTGAGAAGATGGAGGATGTTTCCAATTTCCAGCTTAGCTGGAAATATAGGGCAGGGAGCTTGAATCATGTGCTACAGGGAAAGGAGCCAAGGGACGAACCGTCAGTTGGTCAGATCAAAGGGTGAAGTTCTGAGCCCGCCTCTGCCACAGCCTGGGCGCCGCTTGGAGAAGTTGCACATTTCCCAACAGCCTCAGTCCACGAGAGGAGAGAAGCATAAAGTCAGTGTCACTTTTGAGTCACCCTATTATGTTGATCAAAGAGAAGCAGCTTGAGCAACCAAGACCCATCCCACAAGTTTCTCTTTCTGGCGACGGGGTGGAAATCCAACCACAGGGAACGAGTCCCTCTGACGGCCCCGCTGACGCCCTCTCAGTCGGTGGCTGGGACAAGGGCAGCCTGAGGAACTCACGTGAAGTGCCCCGCTAATCAGCCCGTGTTTACAGTGGCAGCAGCGAGAACCTAAATCCTCACCTGTTATACAGTTTATTTTTGAAACCAAACAAACTGTTCAGCTGGGTCTGTGTCAATACAAAATATTGTCCCACTGCAGCTGATACATGTGTGTTGAACAAACAGAGGAATAGAAGGAAGGAGGAAGTGACCTCTGAAACAGGCTGCTGGGATTTTTCCACCGCTTGGGTTTATTTCATTTCCTCAAGCTCCTGCGGCCTGGGCCACGGAGGACGGTCCCCGGGTGATCCGCTCCCACCTTTAGCAGAAAGCAGCTGGGTTCCCAGAAGACCCGAGCCTGAGCTGCTCCTGAGCTTCACTCCCGCAGTTAAGTCTAGGCGACTGGCGCCAGGCCCTCCCCTCAGGTTGGTGACGGTGGACAGGCCGAGGCTTTGATAACTCTTAAAGCCACTTCCGAGGGTATGAGAAAAGCTCACCCCCAAAACTCCCATTTAAGCCTGCGGCCGGGAACCCGTCTATCCGATTGGATCTCTCTCTCGCTCTTGGGTTACAGCTACCCGGGAACCCTTCAGGAGAGAGTCCTCAATTCTTTATGGAATTCTTGGTTTTAAGTCCACGTAAGAGAATATCTGTGGGGCTACAATTGCTGAATATTATAACTGACATTTCCTCTTTCCCCATCGACAGCCCTTATTCTGCCATCTTTTGCCTGGTGTCTTGTCAGGACGGGGTTGTGTTGAGCAGAGGTGGGATTCATTTCCCTAGAAATATTGGCCAGCACCTGGAAGGGCAGTCTTAATTTTCCCTTCTATGTCTCATTCAAGCAGACCCAGGGTTAGCTCCAGTCAAAGACCCTATGGAAGAAAAAAAAAACACAAGAAATGGGGAAAGGATGGAAATGGGACAGGCAGGGCCATTTCTTTCAGAACATAGCCGGGGGTTTCACTTCCCTCTTTCCTTAATGCAGCCCTTGTCCAACAACCTAAGAAGTGGTATAGCCTAGTCAATAAAGCATGGGCCTGGAAGGCAGGACTTGGGTTTTTAATGCCACTTTGCTATTTGCTGTGTGACCTTGGGCAAGTCCCTTCTCTTTGCCTCAGTTACACCATCTGTAAAATGGGGATTAAAGCTATGAGTCCCTTGTGGGACGTGGACTTTGTCCAACCATCTTAACTTGTATATACCCAGCCCTTAGAGTGCCCAGTTCATGGTAAGTGCTTAACAAATACCATTTTAAAACAGAAAACAAAAATACACTGGCCAGAACCCAGAAGGCTAGCCTTAACTTTTCCTGTTACATCTCATTCAAATTAGATGCAGGGTTAGCTCCAGTCAAAGACCCTAAAGAAGGAGCAGCAGCAGCCTGGCCTAGTGGAAAGAGCAAGGGTCTGGGAATCAGAAGGACCTGGGTTCTAATCCCAGCTCTGCCACTTGTATGCTGTGTAACCTTGGGCAAGTCGCTTAACTTCTCTGTGCCTCAGTTACCTCCTCTATAAAAGGGGAGCCCCATGTGGGATAGGGACTGTGTCCAACTTGATTAGCTTGTATCTACTCCAGCACTTAGAGTATAGTAAATGTTTAAATACCAAAAATACAAAAAAAAAAAGGAAAAAAGAAACCAAGAAACTAGGCAAGGGTTATATATTCTGGAACCTGCCAGGGAGTTTTGCTTCACCCTTCCCTAAGAGCAGCCTTTGTCTAATAACCTGATGGGCTTGCAGGGAGGAATCAAGTCCATGCCAGCTGTCCATAATAGAAGAGAGGGGCACTACACTTCAACCAACTGGACTCCGAGTCAGGCACGTGAGCTGAACCTCGTTCTATTACTCAAGAAAGGTGTTACTGAACAATAAGCAGGACTTCAACCCTGAATCCCCTTTGAGAACTGCCCACACCCCATGAAGTTCTGGGCAGGGAATGTGTCTGTTACCTTGTTATATTCTGTACTCTCCCAAGTGCTTAGTACAATCCTCCGCATACTGAAAACACACAATAAATAGGATTGACCGACCCATTCCCTCTCTCACCCGCACTAAAGCGCTTCAACTTACCCTTTGCCTTTTCCCCAACCTTGAGGTCTTCCCTTCTCAGGTGCCAGCAGTCCAGCCCCAACTAACTTCAGAATCTGACCAGAGTAAATCAGAGAAGTGAGCGGGGTACAGTGTAGCATAAGCTTGGGTTTGATTCCAATAGGTCCGGTTGAGTCATTCAGACCGAGGCAGTCTAAACCAACGTAACTGGAAGACACCACTGAGGAAGGATGAGTTACCTTTAGTAACAGAAAATCATCCGGAAGGAAAGGGGCCAACAACTAGCTGGAAAACAGCCTTTTGAGGAGGAGGTGTTGGCCACTTTCTGGCTTTCTCTAGAAGCAGGAGCTGCTTTGGGGTGGAGAGAAAGCTGCCTGAAGACCAGGGGGTTGGGAGAGGGGGAGGCTGGTTTTCCTGGCATGTCCTCGGGCTGACCTTACCAAGTTACCTTAAGAACCATCAGTCCAAATCTGGTCAAATTCCAAAGGACACAGCTACTCGGGACATGTCCGAAACCAGAAAAATGCTTTATTGGAAAGGTACAAAACCAGTCACAGCAGCTAAATGTACAGCAATAAATTACGTTGTGGCTGTCAGAAGAGAAAAGCGATGGACACAAACACTGGGCTACACGCCTTACAAACAGGAATCCACATTACTTGGTATATTCTCAATAATTTATATTATAATAAAAAAGCAGCACAAAAATAAATATTGAAATTACTGAATAACCACAGAGGATAGAATGAGCTGGTGCTAAAAACTGATACACAGAAGACCCCTATCATTAAGAACAACAACAACAAAAAAAGGGGTAAGTGAAGGATCTGCCTTCTATGGAAATGCCCCGGAAGATTTTAGCACAAGAGACTAAGGAAAACCAACCCACATTATAAAAGAGGTTGTCACCTTTTGTCTTTTTTTTTCTTAAATAAAAGACATTAAAATCGGGACAACGAAGTTTTGATGGTTTGAGGGGGGAGAGCGAGAGATGTGGCTTTGGGCCACCAGGGTCTGCAGCTGGAAGAGTTGGAATCCATCGGTCCCGCTCCCGAGAGAAGCACACCTCGCTCGCTTGGCGGCGACTCTCCCCGAAGGCCCCTAAGCCCAACTCCACACATGGCTGAGATGGCTCCTCCGGGGCTCAGGGCAAGAGCAGACGCTGACCTGCCGCCGCCACCCGGCCCGGATTCATTCCCGGCCTGCCACGCTACAGTTTGGGAGGAGCGAGGGGAGCGGCCGAGCTGAGGGGGGGTCACTTCTCTCCCTCCATATTTGCCCTTCTGGACCCAGGTTGGCCCTGAAGTGGTGTTTGAGAAATGTTCGACAGGTAGCACCTACAAAAGGATCCCATCTCTTCGCCTTTCCCAGGGAGAAGAAGGGAAGAGAGTGTAGAAACCCCCCAGTAAGTTCCCGCTCACCTTTCCCCTCCATCCGGCTTTGGACGTAGAATGTCAGACCACGCGCAGTCGCAGGCCGGAGGGATGGGTGTGAGGGATCCGTGGGGTGAGAGGGGCCAGAAGCAGAAGGCTTCATGGGAGCACCGGGAGACAGCTGCCAGAGGGGGATGCCTTTGGCTGCGGCCCTGGGTTAGAGGGGACGGGATTACCAGGCTCCCAAGATGGGGCCAGTGTATGAGGAATGCAAAACGGGAGTGGCGGGGCTGGGGGGGAGTCCTTCCAAAGCTGACGCTCCACTCGGACGGGTAGGATAGGGTAGCGTTTGGGGAAGGTGGGGGAAGCAGCCAACGTATCCCTCCTTCTGTGGAGTCTGCAGTTCTGACTCACTTGTAGGAGTTTTTTTGTTGTTGTTGATTTTTGTTTTTTTTCTTTTTTACTTTTTGATGCGGGGGAGGGTGGGAGGAGGGAGGAGTCGAGACTTTATTCCCTTCCCCCAACCACGACACAAACTGCCAGTTTAGAAACTCCTAAACTGCCAATTATTTCTAATAAAGATTTACAGTATCAAACTTGGAAAAAAAAAATTATTTTTTTACGAAAAATCTGTATGATAAAATGTGTATATAATTATATATATATATATATATATATTTCTCTCTCTCTCTTTAAATATTCCCACGTGGTCCTTATTGATATCCAATATGGATTACCTACCATCGCTATGGTATCAACAGCTTTAGTAACACCCAGGCCTCTTGGTTCGGAAGAATCCAAGTGCCCACGGGCGCGAACCCAGCTCTCAGCTTAGCCAAGCCCTTTGGCACTCTTCCAGGAAGTGGAAAAATATCCGGCCGCATGGCAGTGCCGCTGGAGAAATTCAGATATGTTTTCTCGTCGCGTTCCAACAGCAGGAACCCAGAGAAAAAGAGCTGCCTCTGGGGTCCTGCCTTCCACCGATGGTGTGACTTCTCGAGGCGAGTGGGGTGGCGTCTTGGGGGAGGGAGGAGGAAGCACAAATGGGAGGACGACAGGAAACTCCCTTTTCGGCACCATCGGAGCTCTCTGGAGGCCCGTGGAATCAGCCTCTCCGAACCCACTTAACAGGAGGGGCATTCTCCTGCTCGACAAAGAATCCTCACTTCACCCATTGGACGGCAGAACCTGATCGAACCGGGGAACCCGACATTAAATCAGTTTCTTCCTTGATCGGGACTTGGACTTAGCCAGCCAGCCCCAGGTGCCAGCTTCGCTTCACTCTTCCGATGGCTTGGGCTCGCGGAAGCAACGACGCTACAAACCCTCCAAAACACCTACTGTCAGTCATCCCAGAGGGAATGTTTTGGGCTAGCTTTACTACGTCTCTCCAGGGGTAGGAAACCAGAGGAAACTGTGACTGGGAAAAGCAAGTTTTAAAGGTTTCAGGTCGAAAGACCGAGCCCCCGGCCGGCACGGACACCATTCACTTCTAACCCTGGGCTAAAGGGGCACTCCCACATCCTTCAGCAGAACGGCCCAACACACCCTTGCGTCTCAGTCAAACGACTTACTCCGGACAACTGGGACGCCGGTCATCTGCGCGGGCCACCTTCTCTAAACACTGTCATTTTTCTGTCCCTTTCCAAGTTATGTGACGTCCCTCCTTCTCCTCGGCTCCATCCCCTCTTGGTCTCCAGCCTCTTGACCGTCTTCGCCAAACCTATTCCATTCTCCTACTATCTTCCCCTTCCTGACTGCTAACACCAGGATCCACTCTGACACCAATTTACTGAACGCTGACCGGTCTCTGCCGGAATCCAGTGTCACCGTCCATTTCCACCTAGTTGCAAAGTCCGCCGACCTAGAACAGGTATTACAATACGCTCATAGGTCTGCCTCTCTTTCCCCTCCCACAATCCTCCGACAACTTAATTCTTTACCTTCCCCCTCCTTGGCTCCGAAGTCTTGCTTCTGCTTTCCAAACACTCTCTTCCAACCCAGGGCCAACTAAGGCCCGCCCCTCGGCGTGTTTCTCTGAAGAACTTCTATGTTTGTGCTCCTCCTGAGGACGGTCAATCAATCGAAAGTAGATCCCCAGGACAGAAGACACTGTGTTCACTCAAGCCAAAGGACGGAAGCTGAAATCAACTTTGAAATATCTACCTGCACATCTGCCCTAGATCAGCGAACGGGAACACTCCGGCTCCTCCTTTCCACACGTCTCCCCTATCCGCTGGTATCCTGTAACTGCTCTGCTTTGTGACAGAGGCCAACAAACAGTACAGTTGGTTCCCAGGAGGTCGTGGGGGAGGAGGATGGGGGCGGGGGGTGCAGGGGAGGTCTACCTATCCGAACGTGCTGAGGCTCTCTGCTCTCCAGTGTACTGGCAGGTTGCCCTGATACCACATACTGGGGCCTCTGCCGGCCTGAATTTGCCGCACACGTGCTATTTCCTCTCCGACGAAACTCCTCGCCGAGCTGTTCTCTGAGGCGTTCCTGAACATACCGTTATTTTTCTCCTCAAGCAGCACCTCTGTGCTCCGTCAGTCGTCAGAGGAATGGCCGTTTCCTGGCCACGGTCCCGTTTCGGTCTGGAAATACTGTTAGGCCTCTTCCTTGGGGATGGTGAACGGGGGCAGCCACACGCACGTGCGTGCGCACACTCACACATTCACCACCCCCACCCCATGCTTTCTGTACCTCCTTTCTGGAACATTAGAAAACCTTAAACTAACAGAGGGCTGGGGGAGCTCTCTGCCTGCGGAACCAGTCTAGAAGAACTGAACTATACCGCCCACTTTCCGTTCAAGCCCCAGTAGGACAGAGACCCTGGCTGGGGTGGGACTCAAGAGTCATGTCCGGAAAACAAAAATGTCACCTTAAAGGCCCGAGCAGGAGCGTTTGAAACGTGTAAACTGTGGGGGCTGGAAACTGGAAAGTCGTTTCTAACTGGTGGGACCCGAGTGCCTGGGCTTTTTAAAGCTAACACCCCAACTCTCAATCCAGCAAGAAGGGTGACTATCTGAGCGCAGTCCGGGGGGGGGGGGGGGGGCGGGGCGAAGGGATGGCACCTAGGCCACTTTGAGCAGCGTTCCGGGAGACCGGGGGAAGAACCTGCTCCAGGGCAGGGCTCCCTCCCTCCCTCCTGGCTGCCGCCGCAGAGGATCTCCGTCAAGCCTCCGGGGGCTCCTCTGAAACACAGGCTCGGACGCAAGCCTTCTCTCGTTCGCAAGGGGACGGAGAAGGGGGCCGTAGATGCGTGTGGGACGGGGGTGGGAATAGTGAAACAAGATCCGTTTAACACATCTTAGGGCCAGGGCTCAAATTCCCACCACGAGCAGCCAAAGGCCATTGAGAAATGGCCACCACAGGTGGTGAAGCACCATGTTTCTGGGCCGCCCAGGCACCGATTCTCGTCCCGGCTGAGAAAGGACTCTGGCACGATGCACGTGAGACCATCTCCCTCCCACCCCTTCCCCTCTCAACAGGCCGCCACCCCCCTCCCGCCTCCCCCCTCCCTCCGCACCGCCCTCGCTCCCAGGACGCGGCACTAGGACGCGGCCGAGAAGGGCACCGAGGCGGACGAGAGCTCGGCCGACTTGACGATCGTGATGACGCTGGTCGTGGCGACTTTGGTGGGGGCGATGGGTCCCCGGGCCACGGTGCGGGCGAACGTCTGCAGCGCCTCGTACTTGGAGCGCAGGGCGTCCAGCTCCAGCTTCATGCTGCTGTTCTCCCGCGCCAGCTTCTCCACCTCCTGCTGCAGCTCCACCCGCTGCCGCTCCAGCTCCTCCTTCTGCGTCACCCGCTTGATGCGGCAGCTGGCGGCGTAGCCCCGGTTCTTGAGCGTGCGTCGCCGCTGCTTGAGGCGGATCACCTCCTCCTTGGTGAGGCCCCGCAGGTGCTGGTTGAGCTCCCGCACCGACATGGACACCAGCTCATCGTCGCTCAGGACCGGGGCGTTCTCTCCTGACTCCTTCTTGACCTGCAGGGAGGCGACGGCACGAGGTTTTAACAGCAGGGAGGTAACGGTCAGCCCCTAGTTGGGTAGGGATTGTCTCTGTTGCCGGATTGTACTTTCCAAGCGCTTAGTACAGTGCTCTACACACAGTAAGTGCTCAATAAATACGACTGAATGAATGAACGGGGCTGGGGAAACAGTGGGGCTGGGGGGATCCGCCCTCTTGGCCAAGAGCGAGGTGTGGGGTAGCCTGAGGGTCGGCAATGCTTTTTGGCTTTATGGCTGATGGTCCAGTGGAAAGGAGTGGACCCCGGGGTGAGAAGAGGGAGAGGAGAGCTAAGCCCACGCAGAGCGACGCAGCCATTTCTGAGTTGGGGCACGGCCCGCGGGCTACCATATCATATCATCATTTTGAGGCAGGAATACAGCTCACCTCTCCAATAGGTATGGACCACCTGGTCTGGAGATGGTCAATGTTACTGAATAAGCCAGTCGGGGTGGGCCCAATTGGGAATCCGGCCAGGCTAAGGGGATGGACCCAATCATCCCCGATGAAAACATAAACCAAAAAAATGCCCTGGACTCTTTCACTAAGACAAGCCAGGAAGATACTGGCTTTAAGCCTCCCTCAGTGAGGTTGTACTTTCCAGAGTAAACACTCAAATTCCAACTCCTTGTCCCTATGAACGATCAACTCTAGCCTGACCCAAGCTGGCTTCTGGAGACCCCCAAGATCGCTTTAGAAGACTCCCATCCGAGAATTAGTCTCGATCGACATTACTGAGTTTGGGATTTGCGGCTATAAGGCATGTGGAAATAACAGGGATTTAGGAAGTGGCAGACAAAATCTGGTTCTTCAAATCCTCTTCCTCCTCCTCCTCTTAGGCCCCATCCTAGACCATCATTTGTTTTTTAAAGAATAGGTCTGTGCATCCTGGGAGGGTAGGTCTGCAGAGAAGCCCAGCCCAAACCCATCGAAACATCACTGGAAGAAAAGATTCCCAAAGCCGCCACGGCGGGGCCTTCGAGTAAACCAGAATACAGAAAGCCCAAAGCTACGGCAGGTGGGAACGCTGCTCCTGTACCCCATCGGGTGGCCCCAGGCCCAAGCCATCGGGTGGCGGCGAAGGGGGTGGGGAAGAAAAAGGGAGCAGGTCACTGAAAGGGCAGCCCCCAACGGGACCTCCAGATTCACAGGGTGAAAGAGAATACATACTAATAATAATAATAATAATGTTGGTATTTGTTAAGCGCTCACTATGTGCAGAGCACTGTTCTAAGCACTGGGGTAGATTTACAGGGGAATCAGGTTGTCCCACGGGAGGCTCACAGTCTTAATCCCCATTTTACAGAGGAGGTAACTGGGGCACAGAGAAGTGAAGTGACTTGCCCACAGTCACACAGCCGACAAGTGGCAGAGCCGGGATTCGAACCCATGACCTCTGACTCCCAAGCCCGGGCTCTTTCCACTGAGCCTCGCCGCTACTAGGTCGGCAAACCCAAGAAGCATCTGTAAAGATTGCTAGCAGAAGGCAATGTGCATGAGTGGCTCCCTCCCTTTCCTCTCCCGGGGCCAGTCAGTCAATGGTATTTATTGAGTGCTCACTCAACATACTATACTAAACAGTTGGAAGAGGAAACACGACGGAGTTGGAGGATACGTTCCCCGCCCACACGGGGTGGCCCCTGTGAATCGAGCCACATCAGTGTGACGGAGAAAGTCTCACGTGCTTTGTCCACGAGAACCCGGTAACGAACCTCTCTCACCCCCCGACTCCTTGGGCACGTGCCGCGGAGATGTCATTGGCTATGAGGGGAAATGATGCTCCTCAAACCTACCCACCTCCTACTGGCAGGTGGGGACAGGTGGGAAGCCAACAAGCAGGATGCTACAAGACACTGTGCTTTGAGCTCTTTGGAAGGAAGAAGCTTTGTAAATTCAAGGGATTAGTCCTATGGAACGTGCAATTCAGGAAAACCGGCACCTCCCCCCAAGGCTCTGGAAGTCCCGGAATCTGACTAGAACTGCATGAAGCGGGTCTCTTCCTTACCTTTAATGCCTTGTTCGGCTTGGGGTTAGTCGTCATAACCTGAGCACAGTCGCCTGGACCAAACTGCTCGGAAACTGCAACTAGGAAAAAGAAAACGACAACCGGGTTAAGTACCGAATTAAAAGGGGGCAGGATTCATTACAGCACAAGTTCTCCTAAACTGGTACCAAAGACGGGGGGTCGAGGAAGGACGGTCCTTTTCTCCCCAGAGATGTAGCCGGGCACCTGTCTCGACTTCAGGCATTCTGATACAATTTAGGAGATGAGCCTGGATACGGAAGGCCACAATTTCTAATCACCCCGAATGGCCAGGCTGAGTCTGGGCCCGGCCAGATAGATCGATCGATCGATCGATGCTATTTGGCCCCAAAGACTCCTTAAGGGCTGAGAATGCCATTCGGTTTCTACTGGAATTCGGGGGGCTTGGCAGTCTGCGCTGAGGAAGCCCGTGTGGCGGGGCTCGCGGGTTTGGCCACGGGCAGCTACCCAGGGGGAAGCGCACCACCGACCTGATCCGTTTAGCGTCCCACCCTCCGTCAGTCGCTGACCCCACCTCCCCTCCGGCACAGGGCCACGAGACTGCCAGGGACCCGGGGGTGAAACGCGGGGTCCGTCAGCGATCTCGGCCTTCTCGCTCTCGACTCCTTTAGGGCAAGGGCAGAAATCGATTTTCGGAGGCAATGGAGACGTTGTCGGGTTTGTAACGGCAAAGACACAATTTGCAGATGGCAGTGAGTATCCGTGCCTGTTGCCCGGGCAGCTTCGCTGCTCCCTACGTCACTCTCCCGTTTTAAAACACATGATCTTTTCCTTCCCCTTCCCGGCTCTACCCATCAGCCCGAAGGCTTCTCTGGGAACACGCAGGAGAGGATCTGGCGAGACACCGAGCCCGGCTCCCATCTAACCGATTCCAAGTCCCTCTAGGTTGGGAGCACCGGCCGTCCGGAGCTGGCCCGAGTCCCATCTCCTTGCGCCCTGCCCACCAAGTGGGAGCAAAATCCCGCCAGGTGAGCTTGTCGCCCATCGCACACCTACCGTGGGAGAGGGCGTCGCAGCAGTGACATGACATCACCACCCCCCGCCTACACCGCCTCTGGCATCCTGACCCGGCCGACCTGGAGATGGAGGCGGGACTTGGCCTCGGACCGCCCCGTCGCCTCTGCCGGGGCAAGGGGCCGGGTTGGGTTTTGAAGGCCGGGACCGGGGCGCCAGATGGGCAGCAGCAGCAGCGGACGGGTGGACGGACGGAGCGCACACGGACTGTCTGGCGGGAGCTCTCCCCCGGCTCCCGTTCCCCCCCGCCGCCCTCCCTTCTCATTTTCACGTCTGCATTGTGTCACACATTCTAATCATTCATGAAAAACCCAGCCAAAGCATCCCAAGCATGATTCCCCTCTGATAGTTGCCATGGTGACCTTGGGAAAGTAGCCAACCCCGAGACGGTAGCCATGGAAACGGAGAAGCCCAAAAGCAATAACGACTTTGGGTCATGTCTGCGCAGAGCCATCACGAGGTCGGAGAGTAAACAAACTCATTCATGTCACCAAAAGGCTTGGGCCGGGGGCTCGGGGGCCGAGAGAGAGGGCGGACTTGCCTGCCGGCTCCCTCGCCTTAGCCGTACCGGTTGGGACTCCCAAGCCTTAGGCTGAATGAACACGACTGGGGAAAGGGAACGTCCGAGACGAGGACCAGTCAAAGGGGTCCCTGACGTCCCTGAGGATGGACCCCGCCTCCGGGCTGGAGAAGGCGCGGTCATTTTCCATCTCTCCGTCTGCCTTGCTCTCCCCGAGCCCGTCTCGCTGTCTTTCCTTCCCGCGGCCCAGGCCGCCGGAAGACGAGCCGTGAGAAATAGGTCCCCGGCACGAGTCCCTCTTCTGCGGCAGCCCCCAGTACCCTCTGCCCTCTGGATCTGCCTTGCATTCGCTCTCACCCACCTCTAAAGGGCAGGGAGGCGGAACGACCAAACCCCCACAGAGCAACGCTACAGGAAGATCCTAAAGGATACAGCTCTTCATCAAAACTCGACTGTTGCCTCCTAGAGCGGACCACGCCTTCAGGAAAATTGGCGGGGGGCGTTGGGGAGGGAGGGGGGTCGTAGGTATCCTAAGAGAAGCGGCACGGCGAAGTCGATAGAGCACGGGCCTGGGAGTCAGAAGGTCACGGGTTCTAATTCCTGCTCCGCCACTTGTCTGCTGTGTGACCTTGGGCAAGTCACTTCACTTCTCTGGGCCTCGGTTACCTCGTCTGGAAAATGGGGATTAAGATTGTGAGCCCCGTGCGGGACAGGGACCGGGTTCAACCCGATTAGGTCGTATCGACTCCGGCGCTTAGAACAGTGCTTGACGCGTAGTAAGCGCTTAACAAATACCATCATATGAAAAGATTCAGATGGATTTCTCAGAGTTTAAGTAACGGGGCCAGATGGCAGAATTCTTTTAAAGGTACTGCTGAAAACAGAGATGTACGGGTTGGGAGGTGCTGTGCGGTTCGGTGCCGACGCAAACGGTTCGGGGGGAAAAAAGAAACCAATTTCCCGGCCCCACCTCATCCCCACCGGTCTTCCCACCCGCCGGTTTTTATCTGATCTGACGGGTGCGCTGTCTGGCCCCAGTGCTGGAAATTTAAAAAAGAGTCGGTAGAAGGAGTCAGGAGCCAACACCGGTCAGATTGCCCCAGCGACAGACCCGCTGGAGCCTGGCAGCTGGGATGGTGAGGAAAAACATTTCCATGTCGAAAGGGAACAGGAGGCAATCCTTATTCCAACACACAGGCGTGCACGCGCGTGCACGCACACACACAGACAGTTAAACACACACGCACACTGAGCGTCAGAGCACAAGGCCCCGCAGTTAGTCGGTGACATAGTTATGCAGTGAGTCATGAGCTGTTTACAGAGTTTGAGAGCTCACATTCCCACAGTACCAGAAACCCCTCCCATCCCTACAAGGATACGCACACTCCCGGGCCTCACGGCCTGTACTTGGCAGAGCCCGACCGGAAAAGTCGAGTCAGAGGAGAGAAGGGGGAACTCCGCTTTCACGCGGGGATTACACAAAAAGCCTCCTGCTCCCTGCCCACTGGGCCGACATGCCCCTCTCCGGGCTAGATGGGTTGAAGAGCTGAAAACCACCGGTCGATGAGAGCCCGTGAGAAACAGAGTCGGGAGGAGGCCGACGGGAAGGGAGACTGAGGTGTCCAAAATGGGTCGCAACTGATGTCCCGGGTGACAGAGCGGGGTAGGTCTGGAAACCGTCAAAAGCCAAGACGTCCGAGGCCCGTCGCCCCCCTCACTGCTGTTCGGTACACGGCTCGGTCGCTTGGTGGGTTTTCCTCACGCGCAGGGACGCGGCGGCAGCAGAATTAGGAAGTGCTCTTCCGACAACACGCCGGCTAAGGCCTGGCACTCACGGGCGTGACATCGCTCACGGGACGCCCACTACGATGTGAGTTTTCCCTAACCGAGTTTCCACAAGAACACCACCCCCACGTCGGAGAGCCGGGATTAGACCCAGTTAGAATAGACTACTCACTGGCTGCTTAGAAACCTGTACTTTCTGGCTCGATCTGGGTTGCCTCCCCAGAAAAAGAAAAGAACAGGTCACTCTCTGTGTGTTTCTACGGTGCCCGTCGGGTGCCTATCACCTTAGAATCTAAGTGTTTTGACAGGGCTGCGATTTTTGCATAAAACACTATCAAGGAGGGAAAAAAAGAGCTGAGAAAGCAAGGGCCTACGGTCACTGCCGGGGCGGAGCAGATGAAGACGGCGGGGAGAATCAGGCAGTGTAGAGGTAAATTAGGTGGAGCACCAAAGCTAAAACCCAAACTACCCTTTCCCCACTTCAGTTCTCTTTGTGGGAAATCCTGCTGCAAGGCAAAATATCTGATCCTGAGGGAAACAGGTCTCCTCTCACCCTTAATGGAGATCAGGTTTTTCCTAGAAAATCCAGCATGTAAATAGAACGCACTGGGAACTTGTAGAAAGCAGACTATTTGTTCAACTGGACTGATGGGTCAGAGACCTTACTTTAGAAGATCTTTACCCTGTGAACTGAACTTTCCTGAATCGATTTTTTAAACGGTATTTGTTAAACGCTTACAATGTGCCAAGCGCTATACTAAATGCTGATACAGTTTGGACACTAGAGTCCCTGTCCCACATGGGGCTCAGAGTCTTAATCCCCATTTTACAGATGTAGTAACTGAGGCACACAAAACTTAAGTGACTTGCCCAGTGGACACGTGGCAGAGCCGGGATTAGAACCCAGGCCTGGACTCCTTCCACTAGGCCACGCTGCTTCTCAAAAATAAATCTTGGGTAAAGTAAGGTTCTAGGTCCAGAATTTAGGGTAAAGAGGAATCCAGAGTTGACTAAGAATTTATACAAGATCAGCAGTAGCTGAGCTTCTTGGGCTGAAGAATGCTCGAGTTAGATTTTTCCTAATTTGTGATGTTTTCTTCCTTTGTATTTTGATTTTCACACGTTTCTTCGATCGGATGCCACTGTGAACTTTTTTAAAAAGAGCCAAGACGAGAGAGTTCCAAATCTTCACTTACTCCATTTATAATTATTTGTACCTGTGTTATTGGCTTTATTCCTCCCAACACCTAAGGTTCATCATTTAAAATATTTTATAATTTAAAAAGGGGTCTAAAAATCATCAAAAACATGAAAACAAGCCGATCCTCTGGGATCCTTATTGCGGGAAGTAAACCTAAAATGACACACTTGATACTGTGTTCCAAATGAAGATTTCCAGATTTAGGGCGTTCTGCAAGGAATATATCCTGCCTCCCGTTCCCCAAAATGGCAGTTAGGAACTGTAAGTGGAAATATCCCGGATCCCCAAAAGAGAACCTTTACAGAGGGGAGGATGGAAGAGGATGAGGAGGAAAGGGAAGATGAAGGAGGAGAAAGCCATCTGGAGAGTGAGGCCCAGGTGGGTTAAGCGGCAGTGAAGGAATAAGAATTAGGATTCCTGTTCCCAGATTGGTGGTCACTCCATTGAGTAATCCAAGATAATCCTACTTGCTAAAAATTTGCATCCCTCAGTGAGCAGAATCACTCCCAAATGTACCCGGCCTTGCTTAGGATAAGCAAATAGAAGTTTGTAGAGAAACAGTGTGGTCTAGAGGAGAGAGCACGGGACCGGGAGTCAGAAGGATCTGGGTTCTAATCCCCACTTGGCCACTTTTTTGCTGTGTCATCTTGGGCAAGTCACTTTACTGCTCTGCACCTCGGTTATCTCATCTGTAAAATGGGGGCTTAGACTGTGGGCCCCACCTGGGACAGGGACTGTGTGCGACCTGATAAGCTTGCATCTCTTCCAGTGCTTAATCATTGCCTGAGCCCAGAGTAAGCACATAACAAATAACATAAAGAAAAACAAAAAGTCGGTGTGAGCCACAAGCAGCGGACTCAGCGAAGCTGATGAAGAAGATACTGGTTCTCGTTTACCAACTGTTGACAGGAATTAGACCGAAAGGGAAACTAACATTCTGTGGCATTTCTACGGGTTGTGATGTACCTTGGCATTTGATTTTAAGTACTCAGCATATAAAACCCTCGATGGTTGAGATCCTGGTTATCGCAGAAAGTCTACATGCTCCCAGACGAGTACACTCAGTTCTTCCAGAAGGTGGGTTTTCCACTTGGTAGAACGCCATTAGGAAATGCTCATCTGACAATGCAATGCGACGGCAGGAGAAATGGTTGGGCACCAGTGGGTAGCCTCAGTCCAGGTGCGTAAACTGCGACGAGAGGTTTCCTTAACGTGGGGCTTGGCAGAAACATAATGCCCACATCACGGGAGAACTGAGGACAGTTACACTCCATCTCAGCAGGCTGCTGGGACACTAATGCTAGGGACCTAAACTGCAGAATCCCCTCTAGACCGTACGCTCCTTGTGGGCGGGGAACACGTCCATCGACTCTGTTGTACTGCACGCTCCCAAATGCTTACTGTACAGTTCTCAATACGCAGTAAGTGATCAAGAAATCCCACTGACTGATGTCTTAGTCACATCACATTTTACATTTGGCTCTTGGGATACACTTTCTATTTTTCCTCCACAGCCAGAAGGCAAGGCACACCGCCGCCTGATATCCAGTAAGTAGCTCTAGCAGAGGGTGCTTAATTGGCCAAGTCACTTTTGTTTAAGATTCGTTAAGTGCTTACTACTAATAATAATAACAATGTTGGTATTTGTTAAGCGCTTACTATGTACAGAGCACTGTTCTAAGCGCTGGGGTAGACACAGGGGAATCAGGTTATCCCACGTGGGGCTCACAGTCTTAATCCCCATTTTACAGATGAGGGAACTGAGGAACAGAGAGGTTAAGTGACTTGCCCACAGTCACACAGCTGACAAGTGGTAGAGTGGGATTCGAACCCATGACTTCTGACTCCCAAGCCTCTGACTCTTTCCACTGAGCCTGATTACCTTGTATCTACCCCAGTGCTTAGAATAGCGCTTGGCACATAGTAAGTGTTTCACAAATACCGTTATTATTAAACAGGGCTAATGTGTCCCCTCTTTACCTCAAAGAGATGTAGTCAGGATGAACCGAGACAAGAGCATGGGCTTTGGAGTCAGGGCTCATGAGTTCGAATCCCAGCTCGAGTATTTCATTTGCTGATAGCTTTGCTATTGGAAGGTCGGTCAGCTTGAGGCTTATGAGAAGTTAAGCGCTGTTGACTGGCCTCTTAAATATCAGTCCAGTGTGCTTCAGTACCCAAGAAGGCCAACCGAATCTTGGGCACCATCAGAAACTGATAGAAAAGTACGAGTCTGCCACTGAAAACTGGCACGCCTACAGCCGGAATACAGCAGGTAGCTCTGGTCGGCGTATATTACCAGTCAGTGAGAAGCAACGAGACTTAGTGGAAAGAGCACGGGCCTGGGAGTTGGAAGGTCATGGGTTCTAATCCCGGCTCCACCGCTTGTCTGCTGTGTGGCCTTAGGCAAGTCACTTCTCTGTGCCTCAGTTACCTCATCTGTAAAGGGGATTAAGATTGTGAGCCCTTTGCTGAACAGGAACTGTGTCCAACCCAATTCGCCTGTGTCCATCCCGGCGCTTAATACAGTGCCTGGAACACAGTAAGTGCCTAACAAATATCAAAATTATTATTTATTAAAGAGCCCAGGTCTGGGAATCAGAGGGACCTGAGTTCTAATCCTAGCTCCGTCACCCGTCTGCTTTTTTGTGACCTTGGGCAACTCGCTTAACTTCTCTGTGCCTCAGTTCCCTCACCTTTAAAATGGGGATTAAGACTGTGAGCCCCATGTGGGATATGGGCTGTGTCCAACCTGATTAGCTTGTATCTACACTGCGCTTAGAGTGCCTGGTACATGTTAACACATATATGTATTATAATTTAATAATATATATTGGGAAGGACAGAATAGATCAGGGGATGATGGTACAGTGAAGGGCACTCGAGATGCAGAAGTCCCTGAAAATTCCATGTTGTTCCCCAAATCTCACCAAAAAAGATGACAAAGGATGACTTACAGGTTCAAATCAGAGCGATTGAGCTCTGTATTGTTCTTGGAAAAGAACAATACAACAGAGTTACCATACACGTTCCCTGGCCACAGTGAGCTTATAGTCTAGAGTGGGAGACGATCAATCCCACAGACCAACCAATTACTTCCAGTGCTTAGCACAGTGCCTGGCACATAAGTGCTTAAAAGATACCGTAATTATTATTATTACTTCTAAGACTTCTAAAGACATAAGCAGAGAAAGATTTCAGCTTAAACTTTTGCCTCTGTCAGGCAAAGGCACTGTTGCTGGAGACGCAGCCGACGGGTGCCTATACAACGCTGTCCCGTGCGCAAGTATTATTGACTACTCCTTCCTCTCCATCAAATTGGAGCTCCTACACTGGGTGTGTGCCCTCCTGCAAAGAGCACCTGCAGCGTCCCGCGGTGCAGCCAGTCGCGGGCAGGGCACTGTGACACTGTACTCTCCCAAGTGCTTAGTGCAGTGCTCCACACACAGTAAGTGCTCAATAGACATGACTGACTGACTGACTGTCCTGGAGTCTGCAACTGGCTGTGTCACCCCAGATGAGTCCCGAGTAGCATGGGCCCAAATGCAACATTAGTGCAGGAGTGCCCCACTCCTGCCCCCAACCAGGACTATTAACCACCCAACTGACTTCACCCCATGGACAGGCGATCCTTTTATTTCTCTCCCCGCCCCCCGCCCGTTCCAGTCCTCTTCCAGGTGAATTTCCAGGGTCACACATGAGATGCACGGTGACCAGTTAGGTACTGACTGCCCACCAAGGCCATGTGAGATCTCAGGCTGCAGGAGTACAGACTGCAGACACTTCCACGACTCCATGGTTCCTGGAAGATGTCCCAAGAGCTTCTGGCCCCTAGAGACAGAAACCTCCCCTTTCAGTCATTCGACAAATCCTCCCTGCTTCTTGCCTCCCCCGCTAGACTGTAAGTTCCTGGAGGGCAGGGACCGTGTCGTGAGAAGCAGCGTGGCTCGGTGGCAAGAGCCCGGGCCTGGGAGTCAGAGGTCACGGGTTTGAATCCCGGCTCTGCCACTTGTCAGCTGTGTGACTGTGGGCAAGTCACTTCACTTCTCTGGGCCTCGGTTCCCTCCTCTGTAAAATGGGGATTAAGACTGTGAGCCCCTCATGGGACAACCCGATTCCCCTGTATCTACCCCAGCGCTTAGAACAGTGCTCTGCACATAGTAAGCGCTTAACAAATAACATTATCATCAACTCTCCCAAGAGACTAGTACAGCGTTCTGCACGCAGCAAGCACTCAAGTAACACTGACTGATTCTTCTATACTGTTCCCCCTTCTGTTAGACCTATAGTTTAGGGTAACATCTTTCAATTTCTTAGACTCAATCAATGGTATTTATTGGACACTTAAAATACGAGCTGAAAGACACAATCCCTGCCCACAACGCGCTTATGGACTACAAGGGAAGACAGACGTTACTAAAATAAATTACAGACTGGTGAAATGGCAGAGTATAAGTCTATGGACCTAAGTGCTGAGGGACTTGGGGTGGGGTGACTATCAGGTGCTTACGGGATACAGAGCGTCTAGATTTTAAGCTCATCTCTAGACTGTACGCTCACTGCGGGCAGGGAATATCCCCGTTACATTGTTATAACGTACCCTCCCCAAGTGCTTAGTACAGTGCTCTGCACACAGTAAGTGCTCGATAAATCCAATCGACAGACCGGTGCAGAGACGACGCAGAACGGAGGACGGACACGGGGAAACGAGGGCTTGGTCAGGTAAGGCCTCTTGGAGGAGATGCCATTTTAGTAGAATAGGGTGAAAGGGGACCCATAAGGCTGAGAATCGTAAAAGCCGCTAAAATATGGGCAGGACAGGCAGAGAGAAGGGTGAGTCACGCTCTCCCAGCTGGCCAGCTTTCCATTTCCTTTATGGACCAAAACCTGAATTCAGCAGCAAAACATGCTTTCAGGAACCTTCAGACTTGGAGACTGCCAGGACACGATGCCCTCCCCAGGGAACGCCTGGATGGGGATCAGACAGCCCTGCCTGATCGGTAAACAGACTCGGCAGATGCGGCGGAGATTACGGTGGCAGATGCTTGTGTGGTCACAGGGTCTCTCCAACGTACGAAAGACCCCATGAGAGGTGTTAGAGAAAGCAATGAGACAGTGACTCCCAACACGCTCTACCGGGTCCAAGTATTCTCGCCTCGATCCGGGAGTCTCAAGTATGAAGGGGACATTTTCTCCTAGGCAGGATCCTTATCCAGGTAGCAATTTATATTTAGTCTTGGAGAAAAGGAGAGGGACTCCCGGCTGGAGGGGTGAAGAGGTGAAGATCTCCTAAGCGACGAAGGTGAAGTTTCTTTCTTCGATTCATCCCGCCATCATCCACATTTATCTACTTAATCGTTCACAGGACAGGAAAGTGATGGCCATAGCCCCATCTCTCCATGCCCACTCTCCAAAAATTACACAGATCTGAGAGTCCATTTAAGAAACAGGGCTCTCTCTAGCATCAACATGTTAGAGCGGGTGGACTACTATATGAGGTTTCTTCCAATGCCAGTATTGTTAAAACTGTATCTGCACATATCGGAGAGATAGTCTTTTAAGTAGGATCCCTGGAAAAGAAACTGAAACCTGATTGCTAAAGGTGAAGGGTGGGAGAGAAGGATTATTACATATAAGCATACCATATCCCCTCAAATCTGATGTTCCACAAGTCAAATCTATTATAGTAAGAAAGCGAACAGACCAACTTCTGCCTTGGAGTAGTAAAATTGGCAAGAGATTAGTGAGGCACAGCAACAACTCTTCCAAGGGCTAACCTGAGAGGATTGACAGAGCAGGTGAAGGAGGTGGGTTACCGAGAACAACAGAAGCTTCAATATAGGAAGGTTTTTTTTAATAAAGAAGTGGGTTAAAAAGAGGTTTAGGGGTTTTTTTTTTTCCGACTGGGACCACGGAACACTCCAATGAACGTCGAAATACTCTCTCTGGGAGCCTGAAGTTTTGCCAAAACAAAAAGAGAGTGCTGCACTGTCTGACAAATGTAAATTAAATTCTTGAAAGGGAGCAAAGTGAACACAGTACTTTCGATCCCTCCGGCCACCTGGGCTGAGAGAGTATCTACCCTGAAGGGTGACGGTTTTCAATCTGCCTTCTAGAGACTTGGGAGCGGAATAAGACCCCGCTTTCTGAACTCAGTACAAAAGTGCAATACCGTACCCGGTACTGTAGACTATAAGTTCCTGGTGGGCAGGGATCGTTTATTCATTCATTCAATAGTATTTATTGAGCGCTTACTATGTGCAGAGCACTGCACTAAGCGCTTGGAATGAACAAGTCGGCAACAGATAGAGACGGTCCCTGCCGTCTGACGGGCTTACGGTCTAATCGGGATCGTGACTACCGTACTCTCGCAGTCACTGGGTAACAGTGCTCCTGCACACAGTAAGTGCTCAATACAGACCGCTGATCGCCTCCCACACACCCAACCAAGGAAACCTAAATTATGTCCCTCCCGAAGAGCCCTGGAGCCACTTGGTAACTCTTTATTAACAAATGCTCCCAGCACTGATAATAAGCAGAAGCTCTTCGTCCCTGGCAGGTGAAGTCAGGGTTAATGTCTCTTTCCGTTTCCCGCCCCCTCGTCTCTGGGCGCTGAAGAGCAATGGCATTGGCCGGGAGACCTTGCCAGTCAAATGGAGGAAGTGAATGCGGGAGGCAGGCCCTTCAGCATCACAGAGGGGACACTGAGAGGGAGTGTCTGTGCCCACAGGAGAAGCGGCAGTGCGGAAGCAGTAAGGTAAATCCATTAAACCCTAAGCGAGACGACCGGTCCCGGCGACGCTGGGGACACCCGGCGTCACGGCTCACGAACTCACGGGGCCTCCAGGGGCAAGGGGCGGGCCACGGGTTTTCTTCGGGGCACTTGCTCATCGTGCCTTCTTCTCAAAAGTACTTTTGGCTCGTAGGCTGACCTGCGGTGGGAGGGGGAAGAGGCCGAACAGCAGAGAGGCAGAGGAGCTACTTCCGTCTCTCCCAAAACCGGTCGGAGGAGACACCACCCATTTTCCGACGGGGCCGCCTTTCCCATGTACACGCACTTGTTGAGAATGCTAGCGCACCCCCTCTTGGCATCGGGGAGTGGGAGATTCGTTTTACTGCTTGGAATTTTTGTTACGCAAGCAACTTTAAAATAGCACCTAGAAGAATACTATGCAGCCTGTGGGTGTTCAATAAAAACTCGCTGATGAGGATAAAAAAAAACCAAATACTGTTTAATTTCAGAGATGGGGACATTTTCTAGTTTCTCTTCTCCGGAGTGGCCGGGACTGGAAGGGAGAAGCTAGACTGGAGTCAGGGGTCCTGGAATTCTACTCCCGGCTCTTCCCCTTAGGAACTCCACTGTATTGTAGTCTCCCAAGTGTTTAGTACAGCGCTCTGCACATGGTAAGAGCTCAATCAGTACCACTGATTTTTTCTAAAGGGGAACAACAATTTACTTGGAAGGGGCTTTGCAATCCTGGAACATGAGAGCAAACATTTTTCACTGCAGCTACAAACACCCCAAACTGAGTTTAGCCAGTAAGCAAAACACGGTCACGGTACAATGATTTGGGCAACGGTACTTTAGTAAGATTAAGTTCTCCCTAATGTCCCATTTTCCCCAGAGTTTCCTCAAGTTTCAAACACTAGCCACAGATCCTAAGAAGTCTTTATTTGAAAATCGGTTACCACATAACAAGAGTAATCTGTAAAGGTTTCAACAAGGAAATGACTAGTCTCTGTCACCAATAGGTAATGGGGGGTGGGGGAAAGTCAAGTAGCAAGAGGTGGGAGTTGAGACGAGAGAGAGGTCGAAATAATAACCTTGTGGTCCCTGTGGTCCTGCACCCTCCTCTCCCTTATCAGTCCAAATGTTAGGTTCCTACTCATCACCCGCCTCTGACTATCCAGCTCCCCCCACAACTCGCAGATGATGCTCAGAGGGTATTTTTCTGGCGGGAGACAATTTGTTATAGCAGTGGACATCAGCTGGCTCTAACCAAGTGCCCTGAAGATTTGGGCACTGGATTTACAGAACTGCTCCTTTGGGCGGAGCTCCAAAACTGGACCCACAAAAGGAAAAAAAAAATCAATCCAAAATACGCTTATCAGCCAAGGGCATCACTACTCATGCTGAGCAACCTTAACTGTAAGATTAGTACCTCAAATCTCTACCCACATGCCTGCCCACCTCTTCATATCCCCAGGGGCAATGCAATTCTCTGACCCAAACTGGCAACATCTAGGATTAAACCCCTAATCTGAAATGCTAGGCTTTTCCCTGGGTCCAAGCGGCACATCGTGCGCACCTCCCTCCTTCTCTCTCTCAGCGTTTAAGTACTCACTGTTCATTCATTCATTCAGTCCTATTTATTGAGCGCTTACTGTGCGCAGAGCACTCGGTAACGGCCAAACACTACTAAGCCGGACAGAGCCCCTGTCCCACGTGGGACGCAATCTAAGTAGGAAGGAGAACAGCTATCGGATCCCCATTTTACAGAGAGGTGACTTGCCCAAGGTCACACGGCACTGGAATGCGTTCAGTGGGTCGGGATTTGGGTCGTACGGCAATCCGACGGGGAGAGGCACCGGACATAACCTAAGCCGGCTGAGGCAATCTCCCCGGTGGCCATCTGACAGCAGGTGCTAAAGTGACAGTATCTTAGGTCGGTGACAGCGGAGGGAAAAAGTCACACGGAGACCCAGTTATACGCCGTGGTTAAACTGCCGTCGAATCAGATCGGGTTCATATAACCTGGAAGATACATAACCAATCGACCGATGATATTTGGGGTATCTGTTAGGCACGTACTACGTGCCAGGCACCGTCCTAAGCGCTGGGGTAGATACAAGCCAGTGGGGTTGGATCCGGTCCCCGTCCCACGTGGGGCTCACAGTCTCTGTCCCCCACGGGGCTCACCGTTTTACAGATGAGGGAATGAGGCCCAGAAATGGGAAGTGACTTGTCCAAGGTCACACAGCGGACACCTGGCAGAGCCGGAGTTAGGACCCGGGTCCTTCTGACTCCCAGGCCCTATCAGGTAGGCCATGCGGCTCCTCAGTGAGTACTTGTCGCGCGCTTACTATGTGCTGAGCACCGGGCGCCGGCCACGCAACAGAGCCGGCCGAGTCGTCCCCTGCCCACGACGACCTTCCGGCCTCGACTGTGTGGCCCGGGGACGTCGCGCTTGGACCAGAGCCTCCTGGCGCCGGCCCACCCATGGGCAGCTCATTCATTAGAAGCAGCGCGGTTCAGTGGAAAGAGCCCGGGCTTGGGAACCAGAGGTCATGGGTTCTAATCCCACCGCGTGTCAGCCGGGTGACCTTGGGCAAAACACTTCACTTCTCCGGGCCTCCGTTCCCTCATCTGTAAAATGGGGATGAAGACGGTGAGCCCTACGTGGGATCATCTGATGACCTTGTATCTACCCGTGGCCCAGTGGAAAGAGCCCGGGCTTGGGAGTCAGAGGTCATGGGTTCTAATCCCGGCTCCCCCACTTATCAGCTGTGTGACTTCGGGCAAGTCACTTAACTTCTCTGGGCCTCCGTTCCCTCATCTGTAAAATGGGAGTGAAGACTGTGAGCCCCACGTGGGACAACCTGATGATCTTCTGTCCCTTCCAGCGCTTAGAACAGTGCTTGGCCCACAGTAAGCGCTTAACAAATACCAATATTATTATTCTCATTACCCCAGCACTTAGAACAGTGCTTGGCATAAAGCACTTAACAAATACCAATATTATTATTCTTATTACCCCAGTGCTTAGAACAGCATTTGGCACATAGTAAGCGCTTAAGAAATACCCATGTTCTTATTACTCCAGCATATGGAACACTGCTTGGCACATAGCTTAAGAAATACCCATATTCTTATTACCCCAGCGCTGAGAACAGCGCTTGGCACAGAGTAAGCGCTTAAGAAATACCAATATTATTATTCTTATTACCCTAGCGCTGAAAACAGCGCTTGGCACATAGTCAGTGCTTAACAACTACTATCACGATTCTGATGATCATTGCCCTCCCGGTGGGCGGGGCGGGTCCGGTGAGACCGGCCCGGGGAAGAGTTGGGCACCGGAGCCGCCGCCGCCTCTGCCCACGGCCTTATCGGAACCAAAGGACCCCCTCTCCCGGTTAACGTGGACCCCGGCCCACCCTCCTGCCAGTTCCCCTGGGCCGATCATTCAGTCAATAGTATTTATTGAGCGCTTACTCTGTGCGGGGGACTGTACTACTAATAATAATGGCATTTGTTAAGCGCTATGTGCCAAGCACTGTCCTAAGCGCTAGGGTACATAGAAGGTCATCAGCTGGTCCCACGCGGGGCTCACAGTCTTCATCCCCTTTTGACAGATGAGGGAACTGAGGCCCAGAGAAGTGATGATGATAAGTTGGTAAGCGGTATGTGCCAAGCGCTGGGGTGGATACAAGGTCATCAGGTTGCCCCGTGTTGGGCTCACAGTCTTCAACCCCATTTTACAGATGAGGGAACCGAGGCCCGGAGAAGTGATGATAATAAGAAGTTGTTAAGCGCCGTGTGCCAAGCGCTGTTCGAAGCGCTGGGGTAGATAGGAGAGCATCAGGTGGTCCCACAGTCTGTCTTCCTCCCCGTTTTACAGATGAGGGAACTGAGGCCCGGAGAAGTGATGATACTAAGTTGTTAAGCGTTACGTGCCGAGCGCCGTTCCAAGCGCTGGGGGAGATACAGGGTCAACAGGGTGTCCCACGTGGGGCTCAGTCTTCACCCCCATTTTACAGGTAACCGAGGCCCAGAGAAGGGAAGTGACTGGCCCAAAGTCACACCGCCGACAAGGGGCAGTGGCGGGATTAGAACCCACACCTCCTGACTCCCCAGCCCGGGCTCCTGCCACCGAGCCCAGCTTCCGCTCAGGGCTTAGAGCGGGCAATCGGGCAACGGAGGGAGACCCTCCCTGCCCAACGACGGGCTCACGGTCCAAAGGGGGCAGCCGGACGGCAGAGCAAAGAGAAGGCGAAACAAAACCACATCATCGGGATAACTACAATCACAGATAGATGTACGCCCCCATTCACAAAAACAGGGTGATCGATAATAGCGACAAGGGAGCACAGGGCGGAGGGGAAGGGGGAAGAGCGGAGGGAGAGGGAGGGCTGAGCCTGGGAAGGCCTCCTGGAGGAGGGGAGCTCTCGGGAGGGCTCGGAAGAGCAGAGGGGGAGAGGAGCACCGGGGAAGGGAGAGCTCAGCCTGGGAAGGCCGCCTGGAGGAGGTGAGCTCTCGGGAGGGCTCGGAAGAGCGGAGGGAGAGGGAGGGCTGAGTCTGGGAAGGCCGCCTGGAGGAGGGGAGCTCTCAGGAGGGCTCAGTCTGGGCAGGTCTCCTGGAGGAGGGGAGCTCTCAGGAGGGTGTTGAAGAGCAGAGGGGGGAAGGGAAGGGGAGCTCAGTCTGGGCAGGCCTCCTGGAGGGGGGGAGCTCTCAGGAGGGCTTGGAAGAGCAGAGGGTGGAGGGGAAAGGGGAGCAGAGGGAGAGGGAGGGCTCAATCTGGGAAGGTCTCCTGGAGGAGGGGGAGCTCTCAGAAGGGCTTGGAAGAGCAGAGGGGGATGGGGAGCAGAGGGAGAGGCAGGGCTCAGTCTGGGCAGGCCTCCTGGAGGAGGTGAGCTCTCAGGAGGGCTCTGAAGAGCAGAGGGTGGAGGTGAGGGAGAGGGAAGGCTCAGTCTGGGAAGGCTTCCTGGAGGAGGTAGGCTCTCAGGAGGGCTTGGCAGAGGGTGGGGGGGAGCAGAAGGAAAGGAGGGCTGAGTGTGGGAGGGCCTCCTGGAGGAGGGGAGCTCTCAGGAGGGCTTGGCAGAGCAGAGGGGAGGGGGAGGAGAGGGAGGGCTGAGTGTGGGAGGGCCTCCTGGAGGAAGTGAGTTCTCAAGAGGGCTTGGAAAAGCAGAGGGGAGGGGGAGCGGAGGGAGCGGGAAGGCTCAGTCTGGGAAGGCTTCCTGGAGGAGGTAGGCTCTCAGGAGGGCTTGGCAGAGCAGAGGGGAGGGGGAGGAGAGGGAGGGCTGAGTGTGGGAGGGCCTCCTGGAGGAAGTGAGCTCTCAAGAGGGCTTGGAAGAGCAGAGGGGAGGGGGAGCGGAGGGAGCGGGAAGGCTCAGTCTGGGAAGGCTTCCTGGGGGAGGTGAGCTCTGGGCAGAGCAGAAGGGCGGAGGGGCGGGGGAGCTGAGTGTGGGAGGGCCTCCTGGAGGAGGCGAGCTGGGACCGGGTCGGTGGGGGGGGGAGGGGGTCCCGCTCTTGGATTTTCACTTCCTTTCGAAGGGGGGCGGGGGGGGGGGGCCTCCCTGCCTCCCTCCGGCCGTGGGGGGTCTGGCGGCGGCGGGCACGTGGCTCCCCCGCCGCCCGGCACGTGGCTCCCCCCCCCCGGGGGGGATGACTCAGCGCTTTGGGGGGGGGGGGGCCGGCGCCCTCGGCTCTGCCGCGAGGGGGCGACACGTGCGCGGCGGGGGGACGACGACGGTCCGTCTGCCCGGCTCCGGGGCCTGGCGGGGAGGAAGCCGAGGCCGGGGCGGATCCCCTCCTCCCGTCCTCCCCTCCTTCCCTCCTTCCCTCCTTCCCTCCTTCCCTCCGTCCTCGGCCGCCCGCCTCCCCGCTTACCTGACAGTCGTGCGCGCGCCGCGGGGCCTGGGAGGGGCGGCGGGGGCGCGCGGCGGCGGCGGCGGGGACGCGCTCTGCCTCCTCCTCCTCCTCCTCCTCCTCCGACTTGGGGAATAACAACAAGCCCCGGCCGCGCGCGCTGACACTCCGCTTCCGGGATCCCGCGTCATCGCGCGTCATCGGGCCCCGCCCCCCCCGCCCCATTCATCCCCCCCGCCCCCTCCAGGGGGCGTGGCGGGGGGGGAGTCCGCCAGGGGGCGCCAGAGCCCAGAGGCGACCGCCGGCTCCGTCCGTCAGCTCCCGGGGATTGGGGGAGTCCTGGCTGCGTGCACGGCACTGTGCTAGACGCTTGGGAGAGCTCGGTGCGACACCCTCCCCGCCCCCGGGGAGTCCATTCATTCGATCGCCTTGGTTGAGCGCTTACTACGTGCGGAGCGCTGTGCTAAACGCTTGGGAGAGCTCGGTGCAACACCCTCCCCGTTTACTACGTGCGGAGCACTGTGCTAAACGCTTGGGAGAGCTCGGTGCGACCACCTTCCCCGCCCCCGGGGAGTCCATTCATTCGATCGCCTTGGTTGAGCGCTTACTACGTGCGGAGCGCTGTGCTAAGCGCTTGGGAGAGCTCGGTGCAACACCCTCCCCACTTACTACGTGCGGAGCACTGTGCTAAACGCTTAGGAGAGCTCGGTGCAACACCCTCCCCGCCCCCGGGGAGCCCATTCAGTCGATCGCCTTGGTTGAGCGCTTACTACGTGTGAAGCACTGTGCTAAACGCTTGGGAGAGCTCGGTGCGACACCCTCCCCGCCCCCGGGGAGTCCATTCATTCGATCGCCTTGGTTGAGCGCTTACTACGCGCGGAGCACTGTGCTAAACGCTTAGGAGAGCTCGGTGCAACACCCTCCCCGCCCCCGGGGAGCCCATTCATTCGATCGCCTTGGTTGAGCGCTTACTACGTGCGGAGCACTGTGCTAAGCGCTTGGGAGAGCTCGGTGCAACACCTTTCCCGCCCCCGGGGAGCCGAGTCATTCGATCTCCTTGGTTGAGCGCTTACTACGTGTGAAGCACTGTGCTAAACGCTTGGGAAAGCTCGGTGCAACACCCTCCCCGTTTACTACGTGCGGAGCACTGTGCTAAACGCTTAGGAGAGCTCGGTGCGACACCCTCCCCGCCCCCGGGGAGCCCATTCAGTCGATCGCCTTGGTTGAGCGCTTACTACGAGCAGAGCACTGTGCTAAACGCTTGAGAGAGCTCGGTGCAACACCTTCCCCGCCCCTGGGGATCTGAGTCATTCGATTGTACTTGTTGAGCGCTTACTACGTGCAGAGCACTGTGCTAAGCGCTTGGGAGTGTTAACACGTTCCCTGTCCTCAGGGATAATAGTAACAATAATGTTGGTATTGGTTAAGCGCTTACTATGTGCAGAGCACTGGGGTAGAAACAGGGTAATCAGGTTGTCCCACGTGAGGCTCGCAGTTAATCCCCATTTTCCAGAGGAGGTCACCGAGGCACAGAGAAGCGAAGTGACTCGCCCACAGTCACACAGCTGACAAGCGGCAGAGGCGGGATTCGAACCCATGACCTCTGACTCCCAAGCCCGGGCTCTTGCCACTGAGCCACGCTGCTTCGGTGGTATTTGTTGAGCGCTTACTGCGTGCAGAGCACTGTACTAAACGCTTGGGAGAGTTCAGTGCAACACGTTCCTTGGCCCCGGAGATCTTATTCATTCATTCGTTCGTATTTATTGAGCGCCTACTGTGTGCAGAGCACCGTACTAAGCGCTTGGAAAGTACATTTCAGCAATAAGGAGAGACGGGGGGAGACACACGGGAAAACAAGTGAACAGTCATCAAGATAAATAAATGACTATCTAGAGGGGGAGAAGACATTGATATCAATAAATTAAGGGGATAAAGGAAAGTGCTCTGGGGCTGAGGGCGGGGTGAATATCATGTGCTTAGAGGGTGTGTATCCCACTGCATAGAGAACAATAATGATGATGGTATTTGTTGAGCGCTTAATAATAACGTTGGTATTTGTTAAGCGCTTACTATGTGCGGAGCACTGTTCTAAGCACTGCGGGAGATACAGGGTAAGCAGGTTGTCCCACGTGAGGCTCACAGTTAATCCCCATTTTACAGATGAGGTAGCTGAGGCACAGAGAAGTGAAGTGACTTGCCCACAGTCACACGGCTGACAAGCGGCAGAGCCGGGAGTCGAACCCATGACCTCTGACTCCGAAGCCCGGGCTCTTGCCACTGAGCCAAGCTTGCGCTTACTATGTGCCAACCACTGTTCTGAGCGCTGGGATAGATACAGCGTAATCACGTTGTCCCACGTGGGGCTCGCGGTCTCATTTCCCGTTTTACAAATGAGGTCACTGAGGCACAGAGAGGTTAAGCGGCTTGCCCAAGGTCACACAGCAGACAAGTGGAGGAGCAGGGATTCGAACCCACCTCTTCTGACTCCCAAGCCCGTGCTCTTTCCACTAAACCACGCTGCTTCTCCAAGGGGAGAGGGGGGAGGTGGGGGAAAGAGGGTTTCACTGGGGAAGGCCTCAGGGGAGATAGGATTTTTAGGAAGATTTTGAAGAAGGGGAGAGGGGTGGTGTGGCACATGTGGAGGGAAGTTCAGATCGGAAATAGGACGTGAGAAAGGGGTCGGTGGCAAACGAGATGAGATTTTGGCACAGTTAGAAACATAGAGTGAAGGGTGTGGGGACCGTGAAATAGGAAATCAGCTAGGTAAGTAAGGAAGGAGAGGGGCGACCTGAAAATGATGGTATTTGTTAAGTGCATACTAATAATAATAATGATGTTGGTATCTGTTAAGCGCTTACTATGTGCCGAGCACTGTTCTAAGCGCTGGGATAGATACAGGGTAATCAGGTTGCCCCACGTGAGGCTCACAGTTAACCCCCATTTTACAGATGAGGTAACTGAGGCACAGAGAAGTGACTTGCCCACAGTCACACAGCTGACACGTGGCAGAGCCGAGATTCGAACCCATGACCTCTGACTGCCAAGCCCGGGCTCTTTCCACTGAGCCACGATGTGTCAAGCACTGGGGAATGGTATTAATGTGGTGTGCTTTAAGTATTGACTGTGCTGGGATAATTTAGTATGCTATGAAACGTATTGTGTATTGAGTAGTAATTGGGCTCAGCACTGGAGTAGATACAAGATTCATTCATTCAATAGTATTTATTGAGCGCTTACTATGTGCAGAGCACTGGACTAAGCGCTTGGAACGGACAAATCGGTAACAGATAGAGACAGTCCCTGCCCTTTGACGGGCTCACAGTCTAATCGGGGGAGACGGACAGACAAGGACAATGAAAATGAAGACAATCGGGTTGGACAGACTCTGGCTCACATCGGGGCTCGTAGACCTGCGCTCTTTCCAGTAGGCCACGATGCTTCTCAATTCGTTGGTTGAACGGTGTAGAACACTGAATGAACGGATATTGATTGGAAAGGAAAGTGAGGAAAAAGTCAGGTCTTACTGTTTGTTTTTTTTAAGGGTACTTGTTAAGCGCTTGGTGTTAGCCTTACTTCTCTCTCTCATTCAACCCACATTTTCAATCCATCACTAAAACCTGTCGGTCCCACCTCCACAACATCATTAAAATCCACCCTTTCCTCGCCATCTAAACTGCTACCTTGTTAATGCAATCATTCACACTATCCCACCTGGATTACTGTTTCGGCTTCTCATTTGGTTGGTTGAACGGTGTAGAACACTGATTGAACGGATATTGATTGGAAAGGTAAATGAGGGAAAAAAAAGTCAGGTCTTACTGTTTGTTTTTTTTAAGGGTACTTGTTAAGCGCTTGGTGTTATCCTTACTCCTCTCTCACATTCAACCCACATATTCAATCCATCACTAAAACCTGTCGGTCCCACCTCCACAACATCACTCACTAAATCCACCCTTTCCTCGCCATCTAAACTGCTACCTTGTTAATACAATCATTCACACTCTCCCACCTGGATTACTGTTTCGGCTTCTCATTTGGTTGGTTGAACGGTGTAGAACACTGAACGGATGTTGATTGGAAAAGTAAATGAGGAAAAAGTCAGGTCTTACTGTTTGTTTTTTTTAAGGGTACTTGTTAAGCGCTTGGTGTTATCCTTACTCCTCTCTCACATTCAACCCACATATTCAATCTATCACTAAAACCTGTAGGTCCCACCTCCACAACATCACTCACCCTTTCGTCTCCATCTAACCTGCTACCTTATTAATACAATCATTCACACTATCCCGCCTGGATTACTGTTTCAGCCTCCTTGCTGACCTCCCGGCCTCCTGTCTCTCCCCACTCCACTTCATACTTCACTCTGCTGTCTGCTAAAAACGTTCGGGACGGGTCTCCCCACTCTTCCTGAACCTCCAGTGGTTGCCCACCCACTTCCTTACCATTGACTTGAAAGCACTCGATCACCACTCCCACCTGATCTCGCTACTGTCCTACCACAACCCAGCCCTCACAATTCGCTTCGCTAATGTCAACCTTCTCAATGGACCTCGTTCTTGACTGTCTCACCGCCGACCTCTCGCCCACCTCCTGCTACTTGCCTGGAATGCCTCCCCTCTTCACATCTGACAGACATTTACTCTCCCCTCGCTTCAAAGCCTTACTGAAGGCACATCTCCTCCAAGAGGCCTCCCTGACTAAGCCCCCCTTTCCTCCTCTCCCACTCCCTCTGTGTCACCCTGACTTGCTCCCTTTGTTCTTCCCCCGTCCCAGCCCCATGATACTTACATATCTCTAATTGATTTATTTATATTAATGTCTGTCTCCCCTCCTCTAGATTGCAAGCTCGTGTGGGCAGGGACTGTGTCTGTTTATTGTACTCTAATAATAATACTAATGTTGGTATTTGTTAAGCGCTTACTATGTGCAGAGCACTGTTCTAAGCGCTGGGGTAGATACAGGGTCATCAGGTTGTCCCACGTGAGGCTCACAGTCAATCCCCATTTTACAGATGAGGTAACTGAGGCACGGAGAAGTTAAGTGACTTGCCACAGTCACACAGCACTCTCCCGAGCGTTTAGTACAGTGCTGTGCACACAGTAAGCACTCGTTAAATGCAGTAGAATGAATGAAATGATGAATGTATGGGCCAGGCACTGTTGTAAGTGCTGAAATAGACAGAAGCTAGATTGGACATAGCCCTTGTCTCACATAGAGCATACGGTCTTAATCCCCATTTTCCAGATGAGGTAACTGAGACACAGTAAAGTTGCCTATGGTCAGAGTGCCTTGACAATAATTTACTGTACTTTCCCAAATGCTTAGTACAGTGCCCTGCACATAGTAAGCGCTCAGTAAATGCCACTGGCTGATTGATAACAGGGCTTCCCGTTGTTCTGTTCTCAACTCAGGATGGGACCCAAGTAGATCCTCAGTAAAAATGTATGGATGACGATGATGAAGGAATTTAGGGATGAAAAGAAAGAAGGTTAAAGAGGTGGGGTTCTGGAGAGGTGCAAGAGCAGTCAGTCCCGGGAGGGGTGAAATTTAGTCATTTCAATCCATCTCTGTAACAGGCTGGTTCCAAATATAGAGATAAGGGATTTTACCCTACAAATAATATTAATAATCCCTTAGACTTACTGACTCTCTCCAAGATCTCAAAGCACTTTCATCTTATATTTTATCAATGCCATCATCATCCTCGTCATGATCAATAATACCTCCTGAGTGCCTGCAGTGTAGACACCTGGGAATGTACTTCACAGAGAAGACTGGATACAAGTCAATTTACAATCTAGAGGGGAAGCCAAACATAGAAACCATTTAAAATGAAATATTTAAAACGTGTCAATAACAAATATAATAAATAACAAATGAGAGCCCATCAGGTTAGCTCAGAGCAGCACTTGATCTTCCGGTGTCTGAGAAACAGAACGATACCCTAACATTCTGAAGCGTATAAAGGCTCCCCTGCTCTTCCATCTGCCTCTGCTTCTCAGTAGTAGAACTGGTAGGAAAGAGAGGTCAGGCTTTGGAGGCCACTGGGGCCCTGCCTCTCTTCCCCTTTACTTGCCCCCTGATCTTGGAGGGGGGATTGGGGAAGGAGTGGTTAGGGTCTCCTGCCATGACGGTCAATGGACTAGATTAAGTGGTGGATTATACATGGAAAAATATGGGAAACACGTAGGGGCAAGCATTATTATCCTGATTCTACAGGCGGAGCCGGGAAGGACTAGCATGTTTCAAATATTTGTCCGAAGTAGCCTGTGCTGAGTTGGGCTTATGAAGTCTTTTGGTGGCAAGTGTTGAGTTAAAGAAGAATGAGCAAATCAGTTCTCCCCATCCTACCATGCCTTGCTGATCTCCTACTACAACCCAACCTGCACACTTCGCTCCTCACACCATCCTACTCTTCGTATCTCAGTCTCGTCTTTCCTCATCGACGCCTTGAGCGTGTCCTCTCTTCTACCTGGAACCCCCTCCCCCTTCATATTCAACTCTGTTGTATTGTACTCTCCCAAGTGCTTAACCTAGTGCTCTGCACACAATAAACACTCAATAAATGCCATAGAATGATATGTCAGGCCACCACTCTTCTCACCTTCAGAGCCATACTAAAATCTTCGCTCCTCTAACCAGCCTCTCATTTCCCCACCCTATTGGACGTACTTTCTGCATCGTTTATGGACTTGGGTCTGTACCTTTGAAGCTCTGTACCCTTGAAGCCCTTTGATGTTCACCCCACCCACACCCACCCCCGCAGCACTTACGTAGATTTTTTTATAATTTACTGTTCCCCTATCTGTAATTTATTTTAATGTCTATCTCTCCTCTAGATTGTAAGCTTCTTATGGGCAGAGATTGTGTCTACCCACTCTATTGTACTGTACTCTCACAAATGCTTAGTACGGTATTCTGCTTACAGCAAGGGCTCAATAAATACCATTGATTGAGTCGGTCCTATCGTTAACCCTGCCTAAGTGGAAATAAACCACCTTTCAGTTTATCAAATGTATGATTTGGTTCATTTCATTCAGTCGTATTTATCGAGAGCTTACTATGTGTAAAACACTGTACTAAGTGCTTGGGAGAGTACAGTATAACAATAAACAAACACATTCCCTGCCCAGAACAGTTGTGTCTCTTGAGAACAAACAGGGTGTGCCCTTGGAAGTAAACAATCAAAAGCTTTTTGAAGTTTTTTTTTTTCACTGCTGTTATTCTCTGTAATCAAGATTAATGTTTATTAAGAGCCCCAAATGTTTTCACTGCTCAGACCATGCAGAGGACACATCCCTGCCCTTCAACAGCTTACATTCCAAGCGGTGTGTGACCTTCAAACCATAATCGCTTTTCTAATTGTTCCTCAGAACAATCTGACTTGGCCATGTTTCCTTCCTCATTGTGGTCCACTCCTTTGAGACTGTCCAACATTCTTGGGGCAGCTTTTTTTTTTTAAATCACTTTGAATTCAAAAGAGTTGTTTTGCCTTCTCTGGCTCCTCTTCAACCTACTGACCTTCCTTCAAACCAAAATAATGCGGAACTGCCCCAGTCTGGTTACATTTTTCAATCAATCATCAGCTCAAACTGTAGTATTTATCAAGCACCTACTCTGTGCAGAGCACTGTACTGAGGACTTCCCCCAACCACCTGCTTCAGAGCAAAGGTGCCCTGGTCTCAAGGGTAGAATTCTTCACTGGTGTCGATGACCCAGGCAGCCCATTCCATTAAGGGCGTCCTTGGGCTTCCCATTGCCCAGCCAGAGTTGGGCAATCGTAGTTGCCCTGGCAAGGGCGGAGTCCGTGACATCATTGTGGAAACACCACTGCCCACGCCCTCTTCACAGGCCAGCTTTTATTCAGCGTGAGAAGTGACAAAGCTGAGTCCTGTAGCTTCTACTGGGATCTCCAAGGGGAGGTTCGGGAGGTTACCTTCCTGGCTTTGTCAGTGCGAAGCATCAGCCTGTCTGAATTGTGCCCTCCCAAATGCTTACAGTGCCCTACCCCTAGCAAGCGCTCAGTAAATACCCCCGATCGATTGGATGTTCGGCTGCGATTCTAGGAAAAGCCAAGATGCGTGGCCGTGAGTCAGGAAGTGCTGTTGCAGTTCTTTTCTTGTTTCACCAGTTAAGCTATGCCAAATCCAGGCATCCTTCGGCACTTTCTGCTTCTTAAGCGACCGTCAGCGGGGAGCAGGGGCACTTGGGGGAGTGGCCAGGAATCCTGCTACTTGTCTATTATGTGACCTTGGTCAAGTCACTTTGCTTCTCTGGGCCTCGGTTACCTCATCTGTAAAATGGGGATTGAGACTGTGAGCCCCACCTGGGACAGGGACTGTGTTCAACCTGATTTGCTTGTGTTCCCCCGCCCCCGCAGCGCTTAGTAGAGACCCCGCCACCCAGTAAGTACTTAACAGATACCACAATTATTATTAATTATTATTATTGGGAGCCTCAGCGCTTAATACAGTGCCCTGTACATAATGGGCAATTAATAAATACTATTACTAGTCCTCAGTTGGTTTTTCTGAGCTCCTGCAGGTTCAGTTCCAGTTTTCTTCTTCAATCAGTGGTATTCAGCGAAGGTCAGGGAAAGTACAGTAGAGGAGGTAGACACGATCCCCGCCCTCGAGTATCTTACAGTCGAATGGGAAAGACTGACCTTTAAGTACATTTCAGAGAGGAGGAAACACCAGAGTGTCAGGGTGCAGAAGTGCTGTGGGACTTGGGCGAGTATCGAAGTGCTTAGGGGATACGGATTGAAGTGCACAGATGACGCAGAAGGGAAGGAGAATAGGGTGGGTAGATAAGAGGTTAGTCAAGGAAGGCGTGTGTGGGTTCCTTTATGCAAAGCTCTCTTACTCAGGTGAGTTTCCTGCTGCTGTGGTGATAACTACACGAGGAGTTCCGAACAAATCAGCCAGTTCCCAGAAGGGCTCGCGGCATGATAAGGCCTCCCCTGCTGTCCCTTCTGTGGTCGTCCACACCCAACCAGCTGCCTTGATTATCTGCATCGTTATTGCGTAGGACTTCACGCGCCATTGGGCTCCTCCGCCCTCCCCGAGTCATTTCTCAATCCTAAAAGGGAGATGGGGAGTGTTATCTCCTTAGGACAGATGAGGAGGCCAAGGTTCTGAGAGGAGGAGCCCCTTGACCGAAGTCACGTGGTAAGCGACGGGGCTCGGAGCGCTTTCGGGTATCCCGTGTCCAGGGCCTACTGTGGCAGGCTCTCGGTCCCTAATGAAGGAGAAAGAGAGAGAGAGAGAGAACATGAGCGAAAGAGCCCAGCCCCTGATGGCACGTGTCCTCGCGGGTCACGGCTGCCTACGGTTTCGGAGGCATGCAGCAGTCTCTGTGGGTCTAGGTTCAGCCCAAGTGGGCAGCCGATTTCTTGAACCCTCCTGGGAAAGTAGAGCTGTAACGTGGCCCTACGAAACCACTTCAAACGAGAGTGCCCCGGGCTGGAAAGAAGATGTTATGTGTCGAACTTGTTGTGCCTTCCCTGATGAGTCTCAGCAGAGGACACCCAGCTTGAATCGTTTAGGCAGCAAGTGTTCGTTTTGCCATTGATTGATTCTCCTGCAGAGCATTTTCCGGTGTAGGGTACAGCAGTAATGCACACCCTTCCCCTCAAAACTCTCCTCTTCTCCCACGGAGACCTCCGATCCCTTGACGCTCCCCTCCCAGCCCTCCAAATCTTTCAATCTTCCCAAGTCCGTCGTGCTCCGTTTGGTCTCCATACCCAACCTCATTTCTCTTAAAACACAAATCCACTCCCTCAATTCTGCCTTCTCCACTGAACTCATCTCCCTCACTCCCCTGGCCTTCTGCTGATCTCCTAGCAGGCCTGGATCACCTGCGTGCTACATTCCCTCCACTCTTGTGCCACGGAGCCTGCTAGCAGAAAGCCAGACATCAAGGCGACCTTCTCTATCTTAAATTCATCCTCGTTTTCTATAATGCTGCCCTCTCCTCTGCCCAGCAACAATACTTCTCCATCCTTATTGGCTCCCATTGCCTGTAGCACTGTTTCAGACTTTTAACAACCTCCCCAAACCCTTCATCTCCCCGCCTCTCCCATCTCTTGTCCCTCATGACTTGGCCACATACTCTGTTGAGAAAATCAAAACCGTCAGCCGCGAGCTCCCTAAAATGTTCCTAGCACCTAATCAATCCCACCCTCCTTCTGCTCTGTCTTGGATTTTCCCATTCTTCCCAGCAGAATAAGTGGACCCTGCCTATTTCCCTTTAAAGTCAACCCCTTTCACCTGGGTCTCTGACTCCATCTTTTCACACCTTAGTAAAACATTTGGCCTGTCTCTTCTTCCCTCCTCGACCGCCATCTTCAATGGTTCACACTCCAGTGGCTCCTTTTCCACTGCTTTCAAACATGCATAGCTCCCTATCCTAAAGAAGCCTTCCTTGATGCCACAGCTCACTCCAGAAAGAGAGAATGAGAGGGAGAGAGAGAGTGTGTGTGTGTGTGCGCGAGTGCGCGTGCGTTTTCCTCCCTCTTCCCCAGTGTGGAGAATAAGAAGCCTTTCCATGCCAAAAATTAGGGCCTTGCAGTCATGGACACCAAATTCCCTTCCTTCCCTCTTCTCCTCTCTCCACCTGGAGTCGGTTCAGAAATGGATCCTGGATTCCCAGTTTTATTTCCAGACCTGGAGCGGCCCGCTGAACCACTCTGATCCAGGGTCCTCACCTTCCAGGTCCCCTATCTGGCCTCCTTCCCCCACTCGTGCTTTTCCTGCTTTCTGACCATTTCCATGTTCATTATCATCTGCACCAAAGGTGGGGAAGGAAGGACAACTGCAGGTCTGTCAGTAGGCTGTCTGGAAACTGCTTTGACAAAGTGGGTTGGGAAGAAGGGAAAAGTAGTAGGCCAAAATAAGGTTTCTGGCTTTTGGATGGATTTCATTTATCACTGTTCTCCCTTTGGACTTCTTAGGGGCAGGGAACACGTCTACCAACTCTACTGTGTTGTACTTCCTCCTGCGCTTAGTACAGTACTCTGCACACAATAAGCGCTCAAAAAATACCACTGATTGATGGAGTACAACCCAGCTCTGACCCCCAAAGCAGCGATCCACGTTCGAAGTCCCAAGGCACCGGCCTCAACGAATCAATCAGTGGCATTTGTTGAGTGCTTACTATGTGCAGGACGCTGTACTAAGCGTTTGGGAGAGTACGATACAACAGAATTAGCAGGCACATTCCCTGCCTTTGACGAGCCCCCAGGAATCATCGTTGCGTTTCCTTGAAGAGGCTCTTCCCTCTGTCGATCTCACCCCGTGGTCGGTCAGAAGCAGAGAGTCTCATTAGCTCTGCTTTGAAGGCCGGGAGTTGGAAACCCAGAACGTAAGGGAAATGGTGCGGTCCCGACTCCGGCTGTGGCTCCTATCTGCACCTCGACATCCTGTGCTGACGTCCCCCCCCCAACCCTAAAAGTTTTCTCTCTCCACTTGTTGAGTACCCTGAGTTCCGCTCACCGCCTCTTGCCTCTTTCTTGCTCCTGTGTTGTAGAGGATGAAAGCCTACCACAAGCTGCCCTTCCGGGAGACCCAGATCACCGCAGGGCCCTTTGGGGAGGAGGAGGAAGAGGAGGAGGATGAGGAGGAAGAAGAGCCCCCGAAGCCCGTTGGTCCTCCCAAGCTGGGTCCGCTGCTGTGGTGGCTGGGAAGCGCTCTTCTGGCTGGAGCCGTTCTGCTGGGGGGAGCCGCCTTCTGGGCCCTCGGCCGGCAGGAGGTGGCCGCCCCGCCCCCGAAATGCAGCTCCGTGCCCGAGGCCCACCGCTTCGACTGCTATCCCGAACGGGACACGGTCGTGACCGAGGAGCTCTGCCGGGGCCGGGGGTGCTGCTTCCTGCAGGACGGTGGCTCCGCGGGGCCGCCCTGGTGCTTTTACCCTCCCGATTTCCCCAGCTACACCCTGGAGAGCGTGAGGCAGACAGCCGTCGGCCTGGAAGGGACGCTGGTGAGGAAGGTGCAGGCCTACTACCCCCGGGACGTGCCGGAGCTGCGCCTGACAGTGGACTTTGAGACGGACGCTCGGCTCCACATCAAGGTCGGTGGCAGGGGGGTGTCCACCCCTGGGGGTCAGTTGGGGGCTCCCGGTCCAGGCCGTAATCTTCTCACCAAAAGTCTCCCTTCTCCAGTGGGACTGACAAGCTTGGATGAGAGAGGCAGGGAGACCAGACACTTGGGGTGGGGTTCTCCTACCCTCACCCTTTGCCCTGGGTGACATAGAGGATGTGTGGCCTGCCCAGGCCATGGACAAGTTGACTCGCTTCACTTCTCCCATCCTGTGTTCCTCTTCAGCTGACCGACGCCGCCAGCCCAAGATACGAGGTGCCCCTGGAGGTTCCCCGAGCCACGAAGAGAGCTGAGAACCCCCTGTACATCCTGGACTTCTCCCGGGAACCTTTTGGGATATTGGTGAAACGCCGAGGATCAGGCGTTGTGTTGTGAGCTTTATTTCTGTACTTTATCACCTTTGCGTTTGGTTTTTTGCCTTCTTCCCTGTAGCCTAGACCCTTTCAAGGTCTAGTCCACCCCCCGGGACACGGCATGCGCACAGGCAGGAGAACCTTACCCTTCAGGACTGCACGTGCCAGCTGTATCTGGAGGCACAGATGTCTCTCCACCTTCCCCCGGCTAACCATCTAATAGGGTATATTGAGCTCTCAGTGGCTGCCAACGGACTGTGCTAAATACTGGAGGGGTTACAAGATAATAAGATCAGTCACAGTCTCTGTCCCTCAGGGTCCCGCTATCTTAAGAGGTAGAGACATCTGGTATCTTATCTTCATTTTGCAGATGAAGAAACTGAGGCACAGAGAGAGAGAGATTAAGTGACTTGTCCACGATCGGTCGATCAATGTCAGATTTATTGAGCACTTACAGTGTGCGGACCACGGCACTAAGCATCTGGGATAGTACAGTATAGCGGAGTTGAGCCACCCATTCCCTGCCCGTAGTCTAGAGCTTACAGTCTAGAGGGGAAGATGGATGTTAATGTTAATTAATATTAATGTCTATCTCTCCCTCTAGGCCGTGAGCTCATTGTGGGCGGGAATGTGTCCGTTTGTTGTTATACTGCACTCTCACAAACACTTAACAGAGCTTTGCACACAGTAAGTGCTCAATAAATATAACTGAATGAATAAATGACATTAATATGAACAAATAAATTACGGATATGTGCGTAAGAGCTGTGGGGCCGAGGGAGGGGAGAATAAAGGATGAAAATCCAAGTAGAAGGGCGACGCAGGAGGGAGTGGAAGAAGAAGGAATGAGGGCTTAGTCGGGGAAGGCCTCCCGCAGCAGGCAGAGCTGGTATTAGAATCTGGTCTCCTGACTCCTAGGCCCTCTCCGCTAGCCCAGGCGGGCTCTTTAGCTACTGAGGGCTGGTCTTAGTGACCCCGCACCCTGCTTTATGGCAGGCTTCTCCGCAGGTGGCAGACTGGCAGACTGCCCTGGAGTTGGTTGGTGGTGATGTGAAGTTATAGTCTCATCATTCCCGGCAGGATACTCCCCGTGGGCAAGGCTCCAGCTGGCCTCACCAGCCCCATTGTCTGCAGGGTGGAGAGGTGGGAGTTGGGGCAGATGCTACTTAGGTGCTTTGGAGCACAGCTCCTGGGAAAAGGATTCCCTTTAGGTTGAGAAGCAGAGTCCGGCAGAACCTGAACTGGCAGCCCAGTCAGTAAGTCAGTCGGCCAGGAAATCGAAATTATTGAGCACTTACTGTTTGCAGAGCACTGTACTTAGCCCAAGAAGTCCACCATTGGCCACTTGAAAAGAACATGGGGCTGGGAATCAGGAGACCCTCAGTTCTAGTCCTGGCTCTACCAGTTTTTTGACTGCTGTGTGACCTTGGGGAAGTCATTTAGCTTCTCTGTGCCTCTCTTTTCTCATCTGTAAAATGGAGATTCAGTTCCTATTCTGCCCCCACCCCTTCGACTGTGAGCCCCCTCTGGGGCAGAAACTGGGCTCCATTTGATTATCTCGTCGACTCCAGCGCTCAGCTCAGTGCTTGGAGTGGAATATACGCTTAAAGAATACTATCATCATTGTTGCCTCGCCTGTGCCAGCCCTTTCACGCTCAGTCCTATCCAAGTTTTTCACCGTTCTCTCCCTATGTCTCATTTAGAATCTGCCAGTGAATCTCCCTGAACAGGTGTTCTCCATGGTGGGATCTCTGGTTTAGGGATCTCATCAGAAATTTGAATTAGCCCAAGAAGCACTTGAAACCTCCTCTTTTTCTTCTGGTATTCGTTAAGCGCCTACTGCGTGCCAGGCACTGTGCTAAGTGCTGGGGTAAAAACGAGATAATCGGGTTGGACACAGTCCCTGTCCCACACGGGGCTCACAGTCTTAATCCCTATTTGACAGACGAGGTAACGGAGACACAGAAAAGTGAAGTTACTTGCCCAAGGTCACACAGGAGACAGGCGGTGGAGCCGGGATTAGAACCCCGCTCTTTCTGACTCCCAGGCCCATGCTCTATCCACGAGGCCACGCCGAGATTAAGATCGGATCTTTGTAGCTTTCGGGTGAGGGCCTTGGCCCTGGCCGGCCACATCCGCCTTGGTGAAAGTCAGGGTCTCCCCGACCGTGCTGAGTCATGGGCTCTGGAACTCAATAACGGTGGCGGCTGGGTCGGTCCAGTGGGTGAAGAGATTTCTAAATATAGTAGGCAAATCAGTTGAAGTGCTTTGCTGAAGGGGGGCTGGAAGGCTGCAGTGGAGAAGCTGAGAAGCTTCCAGTGACTGATTTAGCCTCTCCCTCTCTTCCTCACCCTATCCCTCCAGCTGCCCCCTGGTAGTTTCTTTTCACCTATCCCCTCCTTTTCTGTCTCAAGTCTTCAATCTCTCCCTAAGAGTTTTCCCTAACTTCTGACATTCTCTTTCTCTTCCCCTCCAATCTATTTGCACTCTCTTATGTGCTCTCTTTCTCCCTTATTAGACCCGTTTTTCAACCACCTCTAGCCCTTACGTGTCTTATACCCGACTTTGTCACTCGTGTACATTTGTCTACTCGACGTATGGCCACGTGTTGATTCTGATATTTCATTCTGCCTTAGGCGTTCTACTCCCCCATCTGATTCCTTTTCTTTCTACTGCTTCCATTACTTGTTAATATTTCTACGTCATCCTCTCCCCCAACCACATTAGACTGTAAACTCTTGGTAGGCAGGAGACATTTCTAAGACTTCCGATATACCGTCCCAAGTGTTTAATACTGTGCTTGGGACTCAGTGGATGCTCGTAAATACGGTTCCTTCTGCTACTTTACAGGCAAGGAGCACCGAGGGATATTGGTGATTCTGCACTAAGTCCCCCTCTAGACTGTAAGCTCGTTGCGGGCAGATAATGCGTTTGCCGACTCTGTTGTATCGTACTCTCCCAAGCTCTTAGTACAGTGCTCTGCGCAGGGTTAGCGCTCAATAAATACTATTGATTGACTGCACCAGAGCATAGATACCTACCTCAACAGTCCCCTCCCCATCTGTGCTCTCCTTCTTTTTCTGCAGGTTGAACACCAGCGTGGCTCCGCTCATCTTTGCTGACCAGTTTCTCCAGATTTCCACTCTCCTCCCGTCTGAATTTGTCTATGGGCTCGGAGAGCACCGCCATGGCTTCCTTCACCAGCTGAATTGGACCACCCTGACTCTCTGGGCTCGGGATGTCCCCCCCACGGTAGCAGCCCTCAATCCTCCAGTCCAATCCCCTCGTCCCCTCCCCTCCTATCGACAGGCCCGCATCTGCATCTACCTCTGGTTTAGAGGAGTTGAGCTGTGGTTTGGGGCCATTTACATTCTGGAGGTAGTGGGAGAGGGTGGTTAAAATTTGCTCCCCTGTATTCTGTTCTAGTGGCTCATCCAGAGTGGAGTCCCCCAGGAGTAGAGGGGGATGGCAAGATTGGGCTCTCATATTTAATTTCCTAGAACGAGAGGACTGGAAGTTACTCGAGGAGATCACTTGGTATAGCCTTTGCCTAGACCATCTAGGGCAGATAGATGGTTGTCTATTCTATTTTTAGAGCCCTCCGGGGTTGGAAATGCTGGAGCCTTTTTTAGTAGAGTGTTTCAGCGGTTAATCACCCTGACAGTTAGGATTCCAGATGAGGATTCCTGCTGTGTTGGTGGGGGGCAAGGAGTTTATGCTGTCAACGGCTCTTGTCAGTCAATCAGTGGTATTTATTGAGCTCGGATGGTGTGCAGAGCGACAGTAGAGGGAGTAGTCACAATCGCTGCCCTCAAGAAGCTTACAGTCTACACAGTCTTATCCTGTTTTTTCCTCTGTAATCCCTCAGATTTCCAAGTTTCCTTCCCCACCACAATCCTTTCTAATTAGAGCCAGGGTAGAGAACACGAAATAGGGTCTTCTCACAAGACTTCTTCCTCCAGGAGTCCTACAACTTGTATGGGGCCCACCCCTTCTACCTGGGGTTGGAGCCAACCGGAGCGTCACACGGGGTTTTCCTGCTGAATAGCAATGCCATGGGTAAGTGTCCTCACCCACTTCCCTGGGAAGGGCCGAGGTCTGAAGGGAAGCAGATTCTTTTCTAGGATAGTGATTCCATCTAATCTCAGGAATGTTAGGGAAGTCGTAGCAGAACTGGGGGACTTTTGCTTGATTTGGGGTGTGGGGTTTGGGGCTTTTTTTATAGTATTTAAGTGCTTACTATGTATCAAGCACCGTTCTAAGCACTGGAGTAGATAAAAGTTAATCAGGCCAGATACAGTCCCTGTCCCACAGTAGGGGCTACAGTCTAAGTAGGAGGGAGAACAGGAATTGCCTCACCGCTTTTCAGATGAAGAACCTGAGGCACAGAATGGTTAAATGACTTGCCCAGAGTCACACAGCAGACAGATGGCAGAGCCGGGATAAGAACCCAAGTCCCCTGGCTCCCAGGCCTGTGGTCTTTCCACTAGGCTATGCTGCTTCCCTGTTCCAGGTTGGGGGATGGGGTCTCCAGCCTCCACTGCTGGAGAGGACTTAGATTGTGAGTTCCCCAAGAAACAGGGATTGTCTAATTCCCACCTGTGTATACGCTCCCGGCGCTTAGAAGCGTGTTCTGCTCTCAGTAAGTGCTTAATAAATAATACTGCTACTATCAGGACTCTCAGGACACTGGCAATTCAGGGAAATTGTGGTTGCCCAACCCCTTCATTGAGCCAAGACATCTGTTTCCTGGTTTGGGGCAAGCTCTTTAGCAATTGTTGAGCGGTTAACCATGTGTGTGCGTGCACACACACACACGCTGAATCATTTGCTTAAAATCCAGTTTCCCTGACACCTTTTATCCGGCTCCCTCTCCCAACTCCCCGGTTCAGTCCTTCCCCGCTACTCCCACTGGATCCTTCTCCCCACCCTCTACTGTTTCTTCTCCACTGTCTACCAGAGCTGAAGCGCTCTTGAGAGTAGATGGGAAGTGGCGCTCCCGTGCAGCTTCCGTCTGCTCTTTGCACAGCTGGGCCCTTCTGGTCCCAGCTGAGGCCTTGGCAGGCAGCTCCTAGAAGGCAGATGTCTTCCAGGGCCAGCTGTGCAGCCCGGCGGGTGGCATCCTCTGGCCGTCCAGCCGGGAGCTCATCCTGGGCAGGGGGCTTGCTTTCAGCAGGGTCGTGACATCACGTGATCGTGTCTGGCCAGCAACTCTGTCGGATCCGTCTCAGCGGGGCTGCCGTGGGTCTCTGCCGGTCAGCCGGAAATCAATGAACCTCCTCCAGGCAATCTACCTGCTCGAAGGGCCTTGGTAGTCTTTCTCGGCGATTCCCACAGTTCCCTGGCGCTGGGCGTTTCGGAGCGAGGATGGATGCCGGTGTGACCTCAGGCCAGTGCCCAGAATCAGGGTTTGAGGTTCTGTTGATCGACTTGGTCCTCCAGTTGAGATGAAGAAAAGAGCCATGCTGTCCAAGTCAGCTGAACCCCAGGGAGATAGCATCGATTCTGTGTCGTTCCTTGCAGAGGTGGTGCTGCAGCCGGCTCCTGCCCTGACTTGGAGAACTGTGGGGGGGATTCTGGATCTCTATGTCTTCTTGGGGCCCGAGCCCAGCTCTGTCATCCAGCAGTATCAGGAAGTCATAGGTAAGTGCCACTCTGGTGCCTGGGTGTTCTCTTGTGCTCCTTCTCCTCTCTCCTTCTCTCTCTTCTTCTCTCCTCCTCTGTCCTCCTCTCTTTTTCCCTCTCCTCCTCCTTTCTCCCACCTCCCACCCCACCTCTTTAGGCCATAGCTTGGCACACCAAGTGAGGTGGAGATAAAATTTGATAATTACCTGATTAAAGTGATCTAGGTAGACACCTCAGCCGGATAATTCAAGGTAAAAAGCTCCTTTGCTTATACAGATCAAATTAACATGGTCACTGTCCAATCTCTACTGTTTGCAGTGGGCCAATGGCTTTATGCTTTAATTTAAAGGTAAGAGGGCAGTAGACCCGGGGAGGCACCATGGCCTAGTGGATAGAACACAGGTCTGGGAGTCAGAAGGATCTGAGTTCTAATCCTAGCTCCACCACCTGTCTGCTCCGGGAACTTGGACAAGTCGCTTAACTTCCCTGGGCCTCAGTTCCCTCATCTGTAAAATGGGGACTAAGACTGTGAGCCCCATGTGGGGCAGGAACTGTGTCTAACCTGATTAGCTTGTATCTATCCCAGTGCTCAGAGCAGTGCTTGACACATAGTAAGCACTTAACAAATGCTATCATCATCATAAGTAGACCATCTTTAGTCTATGTGGGCTGTCCTTCCGCCTTCTCCTAAGGAAATTTTGGTGAGATGATGGATATCCAATGCCAGCAGGAAGGGGACCAGCTGTGTGAATCGAGGACACAGGACCCAAAGACTCCAATATCCTTGAAAAGGGAATTCTTTGTTCGGCATGGTTCTACTGCATTTTCTTATCTTGTCTATTTTTCAAATATTCTAACATTATCCAGTACGCATCTCTCCTTACCATCTGGGAGAGGGCCCCAACAGTTGCAGGGGTGAATGGACCCTCCCTCTCTGGGCTTTCTAGGCCGGCCAGGCTACCCCCAGGCACACTCAGAGAAGCTAGATGGAAACCACAGTGCTGCTCAGGCCACATCCAGCCCAGTGACCGAACCCCATCCTGGAGCGTGGAGGGGCCAGAATGGGAATCCGGACAATCCGAGGCAGGGGGGCACTCTGCTGTGTCTTCCCTAGAAGGGGCCCTATTTTGGCAGTTCCAGAGCTGGAGTCGTGCTCAGACCTCTGGAGGTTTTGTTTTCCCCTCCCTCCTGTTGGGAACTGCCCCAGGTGGCCCCTGACTGAAAGTCTCTGTTCCAGGTTTCCCTGCCATGCCACCTTTCTGGGGCCTGGGCTTTCATCTGTGCCGCTGGGGGTACGGGTCCAGCAACGAGACCTGGGAGACAGTCCGAGCTATGAGGAACTACCGGATCCCTCAGGTACAGCCAGCCCGAGAGGTGGGCCCGGCGGAGGGCGAGGCTCCCACGCCGTCTGTTTTGGGACGTAGATGGGGAGAAGCAGGAAGCTTGCTGGCACTTGAGAGAGTAGGGAAGTTGTGGGACCTGACAGTGGCTCTGAAAAGCGGCCCCTGACTTTTCCCTGAGGTCTGTGGGATTCTACCTCTTACCCCTAGCCTGGTGGACGAAGCATAGCTGGGGCGAAGGACCGGAGAAGAGAGTAATCAAGAAAAGGCCAGTCTTTTGCCTGAGAGTAGATGGCATGATCTATCATAGAGGCACTTGACTGGCAAAATGGTGGGCGGTTCAGCGCCCTTGACCAAAAGGGACCCACCTCTAGGGTGCCACCAGCCCCCCTCTGCCAGCTTCGAGGGAGCTGCTGCCCCCTCCATTTAGAACAAAAGTCCCAGCGGCTGTGGTGAAGAGGTGTGGTCTTCCGACGGGGCAGGGAGGAGCCCAAGAATTTAAGTGGCCTCATAGTCCGCCTACACAGCGAAGACACGTTAGAACATACACCATTAATATACGGGCAAATCACGTGCAAAACCAGAGCTAGATGCAGGTGGGAAAATCCCGATGAAGACACTGACCTATTAAAGGCAAACTAGATCCAGGGAGAGAGCGGAAGGCAAAAAGGGGGAAAGATGGCAAGAGGAGAAGAGGGGCATGCATTGCTTCCAGCTCGATTTCTGCATCTTCTCTCGGCAGGATGCGCAGTGGAATGACATTGACTATATGGAAGGATTTCGGGATTTCACCTTTGACCCCAAGAACTTTGGGACACTTCCCCAGCTGGTGGCTGACCTCCACAAGCACGGGCAGTACTACGTCATGATTCTGGTACTGTGATTTCGGTAAAGGGGAGATCTGCAGGGTTACCAGGGTAGTTCGTTTGCATTCCCGGGCAGGGACCTACCCGGTACCTTATAATAATAATGATGGTATTTGTTAAGAGTTTACTATGTGCCAAGCACTGTTCTAAGTGCTGCAGTTCCCACACTTACCCTCTGCCCATGAGCCCCCCAGCACTACCCACCCTGAGCTCCGAAAAGCCTTGCGCTCAGCTGGCTCCACCTGCAGCTTTGCTGCCCGCCCCAGGTCAGGTGGGATGATACAAGGTGGGCCAGGTGAACCGCGGATCCCTCCTGAAGGGCGGCCCCGACACTAGACTCCAGCAGCTGGGTATCTTGGCCGCTGCCTGGTCAACCTCCCATTAGGGAAGGGTGGTAATGCAGGGATTGAGGGAGAGAGAGGAGAGGACAGTAAGTGGGAGGAAGAGCCCGGGTGGCCTCCAGACCAGCCCCGCAGCAGTCCCAGCTGTGACTTGCACCCAGGCATCCTTATTGCAGGGGTCTTGGCCTTGGGGGCTGCTGCTTTGTCGTTCATTCGTTCGCTTATTCATTCTACCCACCTGGCCTTATCCGCATCCAACCCTTACCCTCCCGATGCTAATCATGCCGCCCGGTCTGCGATTCTGTTCAGGGGACCTGCCACTTGGGTTGGGTAAAGAGGGGGCACAATCCTCTAGCCCTGAGACTCGAGGGAATTTGGGGAAAGGAACAGAGCTCCCCCAGAGCTATTTGCAGTCAGCCCAGCAAATAGCCATTTACTGTAGATTGGCCTGGTTCATGAAGAAAAATAATAGGATCGATCAATCAGTCGTATTTATTGAGAACTTACTATATGCAGAGTGCCTGGGAGAGCACGGTGTAACGGAATTTGCAGACGCGTTTCCCGCCCACGACGATCTTACAGTGCAGGGTGGGAAATTAGACATTAATATGAATAAATAAGTAATTTATAACATAATTTAAAGATATGTATATAGTATCTACATAAGTGTTGTGGAGTTGGGAGTGGGGCGAATATCACAGGGGTCACGGATCGAAATGCAAAGATGATGCAGAATGGGGAGCGGGCCGGGGAAAAGAGGGCTCAACTGGGGAAGTTCTCTTGGAAGAGATGTGGCCTTAGTAATGCTTTGAAGGTTGGGAGGGTGGTGGTCTGGCGTATATGGAGGAAGAGGGAGTTTTTGGGCGGGGGAGGACTTGGGAAGGGGGTCAGCGATGAGATAGACAAGAACAGAGCACAGTGCCGGCACAAGCAAGGGCATTTTTGATTTCTGAGTCAAAACTTCTCAGTTGATATTCCTGGAAGGACCTCATTCTGCCCTTCGGTCTTCAGCTTGCTGTGCTTTGATTTTCTTTAATGGTTTATTTTAAAGAGGTGGCTGTGTTCTGCTTGCTCTTTGCTTTCCCTGTTTTCCCAAGGGCTGACCACGTATCACACCCCAGGGCCTCAGCTAGGTGGCCGAGGGAGTCCCTGAAATGCAGCTTAGTGCAACAGGAGCGACTTCCAGCCAGAGAGCCTAGTGGGGGCTCTGGAGGCGCAAGAGAAAAGGAATGCTGAGCAGAGAGAGCCCGCTCCCAGGACCCCAGCGGTCCTGACTCCACTGCCGAGAAACACCGACGACTGTGGGCCTGAGATTTTTCAGAAACTGCCACGGACTTCTGGAGCTCCAGTATTCCATTTGTACTATTCCACACCTCCTTGTAAAAAGGAGCTAATTGCTGAAGACGGTTAAACAGGTTTCTGCTCCTCTCGCTCAAGGCAGACCTCCCATCAGAGGGGTCTGGAGCAGTGCCTGGCAGAGACCCTCTGGGCTCCGGATTAGGACTAGGGGTGGGATGAGGTTTCTGAGGACAAGGCCCAAGGGGGTCACTCCACATTCCTCTACCTTTCAGGACCCTGGCATCAGCAGCACTCAGCCGCAGGGTTCCTACCCTCCTTATGATGATGGTTTGATCCGAGGAGTCTTCATCAACACCACCCAGGGGCAGCCACTGATCGGTCAGGTGAGGGGGAGTGGGGTGGCGTCTTTGAAGAGGGATGGGCTCTAGTCAATCCGTCAATCAATCAATCCATCAATAGTATTTATGGTACACTTACCGTGCGCAGAGCACTGTATTAAGCACTTGGGAGAGTACCATACAGCAGGGTTGGTAGACACATTCCCTGCCCACCACAAGCTTACAGCCTAGACGGGGAGACAGACAATATAAATAAGTAAATTACAGAGATGCACGTAAGCGCTGTAGGGCTGAGGAAGGGGTGAATAAAGGGAGCTAATCCAAGTGCAAGGGTGGATTCCGATTCCTCTGTTCCTCTTCCTGATGCCTGTTCCATCCAACCATTCCGCCACCCAGCCCCCGGTACTAAGTTAGATGTGTACGGAGGCACATTCACTCTTTCAGACCGCTTCAATTCTGCTTAGTGCAACCACTCTGACTTGGGTATTTATTGAGTGCCTCCTGAGTGCAGAACACTGTACCAAACACTGAGAGAGAGAATCAATCGATCAGTGGTATCTATTGAGCATTTATTGTTTACACAGCGCTTGGGAGAGTAGGATAGAGTTGGTGTCACCAGAAGGAAAGCGCACATCACTTACCACTTGATTTTGGTAGGAGATCGGAGAAAATTGTTTCTCTAATGGTCACTTGGGGAGAAGGTCTCTGCTGTGAGAGCTTCTGCAGTGACCTCTAACATGCTTCCCAAGGTGAGCTTATTACTGGGCCAGAGAGGGATCTAGGCCCGGGGGAAGGTTTGGCTCAATCACACCCATCCGTGACATTCGATTTAGGAATACCGTGTATACAGATCTCTGCTGGGGAATATCTAGCTCATCCATCCCATCCTGTGCCAGCCACCCGGGGGACTGGCCTGGTGACTGACCGAGGCCCTCTGTTTCCCCCAATCTCCGATTCGGCGGCCTATGGACTAAGACAGGACCGAGTGCTTAGGACAGTGCTCTGCACACAGTAAGTGCTCAATAAATATGATTGATTAATAATGATAGTAATAATAATGATAATGATGATGGTATCTGTTAAACACTTATGTGTCGGGCACTGTTCTAAGCGCTGAAGTAGATACAAGATAATCAGGTTGGACACAGTCTTTGTCCCACGTGGGGCTCACTGTGCCCATTTTACAGCTGAGGTTAACCGAGGCACAGAGAAATTAAGTAACTTGCCCAAGGTCACACCCCAGACAAGTGGCAGAGCTGGGATTGGACCCAGGTCCTTCTGACTCCCAGGCCCATGCTCTATCCACTAGGCCACGCTGCTACCCAGATGGTTTGCCAGCAGTCCTGCCTGAAGGCAGAGGGTTGGATGAGATGGATCTCCTGGTCGCTTCCAGCTTTAGGAGTCGGTGTAGCGATGTGGTAGTAATAGCATTTATTAAGTGCTTACTGTGTGTAATGCACTGTACTGAGTCCTGGGAAAGAGTCTAGAGATGGGAATCACGGCCCCTGTCCCTCGAGGGGCTCCCAATCTGTGAATATAGATGGGACGGGGAGGACTGGAGACAGAGCCATCGGAAGCAGTGAAACACTAAAACGTTAAAACAGAGTAAGGGACGAGGACAAATACACAATACACAATATGCTGTGCGACTGCAGTCTTTTGAGAATAAGGTGATTCTGGGATCCGGCAGAGTTGTAAAGTACACTTTTCAGCTTTGGGAACATTAAAGCTGCCCAAGAGATTGTTTTCTGGGGGCTGATAAAGTGGGGTGGGTGGGGTGGACACTTACCTTAGGTTTCTTGGATGATCTGGTAGGTGTGGCCAGGGCTCACTGCCTATCCTGACTTCTCCAATCCGGAAACTCATCAGTGGTGGCTGGAGAACCTGAAGCAGTTCCATACTCAAGTTCCTTTTGATGGGCTCTGGATTGTAAGTTTCTTCTTTCCTCTTCCGGCTCCCAGGCTTTCATTTCGGGGCAAGGATCTTGCCATCGCCCCTGTGCTCGTTTCGAGGAGTGTGAAGCCCACTTTCTGGTCATGGATTTGCCAGTTAATTGGGAATATGAAAATTCTGAGCCACGCTGTTAGCCTGCCCTTCGATTAATAATTCCTCTACCCGACGCTGAGGCCCTGAAAGATGTAAAGCGTCCCAGATCTCTAGGTTAGGCACGTTTACTCTTTGGGTCCCATGAAGGAAATTGTTTGGAGTATCATGGGGAGGGTTAAATCCAGCCCTTGATTGAAGCTGAATTCTAGGAATCCCAGTGTAGATTTGATTAGTCCCAATGAACTGTGAGTGTGTGGCCTTCCTGGAAGAACACAGTAACTTTTTCTGTGTTTAGGACATGAATGAACCTTCCAACTTCAAGGATGGATCAGTGAACGGTTGTCCTCCTGGAGAACTGGACAATCCACCCTACAAACCAGGTAAGAGAGAAAATGAGTTGAGACCCATGAGACAGATGTGGAGGCCTCATAGGCTTTGTTTTTCTCATTTTATATTTTTTCTGGCCCCCTGAAGGCTGCCTCATTGTTTCCCCACACTTCTGGCCCCACTATGGGTTTTCCCGTCATGCTCCTGGGCCTTTGATATGACTTACCAAAGGCAAAGGGAAACTTATCCAGATGGGACCCTTGGGCCTCACCTACAGGCCTGCACTATGTATCTCAAGTTCATTCATTCAATCGTATTTATTGAGCGCTTACTGTGTGCAGAGCACTCTACTATAGATGGGAAGTGGTTTTGTGACCAGAAGTTTGAATCTCTCTCTCTCTTTCTCTCCCTCCCTCTCTCTCTCTCTCCCTCCCCCCGTCCTCGTCCCCCCACCCTCCGACCTCCTGGAAGCGGTGCTGGGAGGCTCCTTGTTTGCCAAGACCATCTGTGCCTCTGCAGAGCAAAGAACCTCTACGCATTACAACCTCCACAACCTTTATGGACTGATGGAAGCCAAAGCCACAGCTAGGTGAGACCAGGAAGTGACTTGCTTCTTGTGGGGAGAGAAAAGGAAGCAGAGAACACAGGGTAGGCCAGAGACTTTGAGGATCTTGGTGTGCTTTTTTATCATTATGGTATTTGTAAAGTGCTTACTCTGTACGAGGGACTACTATACTATGTGTTGGGGTAGAAACAAGATAATCAGGTTGGACGCAATCCCTGTCCCACTTGGGGCTCCCAGTCCAAGTCAGAGGATTTAATCTCTTCTGGAAGGGAGCTGGTCTTTGAGCCATGCAAGGAAGGCGCTGGATTAGGGCTTCGGGTCCCCAGAGGGGCTGCCCGTATGCTTGGCAGAGCTCCCAGAAGAGGAAGAAGCCACGTTGGGCAACCAGACAGAATGAGTTTCTCCTTCTGGGTTGGCATCGTTCTTGCTGGCAGTGTGGGTCGGACACACTCTATTCACCTTGCCTGCTTTCCCCCTTTAGTGATTTCATGATTTCGGGGCCTGAGCTTACAAATCTGGCGAGGAGCCCTTCCACTCTATAGAGTGAGGTCCACAGGCTGGGGGTGCTGCCTCCTCTGGGGGTGTTGCCTCCTCTAGATTTCATGCAGTACTGAGTGCTTTGTGGGTGAGTAGCCCCAGTTTAGTTAAGGCACTAGAGGTAAGAAAGAAAACCCGGGCCACCGATCAGAGCCAATTTTAGGGGCTGGGGCCGGCGAAGCCAGCACTTTTGTGATCGGGGGAGGGTCCAGTAGTGAAAGATTTGAGTCACCTGCCGCTCGGGTGGTTCTGCTCCTTGTCCTGCTCCTTGACCCTCCCAGGGTCAGATGCAGGAAGCTTCGATTCTGGGGTCCAACTGGCTCGAGCCATTAGCAGAGCCTCGATTTGAACCCAAGTCCTCTGACACCCAAGCCTGAACTCTTCCCACTAGGCTGTGCTACTTCTCTTCTATTTTTGGTTCATCTTTTCTTAGTTGGCTGTGGCCCATCTCCACCCTTACTCTTAGACAATGAGTCCTTTGGGGCCCAGGGACTGTATCTGTAGCTTTCCCATATACTTCTTTCCCAGCACTTAGTTCAGGACTTGGCTCGTTGTAGGTGCTTAATAATTCCATTTCTCCTTACTATTACTAGGACCTCTACTGCTTCTCCTCGTAAGGTCCAGCTCATTCTTGTCTTTCAGTGCCTTGATCTCCATCCGTGGGAAGCGGCCGTTTGTGATCTCCCGCTCCACCTTCCCCAGCCAGGGCAAATACTCAGGGCATTGGCTGGGCGACAACAGGAGTGAGTGGAAGGACATGTACTGGTCAATCCCAGGTAGGATGAAATGGGGCGGCCATCCGACTTCATCGGGGATGGCGGCGGATGCCTCCCATCCCACTTCCTGCACCCGGCAAGAGGAAGAGCGGGAAGCAGGGCAGAACTCTAAACCTTGGAGTTTCCCATGGGGTGGCTAGAAGTCACCTAGATTCCTTCTCTCCGTCTGGAAAGGGAGGGCAAATAATTGGAGAAATGAGGGGCCATTCAGGGAAGCTCTCTTGGAGAGGTATGATTTTTAGTAAGGCTTTAAAAATGGGGAGAGTGGCGATCTGTCGGATAGGAAGGGGAGTCCTTTCCATTCCGTTGACTAGCCGTCGCCTTTCCTAACGGAAAGCCTTTCAAACCTTAAAAGGTTCAACGCTTAGAGTGACTGGCACACTGTAAGCGCTTTATAAATACCATTAAAAAAAAAAAAAGAAGGTAAGAGACGATGTGCTGAATTAAACTGATGCCCCACAAGGACCCGGGGAGAAATAGTGTGTTTCCGCCTGTCTTTTTCTTCCAGTCAGGCTCTCCCTACTTTGTGTTTTGTAACGGCACCTGCTTTTGTCCCCAACTAGATTGTAAGCTCCTTGAGGGCCGGGCCCATGCATGCTTTGTAGCTCTGTTGTCCGCTCCCAAATGCCTAGTTTGGCAGCCTCCACACAGTGGGTCCTGGTTGCATGCTGCTCTGGAAAAGGCTGGTGCAGTGGAGCCTGCTGTATTCTGAGGGGATGGAAAATTGGGCTCCTGAAGACAGGGGAGTGGGCTGGGGATGGAGAGAGATTGTGATCCCCCAGGGAGAAAGGGGAGGGAGCAAGGAATGGAACGGGCTGCCAAAGGACGGAGAGCACGGGCCCTGGAAGAGAGGCAAGAGCCCCGGTATTCAGGCTATTGGCCGATGACTATCTTCCTCGGGCCGTTTTAGAGACCTCTGTCCTGCAGACCCAGTCAAGCTGAGGACCAGGCTGGCCACTGTGCCGTCAGTCAGTTGGATATCTTGAGTGCTTCCCGTGTGCAGAGCCCTGTCCCGAGCACTTGTGGGTGTACAATACAATAGAGCTGGGAAACACGGGCATTTCTCATATTCTCCTTCCCCAGGTCTGCTCAACTTCAATCTCTTTGGGATCCCCCTGATCGGAGCTGACATCTGTGGGTTCTCGGGTTCCACTTCCGAGGAGCTGTGCACCCGGTGGATGCAGCTGGGAGCCTTTTACCCCTTTGCTCGGAATCACAACACCCAAGGCGAGAAGGTAGTGTCGGGAAACCCCTCTGGGTTGCCTTTTAGCATTTGGAGGGTCCGACCTTCATCAGCAGGGCTCGGCGTGGCCCGGGCTTGACTCCCCGAGCCTGCCGGAGAGAGGGAAACTGAGGAATCTTGCCTTGAGTCTCAGTGGAAGTTGAACATGGACTGGAAGGCCTGTAGTGGGGAGAACACTGGACTGGGTGTCAGGAGTCCTGGGTTCTAATCCCAGCTCTGCTCCTTGTCTGCTGTGACCCTGGGCAAATCACTTAACTTCTCTGTGTGCCTCACTTTCCTCAAGTGTAAAATGGGGAGTCGATACCTGTTGTCCCTCACCCTTAGACTGTGAACCCCGTGAGGGACAGGTCTGATCCGATTATATTGTGTCTACCCCATCTCTTAGTACAGTGCTTAGCACAAAGTAAGTGTTTAACAAATGTCACTGTTATTGTTTTTATTGTTATTATTTTCCCACATCCGGTGATTTCCCAAATGCCCTGGACTAACTTATTGAGGTACCTCAGCCCTTCCAGCTGAGATCTTCACATCCCCTTCCAGAGATGGCTGGAAGGAGGAGGAAGGGCTTGAAGGAAGCTGGGAGAGAAAATAAGTACAGCCGGGCAGGAATTTCCTGCGAACGAAGTCCCGTTCGAGCCGGCTGAGAAGACCCTCCTCATTTTGATTGCTTTCAGCCCCAGGATCCAGTGGTGTTTAGCCCTCTGGCCCGGACCACGATGAAGGAGGCCCTGCTGGCCCGCTACACCCTGCTGCCCTTCCTCTATACGCTCTTCCACCGGGCCCACCGCTGGGGGGACACTGTGGTGCGCCCCCTTTTCTTCGAGTGAGGCTGGGTCCGGGCCAAACTGGGGGCTGGGAGGGGTTTTGGGAGGGCCAGGGATCCCCTTTATCGTGACCCTGAGGGGCTTCTGGGAGGGGGACATCCCAGCCTCAGCCCAGGCCACAGAACCCAAAAAGGGAGTAGGGGGAGAAGGTGGGTGAACCAGGAGGACAAGTTCACTTTGGGGGATCGGGGGGGTATCCTCGCCTTCCAGGTTCCCCCAGGACATCGTCACCTACTCTCTCGATCGGCAGTTCCTGTGGGGTCGCAGCCTCTTGGTGACACCAGTGCTGGAGGCAGGGGTCGATGCCGTGATTGGCTATTTCCCCAGTGGCGTGTGGTACGACTACTACACGGTGAGCGGTAGTCTCCGGGCACTTGGCCGAGGACGGAGCTGGGATGGAAAAGGTCCGGGGAGGAGAGAGGGAAGGAGCAACTGAGCCCCGTGAGATGGTGGGTCACCAGCAGGGACCGCCCACATGGGCCGGCCCGGCTCGGCCGTGGCTCTCCATTGCCATCCCGGACCCGAGAAGGACAGCGATCCTGCTTCCTTCCTCCTCTGGCCCACGGGTTCGCTGCGGTGGCAAGTGCCTGAAGACACCTACCTCAAACGGTGTTATGCGGAAAGGGACGTTCCTGCCCCGAGCCACGGTGTGCGTGTGTGGTGTATAAGCGCCCTTCTTGCACTGAAAGGGGGTGTTGCTCACCACTCTCTTGCAGGGCTCATCTCTGTACAGTCAGGGAGAAAGGCTCAAGTTGGCGGCTCCCTTGGATCACATAAACGTGCACGTCCGGGAAGGAGCTGTCATCCCTACCCAGGTAGGGCCTCGGTGTCGGATTTAGACGGAGGGACCCAGGCTCCCTCCTTGGTGGGTGAATGACCCAGTGCCGAGAAGCGGTCGCCCGTGAATATGATCCTGGGTAGGCTGGCAGCTGGGGGACTCGGGGCAATCGACCACTTTCCTATACGAGGACTTACGGGTCAGGCTGCCCAGAGAAAGGGAGAGAGAGGCCGAGGTCACCTGGAGATGGACGGAGAGAAGTCAGAGCTATGGGCACTGGGAGAAGTCACGGCTTTGGGAGGGATTTTGAGAATAGGGAGGAGGGAGGAGCAGTGTGAAGGGGCTTTGAGGATAAAGCGTATCATTCGAGGAGGAGGGATGGAGTTTAGGGAGTTGGCTGGACGATGGAGAGGTATTGATGACGTGAGCGAGGGGAAGAGATGGGACCCGAGCGACGGGGTCCGAGGAAGAGGGAGCGGGGTCTATCTTTGGATCGGGAAGATGGAAGGGAGACTGGACTGGGAAAAGGATTCACAGTTCTTGGCTGGTAGAATTTCATCGTGGTCAAGTGGAAAGACCCTCTAAAGGCCGTCTAGTCCATCCCCCTGCCTCCGTCCAGGAGCCGTTCCGGTTTAAAGACATCCACATACAGCTCCTCCCTCAGTCACCCCAATCTGGTGTCTAAGGGCCCTCACTGTCAGGACAGAGAATTCCCTCACGTTTGATCTGAATTTCCCATGCTGAATTTCAAGACATTGTTCATTCCCCAGTGGCAGTAGGAAGCAGCTGTTGTCCTTCCCCAGTATAAGAAAACTTTTGTTGATTCAGTGAGCGTGAGTTACCCTGAGTCTGTCCGTCCACCTCGTTAGCAGGTGGGATGGAACCTGTGGTGGTTCTGCTGAGCTCGTCTCTACCCCAGTGCTAAGCACAGTGCTGGGCACATGGCAAGCGCTTAACAAATGCCACAATTATTATTTTCCGGCTTTTTGGTCTCCCGCGGCCAGCCGGTGGCCCTGTGGACAAGGAAGCAAGGATGGTGGCGTGGGAGCTGATCGGGTTCATTAGTCCAATGATCTCTCTCTGTCTCTCTCTGTCTCTCTCTCTGCCGTTTTAGAGACCAGCTACCACCAGCTGGGTGAGCAGTGGCAATCCCATGAGCCTGTTGGTTGCTCTATCCCAGCAGGGCACTGCCTGGGGAGACCTGTTCTGGGATGACGGGGAGAGTTTGAATACCTTTGAGCGGGGTGACTACTCCTACCTGGTGTTCAATGTCTCTCAGGTAGGTGGCCTCCTGTCCACTCACCTCCCCCACTCCTCTCCTCCACCAACACACACTTCCTCTCCATAGCAGGAAATCCCTCTTCCCCCCAAGGCCGGCACCCAGTCACTGATCCTACTCCCACTCTCTGTGGCTATTATTATTACTACTAATAATAATAATAGCGGTAGTATCTGTTGAGCCCTTACTCTGTGTCAAGCACTGTTCTAAGTGCAGGGGCAGATACAAGTTAATCAGGTCAGACGGAGTCCCCGTCCCAAAGAGGGCTCAAAGTCTAAGTAGGAGGATGGACAGGTATCTCCTCCTCCTCCTCCTCATTATACAGTTGAGGAAACCGAGGCACAGAAAAGTGAAGCAACTTGCCCAGAGTCACACAGCAGGCAAGTGGCAGAGCCGGGATTTGAACCTAGGTCCTCTCACTTCCGGGCCCGAGCCTTTTCTACCAGGCCGTGCTGCTGTTCTTCAAGCCCCCGTGCAGACTCTTACAGCTGGAAAGGCAGATTCTTAAGGGGACCCGTCATTCCCCAGATCCTCGCTTTCTTTAGCCCTGCACCTCCACCAGGGGTGAGATGAAATCAGCCTGGGAGGCGTCCTGGCCCTGATGGAAAGAGCACGTGTTTGGGAGTTGGAAGACCTGGGTTCTCATCCTGGCTCCACCACTTGCCTGCTGTGCAGACTTGGATAAGTCGCTTAACTTCTCTGGGCCTCAGTTTCCTCATCTGTAAAATGGGGATTCGATGCCCGTTCTCTCTCCCATGTAGACAGTGAGCCCCATGTGGGACAGGAACTGTGTCTGGCAGGGACCCTATCAACTCGTAATGAGCGCTTAACCAATATCGTCATTATCGGGATTATCATCATCACCTCGACTCGGACAGAAAACAGATCTCCGGCACCTTGGAGGTCATGGGCAGCAGGGTCTGTCTGCAGCTGCCCCGGGGATCGTCCCAGCCCAGGCCAGCGACGGATCGATCCCTGGACAGCAGAATTGTCCGGCGCTTAGAAAGCTCCTCCCTCAAACCGCCGCCCAGTGGGGGGCGCGGAAGTGGGTCAAAGGCCCCGGCCCCGACCTCAGGGACCTCACTCCCCCAAACTCTCTCGCTCCCAGAATGTGTTCACATCCACGGTCCTCCACTGCAACGTAGAAGCCACGTACCTCGTGGTAGATGGGCTGACCATCTTTGGGGTGCGAGACCGGCCCCAAGAAGTCACTGTGAATGGCCAAGAGACTCCATTCTCCTATCTGGACAACCAGGTGAGCGCTGGCCCCAACCTCTTTTTCCTATCGTCCTGTTGGCGGTTGCTGTCCCGTCTCCACCCTCACCCTCCTCCTCCCTGCTGTTTGAGCAACTTTAGCCTGAACGCACGTCCCTCTCTCCCCTCCGCCCCGACCGTTTTAGCTGGGGGTGACAGGGCTGACACTTGATGATTTCCCCGCATGCTTATTTTAATGGTATTTAAGGACTTTCTAGGTGCTAAGCACTGTTCTAAGTGCCAGGGTAGATACGAGTAATCATTTTCCACTCTTTCCCTTCACTCTGTGTTCTTATGGTTTCCAGGATCCAAATCAGTGGTATTTACAGAGCACTTACTGTGTGCAGAGCACTGTACTGAGGGCTTGGAAGAATACCGTAGAGTTAGTAGACCCGACCCCTGCCTTCTAGGATCTTATAATGTAGTGGAGGAGACAGGCATTAAAATACAAAAATTAATAGGAAATTATTCACATTAATATCTGTCTCTCCCTCTATACTGTAAGCTCGTTATGGGCAGGGAAGTGCCTGTTTATTCTGTTGTATTGTACTCTCCCAAGTGCTTAATACAGTGCTCTGCATATAGTAAGCACTCCATAAATACGGGTGATTGATCGACTGATTCAAAGGGGAAGCCGTAGAGTATGAAGATATGAATATATTCATTCATTCATTCAATAGTATTTATTGAGCGCTTACTATGTGCAGAACACTGTACTAAGCACTTGAAATGTACAATTTGGCAACAGATAGAGACCATCCCTGCCCAACAACGAGCTCACAGTCTAAATGGGGGAGACAGACAGCAAAGCAAAACAACAAAACAACCTCATCAAGATAAATAGAATCATGGAGATACACATCTCATTAACAAAATAAATAGGGCAATAAATAAAATATACAAATATGCACAGTGCTGAGGGGAGGGGAAGGGAGAAGAACAGAGGGCGGGTGGGGGAAGAGGGGGAGGAGGAGCAGAGGGAAAGGGGGGGCTCAGTCTGGGAAGGCCTCCTGGAGGAGGTGAGCTCTCAGTAAGGCTTTGAAGAGGGGAAGAGAGTTAGTTTGGCAGATGAGAGGAGGGAGGGCGTTCCAGGGCAGCGATAGGACGTGGGCCAGGGGTCGATGGTGGGTTAGACGTGAACGGGGGACAGTGAAGGGGTGAGCGGCAGAGGAGCGGAGTGTGGTGGGTGGGCAGTAGAAAGAGAGAAGGGAGGTGAGGTAGGAGGGAGCAAGGTGATGGAGAGCTTTGAAGTCAGGAGTGAGGAGTTTTTGTTCCATGCGAAGGTTGATAGGCAACCACTGAAGGTTTTTGAGGAGAGGAATGACCTATGTGCTGTGGAGTTGGGGGAGAGGAATCAAATTGTTTAAAGGGTACAGACTCAAATGCCTAGGCAACAGAGAAGGAAGGGCAAAAGAGGATAGGGGAGGTGAGAAGCAAGTCAGGGAAGGCTCCCTGTTCGAGATGTGATTTTAGTGGATACTCGCTCCGTCAGGTTTTGCAGGACCTGGAATTGGGTCCCGGCATGCTTTCTTCTTTGTAGAGGGCAGGGATTCTCTCCCCTCTCCACCTACAACTCCTACAAACACACACAAACACATTCATGTCCTAGACCTCTTCCCATAGCCTTTGCCCTCATCAGCACTAGAAGCTGGCTGAGGGGAAAGAGCACGGGCCTGGGAGTCAGAGGACCTGGGTTCTAATCTCCGCTCTGACCATTGCTTGCTGTGGGACCATGAGCAAGTCACTTAACTTCTCTGTGTCTGTTTCCTCAATTGTAAAATGGGCATTAAATACCTATTATCTCTCCTATTAGACTGTGAGCCCCATCTGGGTCAGGGACTGTGTCCAACCTGATCATTTGTATCGCCCCCGGCACTTAGAACAGTGTTTCACACATACCTGGTGCTGCATTTCTCCTCTTGGGGACCACCTCCTCCTTTTGTAATGGTATTTGTTAAGCTCTTACTATGTGCCAAGGATTCTAGTAAGTGCCGGGATTGGTACAAGCTGATCAGGTTGAACACAGTCCATGTCCCACATGGGGCTCACAGTCTTGATCCCCATTTTACAGGTGAAGTATCTGAGGCACAGAAAAGTTGCCCAAGGTCACACAGCAGACAAGGGGTGGACAGGTTCTTCTGACTCCCAGACCCGTGCTCTTTCCACTGGGCCACACTGTTTCTCAAACGGTCTAGTGGATAGACTGCCGAATGTCATGCTAAAGCGTGAGAATGAAGAGGCCCCGGTGTGGAGCTAGCTCAGATGCAAATTTTAGCTTAATTGGGTGGGGGCGGGGTGGGGGTGGGTGTCTAAGACCAGAAAGACCTACCTCATGCTGTTCTCGGGCTGCTGGGAAGTGTCACTCACTGAAATGGATTTGGTGGTCCGCCCATTTCTCCCACCACACCAGGGCAGTGCTCCTGCGAAACCTCCTCCTTTAATACCTGCCCATTGGTGCCCGTGTGCCCGGGCGTGCGCTTTCGGGCCGTTCCTCTGATACCACGACGTGCCAAGCCCAAACAGGCTCAGGCCGGGAGAGCTTTCCCTCATCTCCCTAGTCGTGTTCTGTCCCAAATGGGGCTTGAAAAGACACGTGATGGCAAAACTCTCTATTTTCCACCTTGCAGGTTCTCCACGTGAGCGGCCTCAATCTGAACCTCAGCCAGCCCTTCTCCGCTAGGTGGATGTGAAAGACAAACCCAGAGGCTCCTCGGGATTTGGATGGAAACCAGGCAAAAGCTGGTTCTCGAAGAAACCGTCCCCCAGGGTGCCCTCGTATACCTGGGTGTGTGCGTGTGTGTCTGCGTCTGTGTGGGAAGGATGGAGAAGAACATGGGTCCCGTCCCATCCGTCTATTAGCAAAGTATGTATGTGAAAATGCCAGCTTGAAGCTCAGTCTGTCCAGAATCCCTAAACAGTTTCTGGAAGATCTCCCGGTCCCGGCTCAGGGGAAATCCCTCCTCTTCCCCAAACAGGACGGTGGCATCTGCAGCTGCCTTAATGCTGTCCTGGTACTTGCACCCACAGCTGAATTTCACCATCAGTAGTGTCTTCTTTGAGTATGAAGGACGACACTCATTCTGTGTGTGGATGTGTGTGGTTGTTCAATTGCTGAACCTTTGGATTCCTTGATTCCCCAGTTTCCTTCTGCCTTAGAGGGCTCTATGAAGCCATTACCACAAGGATTTTCCCACTGCTAAGCACTTTACCCATTCGTGCCCATCGTCCGCTGCCCATTTCACTGGGAAGGAGGCTGGAAAGCTGCTTAGGTTATCGGACGGTCACGGACGCCCCTCAGCCTAACCTTCGGCGATGTGTATTTTGGCCTCCAGCGGAGTTGAACCGCCCCTCCCCTTCTCACCCTCTCCCCGTCACCTTCGGGAACGAGGGAGATGGGAGGGTGTAATTGCCATTTGGACTTTTTGGCTCAACGGTGCAGATATGTTGGAGTGCGTGGGCCAGAAGTCCACAGGGCGGACTCCTGAAAGAGCCTCCTTTACTTGGAAATACACTGCAAACCTAGAGGGGTTCACAAATAAAGCTCTCCCAGGGAGTGTCTACATCTCAGTCACCTGAACAAGTGTCTTGGAGCTTTCTCTAAATGTGACTGTATCTAAATTGGGGTCCCGAAATGGGGCCGAGCTCCTTGTCTTCTGGCTGTGGGGTTGCGGAATTGGGGGACTCCTCGGAAGAAGGTGCCAGAAAGGGTTAGGAGTTAATTGGCTGCTGTTCCCCTGAGCCTCACCTGTTTCGAGTTGCCTGTCCTGAGTCCCCGTGGGATGCAGGGAGGAGGGTTGGAAGGATCTGAAGAAGCAAATCTTTCTGCTACACCCTGCGTGGGACATTGATCTTCAGTGATGTCTACAGAAGCAGCATGGCTGAGTGGAAAGAGCCCGGGCTTGGGAGTCAGAGGTCATGGATTCGAATCCCGGCTCTGCCCCTTGTCAGCTGTGTGCCTATGGGCAAGTCACTTCACTTCTCTGGGCCTCCGTTCCCTCATCTGTAAAATGGGGATGAAGACCGTGAGCCTCATGTGGGGCAATCTGATTACCTTGTATCTACTTAGAACAGTGCTCTGCACATAGTAAGTGCTTAACAAATACCAACATTATTATCTGCCGTGTTGGACAAAGTAGGACAAATGGCATTTATGGAGCAGCTACTCCAGGCGCCCCGTTCTAAGTGTCTGGGAGGTAGAAGGGAACCACAAGTTCCCTGCCCACAAGGCGTTCACCGCAAAGTGAAGGTGGGAAGCTCGGAGCGGGTGGGGGACACTAGAGAAGCAGCATGGCTCAGTGGAAAGAGGCCGGGCTTGGGAGCCAGAGGTCATGGGTTTGAATCCCGCCTCTGCCACTTGTCAGCTGTGTGACTGTGGGCAAGTCACTTAACTTCTCTGTGCCTCAGTTCCCTCATCTGTAAAATGGGGATTAACTGTGAGCCTCATGTGGGACAACGTGATCACCCTGTATCTAACCCAGCGCTTAGAACAGTGCTCGGCACATAGTAAGTGCTTAACAAACACCGACATTATTATTATTATTAAGAGGGATGGGGCACCTGGAGGCCTAAATGGTCGACAAACAGGGGCATCGGCGTCCAGACAAGGGTTGAGCTCTGGTTCAAAGACATCTTGAAGAGCTGGGCCATTGTGTGGGCAGAGGGAGGAGTCCCTTAAGTGGGGGTTGGATTGATCAACCGATCATTAGCATTTACTGCACACCTCCTTGGTGTGGAACCCTGTACTAAGCTGCCGTTTGCCCTTGGGCATGTCGCTCAATGCCTCCGTGTCTCAGTTTCCTCATCTGGAGAATGGGGATGTTACTTGTTCTCCTTTCATCTTCGACTGGGAGCCCCGTGTGAGACAGGAACTATGTCCTGTCGTCTGCTTATGCTGTATCAACCCCAGCGTTTAGCTTGGTGCTTGGCACAAAGTATGAGCTTAACAAATACCACAATTAATAATAATAATGATAATGTTGGTATTTGTTAAGCGCTTACATTATCATTATTATTAATTGTGGTATTTGTTAAGCGCTTACTATGTGCAGAGCACTGTTCTAAGCGCTGGGGTAGACATTTTACAGATGAGGTAACTGAGGCACAGAGAAGTTAAGTGACTTGCCCACAGTCACACAGCTGACAGGTGGCAGAGCCAGGATTTGAACCCATGATCTCTGACTCCAAAGCCCGGGCTCTTTCCACTGAGCCACGCTGCTTCTCACTATAAAACACCTGGGAGAGTGAGACAGGGACTATGTCCCAGCTGCTTATGCTATACCAATATAGCTTAGTAGATAGAGCACGGGCCTGCGAGTCAGGACTCCTGGCTCCACCACTTGTCTGCTGTGTGACCTTGGACAAGTCACTTCACATCTCTGTGCCTTCAGTGACCTCATCTGTAAGCAGGGGATTAAGTCTGTGGGACAGCGACTGTGTCCAGGATGATTTGCTTGCATACACCCCAGCGCTTAATTCAGTGTCTTGCCCATAGTAAGGGTTTAACAAACACCGCAATTATTATAATTATTGTAGAAATGAGGCACAACAAGGGCCCCTTCAGGGAGGAGTGCGCGGTAGGCGCAGCGTGGCTTAGTGGCAAGACCCCGGGCTTGGGAGTCAGAGGTCGTGGGTTCTAATCCCATCATTGGGCAGGGATTGTCTCCGTTGCCAAATTGTCCATTCCAAGCGCTTAGTACAGTGCTGTGCACGTAGCAAGTGCTCAATAAATACTACTGAATGAATGAATCATCCCACCACTACCACTTGCCAGCTGTGTGATTTTGGGCCAGTCACTTAACTTCTCTGTGCCTCAGTTCCCTCATCTGTAAAAAGGGGATGAAGACTGTGAGCCCCACGTGGGACAACCTGATTACTTTGTATCTTCCCCAGCGCTTAGAACAGTGCTTGGCTCATGGTAAGCGCTCAACCAATACCATCATTATTATTATTATAGAGAAGCAGCGTGGCTTAGTGGCAAGAGCCCGGGCTTGGGAGTCAGAGGTGGTGGGTTCGAATCCCCACTCTGCCCCTTGTCAGCTGTGTGACTTTGGGCAAGTCGCTTCACTTCTCTGGGCCTCAGTACCCTCATCTGGAAAATGGGGATGAAGACTGTGAGCTCCACGTGGGTCAACCTGATGATCATGTGCCCACCCCAGCGCTTAGCACAGTGCTCGGCACATAGTTTTGACTGTGAGCCCGTCGTTGGGCAGGAATTGTCTCTCTCTGTGGCCGAACTGTACATTCCAGGTGTTTAGTGCAGTGCTCTGCACATAGTAAGCGCCCAATAAATACTACTGAATGAATGAACAGAGTAAGCGAATGGCTCGCGTGGCTCAGTGGAAAGAGCCCGGGTTTGGGAGTCGGAGGTCATGGGTTCGAATCCCAAATCTGCCACTTGTCAGCTGGGTGACTGTGGGCAAGTCACTTAACCTCTCTGTGCCTCAGTTCCCTCCTCTGTAAAATGGGGATGAAGACTGTGAGCCTCACGTGGGACAACCTGAGTCCCCGGTATCACCCCCAGCGCTTAGAACAATGCTCTGCACATATTAAGCGCTTAACAAATACCAACATTATTAACAGACTGTAAGCCTGTCAAAGGGCAGGGACTGTCTCTCTCTGTTACCGATTTGTCCATTGCAAGCGCTTAGTACAGTGCTCTGCACATAGTAAGCGCTCAATAAATACTAGTGAATGAATCTGTTGCCGAATTGTCCATTGCAAGCGCTTAGCCCAGTGCTCCGCACATAGTAAGCGCTCAATAAATACTCCTGAATGAATGAATGAATCTGTTACTGAATTGTCCATTGCAAGCGCTTAGCACAGTGCTATTAAATACTATATCCACATGATTAATATCAATAGAATTAATAATTATTAATACCACATTAACGTTATTTAATTATTGTTAATTATTAATGATATATTAAATGCTATTAAATACTATTGAATGAACAGACACCATCATCCTCATTAGAGAAGCAGCGTGGCTCGGTGGAAAGAGCCCGGGCTTTGGAGTCAGAGGTCATGGGTTCGAATCCCAGCTCTGCCACTTGTCAGCTGTGTGACTTTGGGCAAGTCACTTCACTTCTCCGCGCCTCAGTTCCCTCATCAGTAAAATGGGGATGAAGACTGGGAGCCCCACGTGGGACAAGCTGATTCCCCTGGGTCTACCCCAGCGCTTAGAACAGTGCTCTGCACCTAGTAAACGCTTAACAGACGCCCACGTCATTATTGTTATTCGGGCTCTTGGCGGCGGGCGGCCGGCAGGAGGCGCGCGTGAGCGCGCAGGCGCACAAGCGCGGCAGCGTTTGTGCCGGGCGTCGGCGGGTCCGGCCGGCTCCCCGCGCCGCGCTCTTTCGGTTCCGGAGCGGCGGGCGGGGGCGGGCGGGAGCGGGCGGAGCGGCGCGGGCGGGGCGCTTCCGGTTCCGGAGCGGCCTGGGAGGGCGCCGGGCAGAGCGGGGCGGGGCGTTGGGGGGCTCCGGGGAGGCGTCCGCAGCCCCCCGCCGCTCCGCGGGCCCTCCCCCCTTCCGGGGGCGTCCCTTCCTCTCTCGTCCCCCCCAGCCCGGCTTTCCCTGCTCCCCCCAGGGGGTTAGAACCCCTTCTCCCCGCGCCGCATCCCCCTGAACCCCCTCTCTGCCCCCGCACCCCTCCAGAGCCCCTTCTCTCCCGCACCCCTCCAGAACCCCCCTCCCCCTCGCCCCTCCAGACCCCCTTCTCCCCTGCATTCCTCCAGAACCCCTTCTCCCCCCCGCACCCCTCCAGAACCCCCCTCCCCCCGCACCCCTCCAGAACCCTCTCTTCCCCTCCCCCCTCCAGAACCCCTTCTGTCCCCCCGCGTCGCACCCCTCCAGAACCCCTTTCCCTTGCACCCCTCCAGAGCTCCCTCTCCCCGTCGCCCCTCCAGAGCCCCCCCCCCCTTGCGCCCCTCCAGAACCCCTCCTGTCCCCCCGCACCCCTCCAAAGCCCCTTCTCCCCCTCGCCCCTCCAGAGCCCCCTCTCTGTTGCACCTCTCAAGAACCCCTTCTCTCTTGCACCCCTCCAGAACCCCCCTCCCCCTCGCCCCTCCAGACCCCCTTCTCCCCTGCATTCCTCCAGAACCCCTTCCTCCCCGCACCCCTCCAGAACCCCCATCCCCCCGCACCCCTCCAGAACCCTCTCTTCCCCTCCCCCCTCCAGAACCCCTTCTGTCCCCCCGCGTCGCACCCCTCCAGAACCCCTTTCCCTTGCACCCCTCCAGAGCTCCCTCTCCCCGTCGCCCCTCCAGAGCCCCCCCCCCTTGCGCCCCTCCAGAACCCCTCCTGTCCCCCCGCACCCCTCCAAAGCCCCTTCTCCCCCTCGCCCCTCCAGAGCCCCCTCTCTGTTGCACCTCTCAAGAACCCCTTCTCTCTTGCACCCCTCCAGAACCCCCTGTCTTCCCCTGCACCCCTCCAGAACCCCTTCTCTTCCCCTGCACCCCTCCAGAACCCTTTCTCTCTTGCACCCCTCCAGAACCCCCCTCTTACCCTGCATCCCTCCAGAATCCCTCCTTGCCTGCATTCCTCCCAAACCCCTTCTCTCCCCGCACCCCTCCAGAGCCCCTTCTCCCCTGCATCCCCCCAGAGCCCCTTCTCCTCTGCATCTCCCTCCAGAACCCCCTCTTCCCTTGCACCCCTCCAGAACCCCTTCTCTCCCCGCACCCCTCCAGAATCCCTTCTCCCCTGCATCCCCCCAGAACCCCCTCTCTTCCCTTGTATCCCTCCAGAACCCCTTCTATCCTGCATTCCTCCAGAGCCCCTTCTCTCCTGCACCCCTCCAGAACCCCCTCTCTCCCCCCGCACACCTCCAGACCCCCCTCTCCCCTCCAGAGCCCCTTCTCCCCCCCCCCCGCCCCCACGGCTCCTTAGTGTGCCGTCCCGTCCGTCGGGCCTCCCGTGGGGTCCCCCCCCCGTCCCGTTAGCAGGTCCCAGGAAAGCGAGCCGAGGAGGACGGGATGAACCGAGCCAAGCCCACCACGGTCCGGCGGCCCAGCGCCGTGGCCAAGCCTTCGAGTGAGCGGGGGCGAGGGGCGAGGGCGAGGCGGGAGCCAACCGGAGAGCCTCCCTGCCTCCCTCCCCCCCCATCTCTCTCTTCTTCCCCCTCCAGGTCACCCTCCTCCCGGGGACTTCATTGCCCTGGGCTCTAAGGGCCCGGCCGGCGAGGCCAAGGCGGCGGCCACCCTGCTGAAGCCCGCTCCCTCCGGGCTGCCCTCCGACCGCAAGCGGGAGGCGGCCGCCGGCCTGGCCGGGGCCTCGGGTCTGGCCAAGCGGCCCAAGCTGGCCTCCACTCCCCCGCTCAGCGCCCTGGGCCGCCTCGCCGAGGCCGCCGTCGCCGAGAAGCGGGCCATTTCCCCCTCCATCAAGGAGCCGTCCGTCGTGCCCATCGAAGGTAAGAGACGAGCCAGAGGAGCCCGACCCCGGATGCTCGCTCTCCTCTATTCCTTCGACGGTCCTGGCCGAGCGCTTCCTCTGGGCCGAGCACCGTTCTGAGCGCTGGTGGAGACGAGGTCATCGGGTGGCCCCCGCACCGTGGAGCTCACAGCCTTAATCCCCACGAAGTCACCGAGAGGCACAGAGACCCCAAAAAAGTGGTACTTCTTAAGCGCTTCCTCTCTGCCAAGCACCGTTCTAAGCGCTGGAGTAGATACGAGGGCATCAGGTGGCCCCCGTGGGGCTCACAGCCTTAATCCCCACGAGGTCACCGAGAGGCACAGAGACCAAAAAAAAAAAAGGTATCTCTTAAGCGCTTCCTCTGTGCCGAGCACCGTTCTAAGCGCTGGGGTAGATATAAGGTCATCAGGTGGCCCCCCCACACCATGGGGCTCACAGCCTTAATAATAATGTTGGTATTTGTTAAGCGCTTACTATGTGCAGAGCACTGTTCTAAGCGCTGGGGTAGATACAGGGTCATCAGGTTGTCCCACGTGAGGCTCACGGTCTTCGTCCCCATTTTATAGATGAGGGACCTGAGGCCCAGAGAAGTGAAGTGACTTGCCCACAGTCACACAGCTGACAGATGGCACATCTGGGATTCGAACCCATGACCTCTGGCTCCCAAGCCCGGGCTCTTTCCACTGAGCCGTGCTGCTTAACCACGAGGTCACTGAGAGGCACAGAGACAAAAAAAAAATGGTGTTTCTTAAGCGCCTACTCTCTGCCAAGCACTGTTCTAAGCACTGGGGTAGATACAAGGTCATCAGGTGGCCCCTGTGGGGCTCACAGCCTTAATCCCCATGAGGTAACTGAGAGGCACAGAGGGAAACAAAATGGTATGCGTTAAGCGCTTACTCTGTGCCAAGCACCATTCCAAGCACTGGGGTTGATACAAGGAAATCAGGCTGTCCCACGTGGGGCTCACAGTCTCCATCCCCATGAGGTCGCTGAGTGGCACAGAGGGAAAAAAAATGGTATTTGTTGAGCGCTTACTCTATGCCAAGCACCGTTCTAAGCGCTGGGGTAAATACAAGGTAATCAGGCCGTCCCACGTGGGCCTCACATTCTTCATCCCCATTTGACAGATGAGGTGACCGAGGCACCGAGAAGTGAAGCGACTTGGCCCGGGGCACACAGCTGACGAGGGGCAGAGCTGGAATTAATAATAATGATGGCATCTGTTAAGCGCTTACTATGTGCCAAACACTGTTCTAAGTGCTGCGGGGGTGGGGGGTGATACAAGGTGATCACGTTGTCCCACGTGGGGCTCACAGTCTTAATCCCCCTTTTACAGATGAGGGAACCGAGGCTCAGAGAAGTGAAGTGATTTGCCCAAAGTCACCCAGCTGACAAGTAGCGGAGCCGGGATTGGAACCCATGACCTCTGACTCCCAAGCCCGGGCTCTTGCCACTGAGCCACGCTCCTTCTCTCAAATAATGGTATTAGTTAAGCGCTTACTATGCGCCAACCACCGTTCTAAGTGCCAGCCTCAGGTCGGTCCCCGTGGGGCTCACAGCCTTAATCCTCATTTTACAGATGAGGTAACTGAGGCCCAGAGAAGTTAAGTGACTGGCCCAAAGTTACGCAGTTGAAGGGGGCGGAGTCGGGATTAGAACCCACGACCTCTGACTCCCAAACCCGGGCTCTTTCCACTAAGCCACGCTGTCTCTTTTACTTGGAGAAAAGTCAGGGCCACCCCAAGAAGCCGGAGCCACCTCTTCACACCTGTCGACATCCCCCCACCACCTCGTGGCCGAAAGGGGTCCCCGTCCCACCTGGGAAGTTTCTTCCCTCGAAATCCCGGCCTTTCGCTCATCCCACCTCGATTCAGTATTCCCAGAGAGCTGGCACACGACTCTCATTTCACCCTTCAGAGCAACCCCTTGAGGATAGTCGAAAAGGCGGGTCTTAATTACTTCCATTTTGTAGATGAGGAAACTGAGGTACAGAGCGGCTAAGCGACTCGCCCTCCGACGAAGGGCGGCTTGACCTGGGTCCTCCGGCTTCCAGACTGGAGCCCTTTCACTGCGTAATCGTAAATGCGTCAAGTGCTTTTACTAGGTGCTAAGGCCTGGGCTACAAGCTGAGATCCGATGCACTGTAATCAGGTTAGGCGCGGTCCTTGCCCCGCCCCAGGCACCCAGCCCGAGAGGGGAGGGCGGGGGCACAGCAAGTACTTTAGAAAAAGAAATCAGCCGTACTTGTTGAGCCCTTACTGTGGGCCACATGCTGTGCTAAACACTGGGCTAGTTACAAGGTTGGACACCATCCCTGTACCGCGTCTCGATCACGTGGCTGCTACCCGTGGCCGGGAGCATGGGGAGTTTGTGGAGCTGCCTCACGTAGACCCACGGGCATTTCAGGGATATCCTTAAACAAATGGGGATGAAGACTGTGAGCCTCGCGTGGGACAGGCTGATTATCCTGTACGCGCCCCAGCGCTTAGAACAGTGCTCGGCACAGAGTAAGCGCTTAACAAATGCCGACGTTATTATTATTAAACCGCGGCACCGTGCCGTACCTAATCGCCTGGGTTACAGAGAAGCAGCAGGGCCTAGTGGAAACAGCACGGGCCTGGGAGTCGGAGGACCCGGGTTCTAATCCTAGCTCAGTCACGTGCTTGTGTGACCGTGGGCGAGTCACTTTACCGTGCCTCAGTTTCCTCATCTGTAAAATGGGGATTCAGTACCTTTTCTCCCTCTTACTTTGGCTGTGAACCTCATAAGGGATGGGGGCTGAGTCCAACCTAGTTTTCTTGCATCTTCCCTGGACTTGTTACAGTGCTTGTCACATAATGGGCGCCTAATGAATATGGTTATTATTACAGTCACTGCTTCTAGAAGCGAGGTGCTCGGCGCTTCGAAGGGGTTTCGGTTATGGAGAGGCTGTTTAGAAAGGAGTAGTAGCCCGGTGCCTCGGTGACCTCCCCGCCTCCAGGCAGCACCCAGTTCCCCCGGCCGGAGCTCTGACTGGGCACGCGGTCGTTTCTCCGGACAGTCCTCCCCACCGTCCTGCTGGACGAGATCGAGGCTGCGGAGTCAGAAGGCAACGACGACAGGATTGAGGGGGTGCTGTGTGGGGCCGTGAAGCAGCTGAAGATGAACCGAGCCAAACCGGACACCACCCTGTACTTGAGCCTGATGTACCTGGCAAAGATCAAGCCCAACATATTTGCCACAGAAGGAGTTATCGAGGTGAGAGGTGGGCGAGTCCGTGCGTCGCGTACGCCCGGCCCCGCTTCCCCGTCGCTGGCCTCTCGGGAGCAGCGCGCTTCCTTCCCTTGTGCCCTCTCGACCTCAGAGTGCGCTAGTTAGTCAGTAATATTTCTTGAGTGCTTATTGTGTGCAAAGTGCTATACTGAGCGCTTGTGAAGTGCAACTAATTTAGGAGTGAAAAAGGGGATTCAGGCATTAATGTGACTAAATAAATTACAGATGTGTGCACAGGCGTTGGGGGCCCGAGGGAGGGGTGAATAAAGGCAGCAAGTTCCAGTGCGAGGGTGAAGCAGAAGGGAGTGGGAGAAGAAGAGGTGAAGGCTTAGTCGGGGAAGGCCTCTGGGAGGGGGTGTGTTTTAATAAGGTTTAAATTATTGTTACTAATTAAATTATCACACTTGGGGAGCGTGTCTCTTGGATATGAAGAGGGAGGGTGTTCCAGGCCAGGGGCAGCACCTGGGCAAGGGGTCATGGAGAGAGAGATGAGATGGAGATACAGTGAGTAGGTTGGCATTAGAGGGATGAAGGGGGCAGGCGGGTGGTGGTAGGAAATCGGGGAGGTCAGGTAGGAGGGGGCAAGGTGATTGAGTGCTTTAGAGCCAACGGTGAGGAGTCTCTTTTCGACGCAGAGGTAGATGGGCGACCGTTAGAGGTCCTTGGGGAGTGGGGAGCCACGGACTGAAAGTTTTTAAAGACAAATGATCGGGGCGGCAGAGTGAGGTGCGGGTTGGAGTGGGGAGAGACGGGAGGCGGGCCGATGAGCGAGGAGGCTGATGAAGTAGTCGAGGCGGGGTAGGCCGAGGGCTTGGATCGACGTGGTAGCCGTCCCGTGTGAAGCAGGCGTCAGGGACTCCGTTTGCTCTCGTCCTGGGGCCGGTGTCTCGCAGGCGCTGTGCAGCCTCCTCCGTCGCGACGCCTCCATCAACTTCAAGGCCAAAGGGAACAGCCTGGTGTCCGTGTTGGCTTGTAACCTCCTCATGGCCGCCTACGAAGAGGACGAGAACTGGCCGGAGATTTTCGTGAAGGTGAATCTCAGTTCGGCCCGCAGGGAGAGCCGAGAGCGGCACCGGGGGAGAAGGGGTGAGAGTGACGGGGTGAGAGTGACTCGGGCCGAGGTGGCGCGGCGGGCCGCTTCCCGTGTCTGCGAGCTGGCATCTCCGGGGTGCTGCCTTTCAGTTTGCCAGGGAGAAGGGAGTGAGTTCTTTTTCCTGCAGGCTCTGCTTCCCGTTCTGACCTCAAGTCATCGTCCTCTGCTTTCACCGCCTCGAGCAGGTTTACATCGAAGATTCTCTGGGGGAGCGGATCTGGGTGGACAGCCCGCACTGCAAGACGTTTGTGGACAACATCCAGACGGCGTTCGGCACCAAGATGCCCCCCAAGAGCATGTTGCTGCAGGGGGAGGTGGGCCGCGGTGGAGGCGACCTCAGTGCAGGTAGGAAGAAGGCCCCTTCCGTGGGTGCCCCTCACCCCTTCCTCCCTTACACTCTTCGCTCCCCCCGAGGCTTCCCACGATCCGGGCTCACGTCGTCCCCTGGGCCTGAAGCGACCCACCCTCATCCCGTCCACCAGACCGCAGCCTTCCCCACCTTCAGAGCTCCCCGAAAGTCCCTCCTCCAACCGGCCTGTCCCTACTAATTGTAGTCCTCGGCCGAACTCACAGCCGATCTCTCTGTTTGCGGCCACCTTCCCCGTGCACCTTCGTTATTTCTACGTATGTCTCCCCGCCGTGACGGTGGAAGCTCCTCCTGGGCGGGGAGCGTGTCTTGTGCTTCTGTCTTCCCAGTCAGTCAGTCGCACTTATTGAGTGCTTACAGTGTGCAGAGCCTTGAACTAAGCACTTGAGAGAGTACAGTACAACAATAAGCAGACACATTCCCCGTCTGCCACAAGCTTACAGTCTAGAACGAGTCACTCAGTACAGCGCACTGCACTTAACAGGTGTTCAATAAATGCCTTGACTACTGCTGCTCCAGTCATGGGGGGGAGAACCTAAAGGATCTAGCGGGGATGTTGCTTTAGGGACTAGCGCAGAGCTACTCATTTGGCTGCGGGCTGAGGGTCGGGCTGTTCCTTGGGCAGGGGAGTGCTCACGGGTGGCTGGTTCGGAGTCAGGGAGGAGGAGGCTCAGGGCCTCGTTCTTCACAGGGAGCAGTCCTCACCCCTCCCTGACGGAGGAAGAGGACAGTCAGACCGAGCTGCTCATTGCCGAGGAGAAACTGAGTCCGGAGCAGGAGGGTCAGCTGATGCCCAGGTAGGAGGAACCCTCTCCCTGCCACCGCAGGCTTGAGAAGGGGCCGAACTAGGCCCCCTCATCCTTAAAGGCTAAAGGCGGGGAGGGGCGAGAAGTGGGGAGTCGTCCTCTCGTTCCCTCGACCGTGTGGGAAGAGCCATGGCGGAACCACAGGATTTCCCCAAATCCTATTGAGTAGAGCCGCACGTGGGAGGTGAGAGCGTGGGCCTGGGAGCCAGGAGCCCCGGGGCCGGATCCCGGCTCCACCTCTTATCTGCCGTGGGACCCTGGGCGAGTCACCTCGCTTCTCTGGGCCTCATCTTCGCCATCTGTCAGATGAGGATTCAGTACATGTTCTCCCTCCGCTTAGGCTGTGAGCGTCATGCGGTGCAGGGATTGGGTCGGACCCTATCGTTCTGAATCTGCCCCGGCGCTTAGTGTGGCACATAGTGAGCACTTGACAGATCCCACAGTCGCCCTGTCACTAAGCGGCCGGTAAAGAGAGAGAGCTGGGTGTCGGTCCAAACGCCTGGCCCCGGCAGGTACGACGACCTGGCTGAGAGCGTGGAGGAGTACGTCCTGGACATGCTGCGCGACCAGCTGAACCGCCGCCAACCCATGGACAACGTGTCGAGGAACCTCCTGCGGCTCCTCACGGCCACCTGCGGCTACAAGGAAGTGCGGCTGATGGCCGTGCAGAGGCTGGAGATGTGGCTGCAGAACCCCAAGGCGAGAGGCGGGGCGGGAGGGGGAGCTTGCTCGACTCGCCCCGGGGGGTGACGAGGGCAAGGGCGCGGGGGGAGCCGGGGCAAAGGGCCGGGGGGAGGGGACGCGTGGCTCTGACCGGGGACGCCTTCCGCTCCTCTCTGCAGCTGACCAGGCCGGCCCAGGATCTACTGATGTCCGTCTGCATGAACTGCAACACCCACGGCTCGGAGGACATGGAGGTCATTTCCAACCTGATCAAGATCCGCCTGAAGCCCAAAGTTCTCCTCAACCACTACATGCTGTGTGTCAGGTAGCCCACGGGCTCGGAGCGGGAGACCGGCCGGAGGGGGAGGAGAGCGGGGTGGGACGGGGCCGTTCGGCTGCCCCGGCCTCCTTCCCCACAGCCTGCCGGCTTTGCTTGTCCTAGGGAGCTCCTGAATGCTCACAGGGACAACCTGGGCACGATGGTCAAGTTCGTTATTTTCAACGAACTGTCCAACGCAAGAAACCCCAACAACATGCAGATCCTCTACACCGTGCTGCAGCACAGTTCCGAGCTGGCTCCGAAGGTACGGGGCAGGCGCGGCTCCGTCGGCGGGCTCTCTAAGTGGGGCGGACGAGGGGTCGTACGGTTCCGCTGATGGAGAAGTGCCCCGAGGGGCAACATCTCTGGCCGGCTCTGAGAAGCGGTATTGCCGGAGATTGGGTGTACGGGGTTACGGTCCCAAGGGATAGAGAATAATAGCCGGGCATTCCCACTTCTGCTGTTGCTACTAGTGTTTAGTATTCAGTTTAGTGTTCTTCGTGGAGGACTGTGGATGTCGTTAAAGGAACTTGTCTGTGTTTGCTTGTCCGTATGCCGGGCCTGCAGTTCCTGGCGATGGTGTTCCAGGACCTCCTGACCAATAAGGACGATTACCTCCGGGCTTCCCGGGCCCTGCTCCGGGAGATCATCAAGCAGACCAAGCATGAGATTAACTTCCAGGCCTTCTGCCTGGGGCTCATGCAGGAACGGAAGGAGCCGCAGTACCTGGAAATGGAGTTCAAGGTACCGCCCCCCTGCCTCTTCCCCCGTTTCCCCCTTTCGGCCTCGGCGTTTGGGTTGAATTCAGAGGCGCCCCTTCCTGGTTTTCTTCCTCCACGGGGAAAGTCAGGTGGCTTTGATTTCTTTTTAAGCCCCACCCGCTCTGTATGCCCTCTCCCCTTCGTTGGTATTTTTTCCCTGGAAATCATGCCCGTCTGCCCTTCCCCCTCTTGAGAAATGGAGTGTTTTTGTTACCAACTCTCATAGCCCCAGGTGGAGTCCCCGCGCCCTCGTCTCTCTCGTGGCGTACTCCCCCCTGAGGATGAAGGTCATCCCGGGCGGCCCGAGGCAGCACGCAGAGAGAGATCTCCGGCTCGGGTGACGGTAGACGACCTGAGCCGGCCGAGGCCGCGCGGCGGGGAGAGATCCGTAAAGTAGGGAGTAAATCCTCCTCCCTCCTAGCTAGATTGCGGGCCCCACGTGGGACAGGGATCGTGTCCAACCTGGTAATGTTGTGTCTATTCCAGTGCTAGAACAACGCTTGGTACATGGAAAGTGCTTAACAGATATCAAAGTTTTTATGGCCCGGGAATATTCAGCTCTCGGAGTTGACAGCCACAGACCGCTTTGCCATTTGATTGCAGGAGCGCTTTGTGATCCACATAACCGACTTGCTGGCCGTGTCGATGATGCTGGGGATAACGGCCCAAGTGAAGGAAGCCGGGATCGCGTGGGACAAAGGCGAGAAAAAGAGTAAGCCCGGGAGAGTTGACGTCTTCGGGAGACCGAGCGGGCCCCGCTCGGCTTCCGCCGGGAAAGCGGAGGTGCGGCAGCCGGGCCGGAAGGCGGCGATGAGGCCGAGGGGCAGCCGCAGACGGTGGGGAAGGCTCGGGAACCCTCCTTATGGTAGTTCACCCGATCCGATCCCAGAGGCTAATGGAACTGCTGCTGCAGATGTTTGGTTATTGGGAGGTTTGTTTATCCAGTGTGTCAGTCACCTCCCTTCGGCCGTCCAACTTTGGTGCATTTCACTTCTTTGAGGACTATCACCTCTGTCTAAGAGAGGGAAGAGGAAAATGGAGGAGGTTAAAGTCAGTCCTTTGAACACAGGACTAGGAGGGAGGAGATTGGGGTTCTGCTCCCAGCTCCGCCCCTCGCCTGCTACGTGACCTCGAGTGAGTCATTTAACTTTATGCTTCAGTTTCCTCGGACTGTAAGCTTGATGTGGGCAGGGACTGTGTCTACCAGCTCTTGTATTGTACTCTCCCAAGCTCTAGGTACACCGCTCTGCACACAGTAAGCACTCAATAAGTACTGTTGATTGATTAATTCCTCGTATGTACAAGGGGATTCAATACCTGTTCTCGCTCCCACTTAAAGTGGAAGCTCCAGGAGGGACAAGGGTTATATCTGATCTGATGATCTTGTATCAACTCCAGAGCTGAGCACATTGCTTGGTCCAGACTAAGCTCGTGATTGGTGAATAGATCCCAGAATTAGTATTCTTACCGTTATTAATTTCATTACTGATGCTGGTAGGAGAGAAGGTTGGTCCTGTTGCCAGTTCTTCCCCAAAGTAAAAAAAAAAAAAGCTCACATTATAGTGTGCGAGGCCACACCAACCCCCAGCACAGGCACACAACCTTTTTTTTGGCTACTGCATCACTTCTTGTCCAGCTGCGTAGTGCCAGAGAGCATTCCCTCTTTCCCTCCCTGAAAATTCTAGCAAAAACCTGTGTGAGGGAAGAACTGACTGTGCCTGTTGAAATGAAGTTTTCTCGATCTGTAGATTTTATTTATCCCCGCGCAGCGTGGACGGATGATTGAGGGTCGACTGAAACGGGCTGGGGCTAGCACTTTGGTGTTCCTGGGCACGCAGGTGTTTTGGGGCTCCTGTTGGGGGAGGGAAGAGGGGTCTGAACAGGAGCAGCCAATAGTTCCACACTGTGGCCCCCTTCTGCCCTTTCTTCCTGATCAAGTTTAGCAGGCTTTGGGTCGGGGGAGAGAGAGCAATCTAACACTGTCCCCAGCTCCATCTGAAGAGGCAGGGCTGCAAGGCTGAAAATGACAGGGTGGAAAACAGTTTTAAATTCTCCTGCCTGGAACTTCCTCTGTTGATTTCTTTCAGTTGGAAATGGAGGCCGGCCCACTTGCGGGCTTGTCTTGCCCCTGGGCAGAGTGTGCTGCTTCCGCCATGTGTCTCTCCCATCACCTGAGCGGTGTGGAAGTACCACGTGGGCAGCCGGGCACCGGCTCTGCGGTTTCCTCACCAGCTACTCGTAGTCTCGGCTATCTTCAGAGAGCCACCCGATCTCCCAGTCAGTGGACTGTCATTTTCAGTGGCAGCCATAAGGCCCGAAGGCCACTCTTCTCTCCTCGTCCCCCCCGGCCTCCCTTAATGGCGTCGTTTGTTTCAGACCTGGAGGTGCTGCGCTCATTCCAGAACCAGATCGCCGCGATCCAGCGGGATGCCGTCTGGTGGCTCCACACGGTTGTGCCGTCCATCAGCAAGTTGGCACCTAAGGACTACGTTCACTGGTACGGGTCTTAGGGGTGGATAGACGGATCCCGGTTAAAAGCGCCTCGGAGAAAGCGCTCGTCCCTCCTCCCCCTTACCGTCCCTGGACGCGGAGCGTGTAATCGGGCCAGCGAAAAGTTACGGCAAGGAGAAGGGTTGACCGGGATGAAAAGGACCCTCCCCTCTTCACTGATGGGGGATAGATTAATCCCTGCGGATAGCTGTCAGTGACCCCCATCCTGTGAAAGAGCGGCTGTGAGATCTCTGCTCTTGTGTTGGAACTTTGCACTGAGCTTGACCATTCCCGGGAGGCAGCTGGCGAATGAGAGGAGAAGTCAGGATCGTGTCATCCGTTTACCTGGTTTGGAGCCAAGTTTTACGGTCAGAGTTCCTCCGCAGAGGAACAGCATTTAAGCGGCCCCTCATTCCCCGGGCTGTCGTCCCCTTCCGTGTATCGAGTGCCTGCCAGGCTCCGTTCTGCCTTTGACTTTCTCCCCTGTGACCTCTTGCGGCCCCGAATCCCACAAAGGCGGCAGCTGTCCCCGACCCGCGGCAAGGCCACCCAAACCCCTCCATCCTCGGAGAGGGGACAGGGCAGGAGCTTTGGGCCTTTTGATTTCCGAGGTTTTCTCTCCTCTCCCCAGCCTCCACAAGGTGCTGTTTACCGAGCAGCCAGAGACGTACTACAAGTGGGATAACTGGCCCCCTGAAAGTGACCGCAAGTAAGCCCCCAGCCCTGGCCGGCTTCCGAGGCCACCTGTGTGTCTGTCTGCTTGCCCGTGAGCGAGGGCCAACGGCCGGATATCAGCTCCAGCCGTTTCTCGGGGTCGCCCTGACGGCCCCCCCACCTCCTCTCTTTCCAGCTTCTTTCTCCGCCTTTGCTCGGAGGTGCCCATCCTGGAAGATACGCTCATGCGCATCCTGGTGATCGGGCTGTCCCGGGAGCTCCCGCTGGGGCCGGCAGACGCCATGGAACTCGCCGACCACCTGGTGAAGCGAGCTGCAGCCGTGCAGGCCGACGGTAACGATCTCTCGGGGGCCGCCTCCCCGGCCGGCACCCGCCCATCGTCTTGCCCCTCACCCCCTTCGGCGGAACAGTTCTGTGAGCATCCCCGCAGATAGAGATCCCTCGAGGTCTCAGCGGTCCTGCTCGGCTGACGTCTTGGGACGTCTGCCCCTTTCCTGCATTACGGCCCCATCACCGTGCTTCCCACCAACTTCTTCCTTTTGCCCGTGAGCTTCCCGCCCCTGTACGCAGTCCTGGGGCGGGGACGTGGTCGAGGCAAGGATGATGTGTCCCTTCCTTGACCCCTGAGTCCTTTCGTGCCGCCGGACCCTCTGTTTGTCTCTTGGCTTTAAGATGTGGAGGTTCTCAGGGTGGAGAGGATTCAGCTGATCGACGCCGTCCTGAATCTGTGCACCTACCACCATCCGGAGAACATCCAGCTCCCGCCAGGGTAAGGGCCAGCCGGCCAAGACCGCCGATCGGCCTGGGCCGCCTTCCCCCTCCCCGTTTCCTCCTGACACCCGGGTCTGGCAGGCGCTGGGACTCGATCGTCCGATGGGGGACCCCGCCCTTGAGGTTGCTTCCCGGGAACCCCGTGGACCGGAGAAGGCCCCAGGCTGGAACTCCCCACGGCCCTCCACTGGGTCTCTCCGAACCTTGGATTCCCCTTCTGGAAAATAGGGAGAAAGGTGTGACTCCCGGGGCTGGTGGGAGAGCCAAGAGGAATAGAAGCTGTGTGAAAACCCTCTGGAAGAAAAAGCTCTGTCCTCTTTCTTCCGGCAGCTCTTTTGAGTGAGCTGTGCTTGTTGGTCCCAGGAGGCAGGGAAATTGGGCGACTTCTTGGTGCCGAGTGACAGGTGGTCTCTCGGTCACCAGTCCGGGTCAGGGGTGCCCTTCGCATGTGGCTTCACCGCCTCCATGAATGGCTCTTGCAGATACCAGCCTCCAAACCTCGCCATTTCCACGCTCTACTGGAAGGCTTGGCCCCTCTTGCTCGTGGTGGCTGCGTTTAACCCCGAAAACATAGGTGAGTGGACCCGACGGGACACATTCTGAGTCCCCGACTTCTTTACTCAAGCCTCTTGGTCATCTGCGGGTGAGAGGGTGGGCCCCAACCACGGTGCCACTGTCATCTCCTCTAGAGTGTCTAGCGCCCATTGGGTCAAACGTTGGGGTGGGAAGCCACCGTCCCCTCCAGGGTCACGCACACCCCCGGCCTTCCCGTTCCATCTCCGGCAGCTGACGGCTGTGGTCCTCTTTTAGGGTTGGCAGCCTGGGAAGAGTATCCCACACTGAAGATGCTCATGGAAATGGTCATGACAAAGTGAGTGAGTCCCTCCGAGGTTTCACTTTCAAAACCCAGAAGAACTGACCCAATTGTTCCTCCTCTCTTGCTCTCATACTGTGGAATCTGGGGGCCAGGGAGGGAAGGTTGAGCCGCGAACCAGCCGATGGGCTCGTGGCTGATACCTGCCGGGTCCGAGCTGGGGGAAAACACTGCCCACCCCCCAGGCCCCACCGCCACAGGGCGGAGAGCAGCTCAGGGTGGGATCTTCCTTGGCTAAAGGGAGGGAGGAACTGAGGGCTGTTCTGGAAGGTTCAGCTCTGGCTCGTGGGGAGGTCGATCCGGGGGGCTCTGTGGACGCTCCGTAGACGGCTCGGAGCTGTGTGCGAGCGAGCGGCCCTCTGAGTTTTGACCCTCTGCGACCTTCCGCGCCGTCTCTGCCGGACTCGGGATTGGACGGCGAGCGAGGTACGCATTCCCTCTAATTTGATTCCCCAGTAATTACTCCTATCCCCCCTGCACCCTGACGGACGAGGAGACTCGGACCGAGATGATTAACCGGGAGCTCCAGATCTCTCAGCGGGAGAAGCAGGAGATTCTGGCATTTGAGGGGCATCTGGCCGCCGCGTCGACCAAGCAGACCATCACGGAGAGCAGCAGCCTCCTCCTGTCTCAGCTTACCAGCCTGGACCCCCAGTAAGGAGCTCTGCTTGGGGCTAGGCCCTTCCCCCAACTTTATCCAAGACCTCGCGCCCCACTTGAAGCCCACCCCCGCCTAAGGAGGGGAGCGAGTCAGCTTCGAAAAAGGAAGGATGTTGTGGGCCAAGTGAGGGCCAAGAGGTTGTCCCTCAGAGCTGGCGGACAAGTGGTTGGGCCCCTCGCTTCCTGTTTCAGGTGGGATTCCTTTTCCTGGGCCCGGGGGAGGTTGACCTGGGGGTTTCTGGGTCTGAGTGTGTCTGTCCCACGTGCGTCTTGCAGAGGCTCTCCTCGCAGACCCCCACCTCACGTCCTGGAGCAAGTGAAAGGCCTGAACCAGTCTCTCCGCCTCGGTCACCTCCTGTGTCGTAGTCGCAGCCCAGACTTCCTGCTCAACATCATCCAGCGGCAGGTGGGGGACCGGGATACCTCCCCCGCCCCTCCGTCCCGACGGCAAAGCCCGAGAAGCAGTGGGCCATCGGGGGCCGGGAACCTGGTGTGGGATTTGGGAGTGGAGCCAGAGGTGGACTGAGAAGAAGGAAGGGGAAGTTATTTAGCCGGAAAAGAAGGAAGGCGCAAACTCCTCCTTCCTAGTTTACCCCTGGCAGCACTCTCAAATCCCACCCCAGGTTCCTTGCCCTCTGCCCATTCGTCGTCAGAGTCATCATCTCTTTGAGTTCCTACACTGTGCATGGCACTGTGTACTGGACGCTAGAGGATTACAGTGGACCAAAGACACCCAGGTCATAGTTTAAGTAGATGACACAACCATAATAACAAAGCACAAACACAGGAAAGTGCGTTTCCACACGTGAAACTTAAGAAGACAAGTATCACCCTGCTGAGTGAGGAGTGTTGGAAGATCTTCCTTCCTTTCTCCCCTCCCTCCCGTTAGTTGGTTACCCTCCCTGAGGGCGGGGATCGTGTCCGCAACCTCTGTTGTTCTCTCCTAAGTGCTCAGCCCAGTGCTCTGCACACTGGGCTGATCAGTAGATATTATTGTTTGACTTGTGGATCAGACGATTGAGAGGGGGCCGAAGGAATTTGCGATGGGTGGGGAAAGATTGCCTTTCTGTCTAAGAAGTCTCCAAGGAGCAGGTGAGCTCTGGGTTAGCTTTACAGGTAAGATCGGATATTTGGATTTTCTCTCCCCCTGGCCTTCCTCAGGCCTCTTCGCAGTCCATGCCGTGGCTAGCCGACCTGGTCCAGTCCAGCGAGGGTTCGCTGGACGTGCTCCCGGTACAGTGTCTGTGTGAATTCCTGTTGCACGATGCGGCCGACGATGCCACCTCTGGGGAGGAGGAGGACGAAGGAGAGAGCAAAGAGCAGCGAGCCAAGAAACGCCAGGTCAGTGCTCCCTCGAACGGCAACTCGGCCCCCGGCCGAACCTCGCAGCCCCGCCCCGCCGTCCCCGTTCTTGAAGCCACCTCTCCTGTCCCCGCAGAGGCAGCAGAAACAGCGGCAGCTGCTGGGCCGCCTCCAGGACCTGCTCCTGGGTCCCAAGGCCGACGAGCAGACCACGTGCGAGGTGCTGGATTACTTCCTGCGCCGCCTCAGCTCCTCCCAAGTGGCCTCCCGGGTGCTGGCCATGAAGGTAAGGGTCCCTCCCTGGGGGCGGCGCACCATCCGTCTGAAGGCCCAGCTCACCGAAGCGGGAAGTCGGCATTGCGACCGGCGAGCGCGTTATATCCTCTCTGTGGCCGCCTTGTGTCTGAGGCCGCCTCTTAGCCCGCTGGCCCCCAGGGAGGGAGGCCAGTGAATCTTCAGTCCCGCTCCTAAAAAGTTGGGTCTTGTCCTGGGAGGATTGGCATTGGTTCCATGGCTATTTCCGGGCCCGGTATAATAGACTTAGGTGCCTTTGTTTCTGAGATATTTCAGGCGCCGTATCCCAGCCGTCTCGGTTGTTCCCTTGGAAGACAGAAGAGCCTAGTGCTAGAGCGTGAGCCTGGGAGTTGGGAGTCCCACCTCCTCCACTTTTTTTGCTGTGTGACCTTGGGAAAGTCACTTAACTGCCCTGGGCCTTGGTTTCCCCATCTGGAAAATGGGGAAGAAATACCTGCTTTTCCTTCTTCGTAGACGGTGGGCCCCGTGGGTGACAGGAAGCCTGGTGTGATCGGTTTGGTATCAGTCCCCGGGCTTAGCCCAATGTCTGGCCCATAGTAAGTGAACGTCGTCCTTGTCGTCGTCAGTAGTAGTAGTAGTAGTAGTATTTTTGCTCCTTCACGGTAGTAGCTCTGCTAGGATGCACTTCTCCCCTGGGTTGCAGTGGCCCGGTGCTTCTTTTGGGTCGCAGGTTTCCTCAGTGCAGGCTGAGCACCTATGGAGTCACCAATGCTCCTGCCGTCCCACTCCCCTGCCTCCCCCCTCCTGCTAGAAGTCTGCGTTATCAGTCAGGGAAATTATGAAGTGCCTACTGGGGGGCAAGTGCCGAGCTAGGTCCCGGGGTAGTCACCGAGATGATCGGATCGTGCAGTCCCTCACTGTCTCAGGGGAGGTGTTTTTCTCCCATTTTTTTTTTTTTAAAACAGATGAAGATACTGGGGCGACATAGAGGTGAAGGGACTTGGTCGAGGTCTCGCAGCAGCCGGCCGGGAGCGAACCGGGAGGAGGCCCTGGATCTCCTGACTCCCAGTTCCAGGCCGTGCTGTCCCAGGGAGGAGGATGGGAGCGGGGAGAGCTACCGCCTGACCAACCTCTAGCCTTGGCTGGCCTGAAGGCTCCCAGTAGCTTGGGTGCACGTGCCCCGGGTAACCAAAAGGCACAGGGCCTCTCACCACGGCTTCCCAGGTCACCTCTAGTGTGGCACGTCAACGGGGAGCCCGGCCCCGTCGTAGGTCCTCCGGGGGCATGTTTGTGGAGGGGGGTTATCTCGTGCTACTCGACTGATGGACTGACTGATCGATTAGGCTTTAACCAGATTCATCTAGCGCTGTCCAGAGCACACCTCCCGAGCGCCGATCGTCCGGGAAGATTTTCCCCCGGGCCGAGTGTTCCTTATCCTCAGCGCTCGTTCTTGTGTTTCCTGCTGCAGGGGCTGTCCCTGGTGCTGTCAGAGGGTGGCCTGCGAGACGGAGAGGAGAAAGACCATCCCATGGAGGAGGACTCCGGGGACTCGGAATTGTTGCAGGGCTACCAGTGGCTGCTCAGAGATCTGCCCAGGCTGCCGCTCTTCGACAGCGTGAGGGCATCGACCGCCCTGGCCCTACAGCAGGTGAGTGGGCCAGGACCGGGGCCTGGGCGAGGAGGAGGAAGAGGGGGAAAGGAAGGAAGCGAAGAAGGAGGAAGAGGCCACAGCTCTCCTCCCACCTGGATTAGCCTGGAGCAGAGAGCAGGACACAGCGGGGCAAGAGAGAAAGGAAGGCAAGATGGGCGTCTGATGGTTTGGGGATAAATTTTTTTTTTTTTAGGCTATCCACATGGAGACCGACCCTCAAACCATCAGTGCCTACTTGGTGTACCTGTCCCAGCACGCCCCGGTGGAGGAACAGGGCCAGCACAATGACCTCGCTTTGGTGAGCCGGGGGCGACTCGCTCCAGGTTTCTTGCTCTTTCGACACGTGCGTTCAGTTTAAGGGTCGACCCCGGGCCGGTCTCGCCTGGCCCTCTGAAGACACGGGCTCTCCTTCTGGTTTCTCCTCTAAGACAAACCAGAGCAGTCAGTGACCCGTTCCACCTTCAAAGGCGGAAGGAGGCCGCTCTGAACTGAAGCTCTTAGGGCCACGATGGGTCCTTCGAGGAGAAAACCTAAGCCCGAGTGAGGGAATCAAGGCCGGGGCTCCGGCAGTGGTACTTGGGGATCTGGGATTGCAGGGCTGGCTTGGGACTCTCTCAGATATAGCTTCGAAGCGCAGAAATGATGGTATTCCCGTCTGTTGTGGCAAATTATCGTGTATCCCGAGTTTTCAACGTGGTATCTGCTATTTAATGCTCTTCGACCTGGCCAGCTGGGGAGTCCTGCAGATATAGTCCCAGGCTGAGCTTTAGAATACTTTTAGCACTTGCCTCTTCTTTCCTGTCCTTGGGGTTGTTTGTACCTGGGCGGCGGGCCGGTGTTCAGAGGAGACTTTTAACACGGAGACCTCCGTCTGAGCTCATCTTTGCGCCCCTGTTGGGTTTGCCTTTACACTACTGCCCTGTACTGTCTTCCGGGCGCCTGTACACTCCTTTGGCTAGCAAAACCATTGCTTATGTATGATATTTATTGAGCGCGTACTGGGTGCGAAGTACTGTACTCACGACTTGGGAGAGTACGGTGCAGCCGAGTTGGTTGGTAGACACATTCCCCTCCCACCGCAAGCTTATAGTCGAGAAATGAAGCAAAAAGTTACAGAGAAACTTTCCGGGGCCACAGCGAGAGGAGGGAGGATCTTGCTCGAAGGGCAGCGTGGCCTAGTGGAAAGAGCACGGGCCTGGGAGTCAGAGGACATGGGTTCTAATCCCAGCTCTACCAGTCGCTTGCCGTGCGATCTTAGGTAAGTCACTTCACTTCTCTGTGCCTCAGTTCCCTCATCTGGAAAACAGGGATTAAGATTCTGAGCCCTGTGTGGAAGAAGGGACTGTGTCCAACCCGATTCTCTTATATGTACCCCGGCGCTTAGTACATTACCTAGCTCGTAGTAAGCGCGTAACAAATACCACCATTATTAGTATTCTTGCTGCAATGGTAGAGTTGGCCCTTGAAGGGACAAGGGGTTAGAGGAAGGGAAGGCCAGCCCGCTGTTGGTGCCGGGGTGGATTTTCACAGATCACTCCCTCTCTCCGCCTCATCCTCCGTCTCTGTCTCTCTCCCCCAGGATGTGGCCCGGCTAATCGTTGAGCGTTCCACCATCATGTCGCACCTGTTCTCGAAGCTGTCGTACAGCGCCGAGTCGGACGCGGTGCTGGTCGCCCTGCTGTCCATCTTCTCGCACTACGTGAGACGCATGCGCAAGAGCAAGGAGGGCGAGGAGGTGTACAGCTGGGTAGGTGCGCGCCGCGGTCTCCGGCCAGAACGCGAAGCCGGGCAGCCCCCTTCCCTGCTCACTTACCTTCTCTTCTCCCGCAGTCGGAATCCCAGGACCAAGTGTTTCTTCGCTGGACCAGCGGGGAGACGGCCACCATGCATATCCTCGTGGTCCACGCCATGGTCATCCTCCTCACCCTCGGGCCACCGCACTGTGAGTGGCCAACTTGCCCTGGGCCGTGGGAATGGGGGGAGCTGCTCCCCGAGGAGGGAAAGAGACCCTGTCACGGTCTTTGCCACACCCCTAGGCCACCTTTAGTGGAGCGGACTCAGATGACTGCCTGGAGGGAAACAGTGAGGAGTTCCTGATGTTTCTCAAAGTCATCACCCCAAAATTTTTTTAAAAAAGTTGATTTCCATTTTAAATGATTTTCGTTCAGTGCTTAAAGGTGGCCACCGCTGGGGTAGATACAGGACAATCAAGTCAAACACAGTCCCCGCTCCACAAGGGGCTGCTGGTCTGTCGTTTTTCTCCTGAGTCTGCCTGGCTCCAGGCTCTACCCAGGCTATCGAGAACCGTAAGGGTAGCTGTAAAGGAAAAAACTCCATAGACGTTTTCAAGTACCCCCTTGGAAGCGTCCCCCTTTTTGGGCGTCAGATAGGTGGGAGGAATCGCCCGTTCTCGGTCCCTCACCGGCTGAGGTCCAGGGCCCAGGAGAGTCAAGTGGTTGGTCTTTCCTTATTTAAGAAGGGAGAGAGAGAGAGAGAGAGATTCCTACCGCCTGGATATGAGGGAGACGGTGGTGAGTTTTGGCGGCCCTTCATGTCTTTGAAGCTGGGGACAGTGAATTCCACGCCCTTCTGGACATCTGGTTTCCGGAGAAAAGGCCCCTCCCCACAGCCTTCCTGGTGGACACGTCCGAGGAGGCCCTGCTGCTCCCAGACTGGCTGAAGCTGCGCATGATCCGCTCTGAGGTCCCACGTCTGGTGGACGCTGGTAAGCCAGGCTGAGGGCGAGCCTGATTTCCGTCTGGCCCAGGTCTGTCATCCATTCGTTCATTCAGTAGTGTTTATTGAGCGCTTACTCTGTGCAGAGCACTGTACTAAGCGCTTGGAATGTACAAATCGGTAACAGATAGTCCCTGCCCTTTGATGGGCTTACAGTCTAATCGGGGGAGACGGACAGACAAGAACAATAGCAATAAATAGAATCAAGGGGATGAACATCTCATTAAAACAATAGCAAATAAATAGAGTCAAGGTGATGTACGTCTCATTAACAAAATAAATAGGGTAACGAAAATATATACAGTTGAGCGGTTGAGCACAGTGCTGAGGGGAGGGGAAGGCAGAGGGAAAGGGGGGAAAAGAGGGCTTAGCTGAGGGGAGGTGAAGGAGGGGTAGAGGGGGAGCAGAGGGAGTAGAGGGAAAAGGGGGAGCTCAGTCTGGGAAGGCGGAGGAGGTGAGCTCTATCATCTCCTGTTGGACTCTGTCCAGTCTGGCTCCCTCCTGGCGCCGCCCTGGCCACTTTGGGGCTCACAGAGAAGGGAAACTGGAGGGGCGGGGCGGGGGACCCATGGATCTCCGTTTAGAGGAAATGTCCGTGGGGAAGTGCTAGAGCCCCACCTGGGCTACGCTTCCAGCTTCGGGGGTGACAACAGACCAGTCGGCAAGCTTGGGGGCCATTTTCTTTGACCCAGTCTCCGTCCAGGAAGACAGAAGGGATGAGACTTCCAGGATTTGGGGGCTCGGGGGCGTGCAGGGCGACCTCTCCCACGTACACGCTCGGGAGCCCGGCAGATACGTGGGTGTCACCGACAGCCGTGGCCGCCACCCTGAACAAACCGGCCAGGCAGGAGGATGCCCTTGGCCGGCTGGACCCAGCAGCCTGGGGCCCGGCCAGGCTTCTGCGGGTTTCTAAACAACACCAAGAGCTACTTGGATTTGGTCAGCTCCTCCTGTGGTTACTTCTCCGGTCTGGGGCATGTGAGACTTTTCGTGAACGGGGCAGGCAGCTTCGCAATCTAGTTAGACAGCAGTCGGGTCACGTCCCAGCTCGCTGGCACTTGCTAACATTTAAGAGATGGACAGTAGAAATAAAAGAAATGAATAAGATCTACCTCTGGTAAGTCTGAAGATACTGGTTTAATTCTCTTCGGTGACTGGGGTTGTTTGAATGGATTTATTGCAGGTGTAGGTTTGTGTGCTTAGGTGGGGAGGAGCAGTTGGAGCAAGAGCGCTGGGGCGGCACCAACGTGGTACAAATGGTTTTTCTTTTTCCTAGCCTCTTTTGGAGCCTAGGGAATTTATACTAATAATTAAAAAAATAATTGTGGTATCTGTTAAGTGCTTGCAATGTGCTAAGCACTGGAGTAGGTACAAAATAATCAGGTCAGAAACAGTCCCTGGCCCCCCGGACCTCACGGTCTTAGGAGGAGAGAGAAAGATGTTGAATCCCCGTTTTTCAGATGGGGAAACCGAGGCCCAGAGAAGTGAAGGACTGCCCCAAGGTGACGCAGCAAACAAGTGGCAGAGTGGAGATAAGAACCCAGGTCCCCTGCCTCCGGGCCACAAGGGCTAAAAGCACAGCCCCCCTACCCGACCCCCCAAAAGCTCCAAATCCTTGCCTACCCAATTAAAGAGTGGTCCGGCCCTGCTCGGAATCACCTCTCCAGAAGTGCAGACCTTGCAGTTCGGAGCAGTTTCTAGTCCGGTCTTTTGGTGAACCGCTGAGACTCGGGAGGTTCTCAGGGAATCTGTTGACTTCAGCATTGCAGGACCTGGAGCCTCAGCAGCTGCTCCTGTTCGTTCAGTCTTTCGGCATTCCCGTCTCCAGCATGAGTAAACTCCTGCAGTACTTGGACCAGGCCGTGTCCCACGACCCCCAGACCTTGGAGCAGAACATCATGGACAAGAGTAAGAGCGGCCCTGTGCGTGCGCGCGCGTGCTCCGAGGCCCAGCCCGGGCCCTCGGCCTCTCATCGTTCCTACAGACCCGGGCAGCCGCTTTCCTCTCCGCCGGCTGGGTCCGGCAGGCTCAGGGATCGCTGTGGTGGTCAGGACAACTTGGTGGCGGGAACCGTTCATCCCTGGCATTCGGCCCACGCCTTGACGGGAGGGAAGATCTGGTCGCTCACCACTATCAGTCATCAGACCATCTGACAGGGCAGCTAAACTACGGAGACCAGTTTGGAATAACGCCTCCCCTCACCCCGACCCCGGTCCCCTCCGCCTCCCCTCCCTCCCCGGCCCCAACCTACGCTTTCCGGTTCGTCTCCCAAGACTGAGCTGGCTGGTCAGCTTTGTTTGGGTCGCTGAAATTTTTTTGTGTAAAATAGACTCGATCCCAAATCACCCGGACAGTCAGCTTTCTCTCGTATCAGGAAAGTTTTTTGGCCAACTGCTGCCCAGACCGAATATAGAGTGTGAGTCCCTCAGCTTCAGGTTTCCAGCCGAACCGGGTAAGGACTGAGGGCTCGTATGCTGTGACTGTCGGTATGTTGTTTTGCAGATTACATGGCTCATCTGGTAGAGGTTCAGCATGAGAGAGGAGCGACTGGAGGCCAGACGTTCCACTCCCTGCTCACTGCTTCCCTGCCCACCCGCAGAGGTATGGCAGCCTGAGCCTCTGGCCTCTCTCCCCTCCTAGGGATCCTCGCGGTCTTCACGGTCTTCGCGGTCTTACACCCGAAATCTGGGCTACTCTGGGTCCACAGCTGTTCCGGCGAGGGTCACCTTCCAACTCCTCTGGGCATCCATGCTCTCTCTTGAGCATCCATCCCTCTAGATCCGAGCTGATACCTATCTGGTCCTTATTAATAATTATGTTATTTGTTAAGCGCATACTGTGTGCCAAGCACTGTTCTAAGCGCTGGTCTAGATACAGGGTAATCAGGTTATTCCACATGGGGCTCACACTTTTAATCCCCATTTTACAGATGAGGTAACTGAGGCACAGAGAAGTTGTGAGTTACCCAAGGTCAGACAGCAGATAAGTGGCAGAGCTGGGATTAGAGCCCACGTCCTCTTGCTCCCGAGCCCGTTCTCTTTCCACTAAGCCACACTGCTTCCTCAAGGAATTCCTGGGCTCACTTTAGACTGCAATCCCCAATTTGGGATCAAGGAGGGAGGATGCTGACATTATTGCTTCAGTTCTGGACTGTCCTCCCTGCTTTCTCTTCCGCTTCCTTTTTGTTGCTCTGGAATTTGGAGAGACTCTGCTGCCGGTCTGCCCCTCTGTCTCCTCCAGCTCTGGAATCTGGGACAGCAGAGAGTGTCCCCTTAACACCATTTGCCCCCTGTTCTCCGCAGACAGCATGGATGCATCCAGGCCAAAAGCCAGCCCGGAGCATCCGCAAGGGCCTGGCAGGATTCGCGCTTTGACCCAGATCCGGGCGGTAGGCCCGGAGGATGACCTGGCTGGCATGCTCTTACAGGTACCGACGCCGCAGCAGATCCCGTGCCTTGCTCTTACAGCCCGGCGGGGGTGGGGGAGAGTGGGAGAGAGAGAGAGCTTTCCGTCCGTCGGTCCCCGTGCCTGGTAACGCTCAGGGCTGGCCCGGGGCAGAACACTCAGGGTCCCTTAGAGGGGAGGAAACGAGCGTTCGGGGCAGTGGGATTGGACATCCCTCAAACAGCGGTGCCACGGCAGAGGAACAGATAACTGTCTCCTTCCAGAGCTTTCGACTGGGGGCAGCGGCTCTGTGGGATGAGACTGGGGAAGCCGTGAGAGGGCGGTTGCCCTTTGGGTCATCCCCCTACTCCCTGAGGAAGGGGCCTCCTTTCTTAAGTGGTGATTAGGGTGGCAGAGGGTCTGCGTCAGGGCACCGGAGGACTGAGAAACGGGAGGCTCTGGCTCCCGTCTGAACATGGTCCGTTGAGGCCTGCAAGTCAGGAGTCCCTAAACCGAAGAATTTACTCTTGGGAGCCTACCCGGAGGGATTCCCAGAGGGGATCACGGGTGTCGGCTCGCAGCTTCCTCTGGCCTGAGGCTTTGGACCGCTGAGCCTTTTGGGGAGCGGGCCAAGCAGTGGGAGACACCCCGACGGTCTCAGCTGCAGAACCTTTCCCCCAGCTTGGGAACGTGGGTGATCCAAATTCTGGGGCTAGATGGGTCCTGTGGCGGGGGAGCCAGGCTGTGCCGACATTCTAAGTTGGGCCGCTGTTTGCCGCCCGCCCTTACCTCCCCTCTCCACTTGCTTTCCAGCTCTTCCCACTGACCCCGGATCCCCGGTGGCAGAACTCAAGCCCCCGGTCCATTTCTCTGGCCCTGCAACAAGCCCTGGGGCAAGAGGTGGCCCGGGTCCGGCAGGGGAGCCCTCGGGGGAGCCCCCGGGGGACGGGAGTTCCGGGGCGCCTCCTGCAGGCTCTGGCTGTCCTGCTGAACTCTCCTCACGGCGGGGCTCTGGCTCTGGCCATGCACCGGCATCCCTTCGTCTCCTGCTCGCTGATGCGTCAGCTGGACCGCTACCAGGTGAGGATCCCCGAGCCTCTGGGGAGTGGGACCAGAAGTACATGGCTACGGAGATGTCACATCTGCCTTCCGGGTGCTCTTAATAATAATAATAATAATAATGTTGGTATTTGTTAAGCGCTCACTATGTGCAGAGCACTGTTCTAAACTCTGGGGTAAACACAGGGGAATCAGGTTGTCCCACGTGGGGCTCACAGTCTTAATCCCCATTTTACAGATGAGGGAACTGAGGCACAGAGCAGTTAAGTGACTTGCCCACAGTCACACAGCTGACAAGTGGCAGAGCTGGGATTCGAACTCATGAGCCCTGACTCCAAAGCCCGGGCTCTTTCCACTGCGCCACGCTGCTTCTCACAGACACGTTAGCTTAGTGCTGTCTGGAGATCTGGGAAAGAATTGCACATTTTCAGGGAGAGAATCCCCTCATCCAAAGCATCTGTCTCTACAGTACCGGCACCGTATCAGTCCACGTTGACGGACACGTTATTCTGAACGCGAGACCACCGAGCGGGCCAACCGGGTGAATTCTTGGTTCTCCACAGTGTTCCTTTCAGCAGTTTGTCCTTCACTGTGTTTGGACAGGTTGTTTCAGTGACCTCCGACTGTCCCCGGCCCTGACTTGTCTTCTGTCCTCTGTCCCCGCAGCGTTGCGTGCCGCAAGACACCGCTTTCTCTTCACTCTTCTTCAAAGTCCTCGTGCAGATGTCGCAGTGGTTGGAGAGTCCCGGGGTGGAAGATGGGCCCCTCCGGGCTCAGCTCAAATGGTTCGCCGCCCAGTACTCTTCACGCCACAGGATCAGTGACGGTCTGAAGCATCCGGCCGGGAACGTTTCGGGGCAGGGAGGGTGTAGGGAGCGGGACGGAGGCAGGGGACGGAGCGGGCGGGCGGTCAGTCGAACGAGCAGTGGTATTTGTAGATCGCTTATTAGACGCAGTGCGCTGGACTAAGCGTTTGGGAGAGAGTACGATACGATGAAGGTGGTAGACACGATCCCCACCCACAAGGAGCTTACGATCCAAAGTGGGGATCAGGGTCTGATTGGGGTGGTAGCTTCCGCTGAGTCAGACTCGGAGGGAATCGAGTTGAGCCAGGGAGTCTGCGTCAATGGAAGTATGGGTTGAGAGTTATTTAGCATTCTGCAGTGGTGTGGGTTAGGACTCGGAGGAGAGCGGGCCCCGGCAACGAGTGCAGACGGTCCCAGAGGATAAGGACGAGTGGGTAGAAGGCTTAGTGGGTAGAAATGGGGCCCCCCGCCGCCGAGGGCGGCTGGAACGATGCCGTGCCGTTTTCCCCCACCAGTCCGAAGCGGGTTTCTCCACTTGGCCGAAGCCCTGGCGTTCCGCCGAGATGCCGAAGTGATCAGCTCCACCGTCCGGGCCATCATCGCCACTCTGAAATCAGGAGAGAAGTGCAGTGTCGAACCTGAGCTGATCGGCAAAGGTACAGTTGCCGCTCCCTTTGGCCCCTTGAGGTCTGGGCATGCCCGCTTTCTTGGTTTGAGAGAATCTTGGGAAGCGTTTTTAGTTATTTTGCTTCTTCCAACACCTACTTTCCTTTGCCCACTGCTGCTCGCGTGCTCGCTCCTTACATGACCCCAGCAGGAATCAGCCTGCAAAGTCCTCGCGAGACTTACGGTGCGGGTTTGTCGGGTGTCCAAGGCCCCAGTCGTGAGCGCAGCGGCTGTTCGTATGGGGAGGAGTGGGCCCGTGCAGAGGTCGGCCCGGGACTCGGGAAAACAAGGCTGCGCTCGGCCGGCCTAGGGCCCTACTTCGGACCGCTTCCAGACCCCGGCGGAGCGTGGAAGCTCCCGGCAAGGGCCTTGGAGCGTTGCGCGGACCCCGGCCGGGTCGCGTGTCTGGAAGGCCCCGCGTGCATAGCGGGCGTGTGACAGGAAAGTCAGGCGTGGACGCCACACACCGACTGTGAGGCGGGCAGCTTGTCTGGGCATCGGGCAGGTGGGCTCGGACCTCAGGTGCCGCTGGTTTGCCTACCTGGTGGTCGACTCGGCCGGCCCGGGTTTTCAACCCACGCAGGATCCCAGTGGCAAAGACGGAAGGACCCGGGCACGAACACCAGTGTTTTACCCAACCCAGAGTGGTTATCCCTGGTCTTCCCCAATCCCTTAAGGGGTCCAGTGAGAGAAGAGAATGGCAAATAGCCATTCCTTACTACTTGACAGGAAAAGGCAAGGGGGTGCTTTTTCTCGAGCCGTGGCAGTTGGGCAGGTGGCAGTCTGCATGGTCGGAGGGCCGCTTCGGGGAGGACTGCCAAGAGGCCACCGGTCTCATTTGGCTCCCTGTGTGGCGGCTGCCCTGCGCCGGAGCTTCCCGGGAGCAGAAACTAAATGTCCGTCCCCAACTTGGGATATTGAGAAGTTGCGGCCATCTGGTCCAGGCATAAACATCCTGGTTCCAGGCAGGAACCTCGGAGAGTCAGGGGGGCCGTCCCTCTAGGCATAAGTGAATCATTCCTTTCGAATTGTGGCATTTAACCTGTTACGTTGACGGTCGAGATCTTTTCTGTTTCCGGGTCTGTCTTGTGAGCTCCTTGGGGGCTGAGGCCCACGTACCCTCCCTCTGCCCCTCGCCATCTCCCTCCACCATTCTACGTGTCTCTAAGTGGAGCCCTCCCCGGACCCCTCCTGTTTTCCGGCCAGCTTTTTCAGTGAATTTTTCTCTCCCCCCTCGTAGTCCTTCAGGGCCTGATTGAAATGAGATCGCCTTACCTCGAGGAGCTTTTGAGCATCCTCCTCTCAACCACCACCGAAACCACCTCCAAGGCTCCCGCCACCAAGCCTATCGCTATCGTGAGCTCCCTTCTGCTTCAGGAGCGCGAGGAGACTCCGGCGAAGGAGCCGGACGGCTGCGGGTAGGTCGCGGGGAGAGGGGCCGGGCCGGCTGGCCCATCCAGGGTCGTTCGGCTTTGCCTGGCCTGACCTGGACCGTTTACCTCAGCAGTGTAGAAGCCGCCCGTCTGGGTCCCTCCTCCGGGCTCCTCGTCGACTGGCTGGAAACACTGGATCCTGAGGTGATCAGCTGCTGCCCGGACCTTCAGCTGAGGCTGCTCTTCTCCTGGAACAAGGTGGGCGGAGAGCGCGGCTTTTCCTTCCCTCTGGGGCTACCTCCGGGGGCGCCTGAGCTAAGGCAGGAGGAAACGTCTGGGTGGGCCCCACAGGAGGATCACACAGAAGAGGGCTGCAGAAGTCTGCCCACCCCAGGTCCGGATCCAGATTCGTAGTCGCGTTGTCATCCCCACCTTAGGCCTCGTTGGGCTAGGGGCTCAGGCTAGGGATCGGCAGACCCAGGTCCTGGCCCCGGCTCTGGCCCTGGCCTGCTGTTTGACCCTGGGCCAGACACTTAACCTCTCTGGCCCTCATCTGTGAAACGGGAAAAAGGTCAATTGCGAGCCCGTTTTAGGACTGGGACCGTGTCTGACTTGGTAATCTTTATCAACTTCAGCACTTAGCACATAGTAAACGTTTAGTAGGTTCCATACTGATTATTTATTACCACTGGCACTTGCTGGCAAGTGGGAGGTTGTAGGCGAGATGCATCTTTGGAGCCAGCAGGTCATCTGGAGGACTGGGAGGCCAAGCTGGTTGAAGAAGCCTGGGTGGGGCTGCCTGGCACATGGCCGGGGAGGGAGCGCTTGAGGATGGGCCCTAATGTTTCCCTCCGGAAGGGGAAAGTACTGCCGGTCGGCACGCGATGGGGGAAGGGCAGGACTAGGGAGAGCACCCCCCAACCTCCAGAACCAGATGACGTAGATCTGGACCCCAGGATGGCTGTCACCACAGCCTGGGAGGAGGGGAGGCCCAGGCTGGGAGCAGAGGGGTAGAGACAAGCAAGTCTCAACCAAAAAATAAATCCAGGCCTGGCACAGGCCCCACATCTGCCGAACCCATCAGACCGGCCGAAGAAGCCACCGGCCTTAACCGGGGCCTCGGTTTCCACCCTTGCAGATCTCTACCCGTAAAGAACAAAGAAGGAAGGCGAGGGCCTTTGTATTGCCCAAAACCCTGCTGTTGGTCCAGTGGAAGGACCACTGCTCTGGGGGTCGAGAGACCTGGGTTTTGTCTCAGTTCTGCCTGCAAGGGGCCACTGAGGCAACCACCTGCTGGGATATTGTGCTACAAGATGGGGTCACAGTCACTTCGGCCCTACGTGGGTGCCGTGCCGACTGTGAAGACAAAACCTTGCTGTGTCCTTTGGAATGGGCAGCTCGCCTCTGTCCACCTGCTTGCACGGTGTGACCAGCAGCGGGCAAGAGAGAATGAGCAGGGCTGTATAAAACCACCGGCACACTACCATCCCCAGAACCGATTCCTCCATCTTGAAGTCTCAGGACGGCGGCTCGTCGTTCATCCCCGACGGGTGTTCCCGTCATCATCCGTGGCTGATTGATCGATTGACTCAGAAGGACAGGGACTCAAAGACTAAGCCGACGTAGCCCCCTCTGTAGCATCTACGTCTGGCGACGGACCCGAGCTCTCCAGCGGGTCCCCCGTGAGCTTTCTAGTCTCTGGACTAGGGAAAAAATAGCTTAGGTCCTCATTTCCCACAGTGGACTCCCGCAAGTTGCCAGTTGGCCCCAGCTGATAGTGAGTTTCTCTAGCAGACTGTCTGTTTTGATTGGCATTGACTTGTTCTGCCCTCATTGGAGAGTCGACCAAGAAAACTGTCTGCATGTTTCTGCATGTCCGTGCTTCCACTTGAGTGTGACACTTGATCCTGATTGTCCCTGGACTGTGTGGGCTGTGAGAAGTTTCTCTTACCTCATCCAGTTCTGTTTTTCTGTTTCCCCAGGTGAAGGGTCAGTCTTACTCCCAGATGCCTTCTTTTCGCCCGTACCTCTTGGCCCTCCTCACACACCAGTCCAACTGGACCACTTTGCATCAGTGCATCCACAGCCTCCTTGGCAAAAACCGGGAGCAGAGGTAAGTCATCTGAAGCGCCTGGGCCCAGCCCGTCTCCCAGTTTCGGGCCTCAGCCGTGGAATTGCTCTCGCTCTTCAGGACTGACCCCCCCCCCTCCTTATAATCGGTCATCAGTGGTCTTTTCTGAGCATTTAGCGCCCAACTAAGTGCCCAGGAAGGTGCAGTACAACTAAATTGGTTGACATGTTCCCTGCCCACGAGGAACGTTCAGTCTAGAGTGGGGAGACAGTCATTAAGATAAATTACGGATCGGTACGGGAGTGCTGTCCATCCTACTTCAGGGGGGTGGGTGAGTCAGCCGTGGTTGAATGGTGCCCACATCCAGACGTTGAGAGTGGAAGGCCTTTTTGGTTACAGGTAGTACCCACTGGTTCTCAGGTGAAGTTGCGTTTGCTCGAAAGCTTCCGTTGACCCGGAGTCAGACAGCCCATCTGGGCTCCTTTCTTATTCCCCGTAGCTCTGCCAAGGCAGGCAGTCCTGTAACTTGCCCAAAAGAGGGCATTCTGAGCTCCGGTCTTGGACCACACTCCAGTCACTCTCTGGTCTACATGTTCTTCTCCAGGAACATCAAATTCTTTCTTCGGGAGAGCTTAATTTTGTGGTGTTTAGTCGCTACTCTCCAAGTGGACTAAAGAGTGTTTGTCAAAAAAAAAAAGAAAAGAGTTGAACTCCTTTCATATAACACTGTGACCCAAAAAAAGTCTAGTGTGAGGGAGAAGAAACTCTAGAATCATTTCCTAATTTCCTGCACAGTAGTTGGTATTTTTTGTTAAGCGCTTACTATGTGCCGAGCACTGTTCTAAGCGCTGGGGTAGACATAGGGGAATCAGGTTGTCCCACGTGGGGCTCACAGTCTTAATCCCCATTTTACAGATGAGGGAACTGAGGCACAGAGAAGTTAAGTGACTTGCCCACAGTCACACAGCCGACAAGTGGCAGAGCTGGGATTCGAACTCATGAGCCCTGACTCCAAAGCCCATGCTCTTTCCACTGAGCCACGCTGCTTCTCGTAACAGTAGTCTCTGTTTCTTCTCTCGGAGATCCCAGCGGGATTCCTGTTTGGGAAGATTTCTCGCCTCCATGGCTCTCCCTTCCCAAGAAGATCGATTATTGGTCGGGCGGGACTTTGTCGGTTTCTTTTCGGACTGGAGCCCGTGGGTTCCCTCTTCCCGGAGGAGTCCTCTCCGGTGACGTTCCTGCCCGGGCTCACGCGGACCCCCTTGCTTTCTCCCAGATTCGACCCATCCGCGTCCCTGGATTTCCTGTGGGCCTGCATCCACATTCCCCGCATCTGGCAGGGAAGGGACCAACGGACTCCGCAGGTAGAGCGGGGTGGGTGGTCCGGCCGGTCGGGAGTCGTCTCGAGGGTTGTCTCGGCCTGTGTTCGGGGGCCGTGCCCGGCGGATCTCGTGACCCGCCTCCGGGCCGCGTTTTAGAAGCGGCGAGAGGAGTTTGTGCTCCGAGTCAAGGCCGCGGAACTGATCAGCCTGGTGGAGCTCATCCTGGCAGAGTCGGAAACCCGAAGCCCGAAGCCGGAAGAGGCCTCCTGCAGCTTCATCCAGTCCCGCCTGCCCCTACTGCTCAGCTGCTGTCACGGAGACGTAGAGAGCATCAAGAAAGTGAACGAGTACCTGACGGGTTGCATCCAGCAGTGGGGAGACAGGTGAGAGGGGAGGCCTGGCTCCGAGGAGGCCTCTGGATCACCGAGCACTTGGGTCCCCTTGCCCCAGTCCCCCCCAGCGGCTGAATGTTCTAAAATGTGTCTGCAGTTCTTTGGGTTTCAGGGTGTCCCAGGTGAGGGCAGAAACAGATGGTCAGAAAATTAGAGGGAGTTGGTGGCGCCCATCAATTAGCCTCGGGAGCGGGCGACTTGGGAGCGTTTTGCACGTGACTGCTGCCGAGGGATGGAGAGGAAAGCTTAGGACCCCTAACAGATGGAAGCGTAGCGTGGCCCTGTGGGGAACTTGCTCTTCCCTCTGTTTAAAGCCCAGCCCGGCTGTTCGCCAAAAACGCCCCGAGGAAGAATAGAATGGCCGGATCCCCAGAGAGGCCGGCTGACTGGCAGGCAGGCCGGCCGGCGGCTTGCCTCGAGGGGTTTGGGGACTGGAGGCGAACTGGCGAGAGGGCCTGGGGACCGGTGACCCGGTGAGAGAGGGGTAACGGTGGGGTGGGTGGCATCTCTTCCAGCCTGGTGGGGAGACGGTGCCAGGACCTCCTCCTTCAGATCTACCTGCAGCTGCCTGAGCTTCTAGGGCCCATGCCCGAAAGTCTCCTCAACAGCCAAGGGGCTACTGACAGCAGTACATGCAAGGTGAGCGGGGTGGGCTTTGGGGCAGGGGCGCCTCTGCACCCTCATAAACTCTGGGTCAGGCCGGAAACGGTCCCTGCCGGACCGGGGCTTCCGGGGTCCCGGACCGGGAGAAGTGTGCTTTTCGGGGGTTTTGTTTTCTTTCTCAAACTCGAGTCGTCTAGCTGATTGTCACCATTCTTTGCTTTTCCCGTTGTCGGCGGAGATTTGATCTCAGAGCTAGGAAGGGTTTGCGCGGCCCGGATGGGCTCGGTGGTCGGGGAAGCCCACGGGGACCTAGGCCACCGCTGTCTTTAGCTTGCGTCCTCTGAGACTGAAGAACCCGCTTCAATCTCCCAACTCCCAGAGTGGCTCGGTGCACTTGAAACTGCCTCATCTCCCCCAGAGTGGCCGCTCGGGTTCCGGAGTGGTCGATATCAGCTGCTCACGCCGATCGCCCAACCCCCATACACCGACCTGCTCCCGCGCACCGCCTACACACGCTCGCACTCTATCCGGTGTTGATTACCAGTCTGCAGTTCCAAATGCTGCCTCTTAGGATACGAGGAAGTTGACTTTGAAGCATCGCTTTAGTCATGCACCAAAGGGCATACTCCAAGGACAGCTGGAAATCTGTGGATTTGATCTCAATCGGTAGTTAAAAAGGCCAATGATTTAGAGCAGGAGGAACGATTGCCTCTTAAAAGATTATTCGAAACCCTCTTGGCAAACCCAAAGGCAGGCTCCTCGCGTAGGGATCTTTGATTTACCAAAAGCCAGGGTAGATCCAGTAGGGACGCATCAGACGGTGGCGTCCACCCTCCCGGAACGCCGCCGTCGGAAAAACCGAGGTTGGGAAGCCGGCCCGATCAACTGCCATCCCCCCTTTCAGCTCGACGCCCTGGTTCATCGATTCATCACCCTCCTCGCCGACACCAGCGACTCCAAATCCTCCGAGGGCCGTGTGGCAGATGCCAACATGGCGTGCCGGAAGCTGGCCGTGGCGCACCCCATCCTTCTGCTCAGGTGCTGGTGTCTCCCCTCCCACACCCCGAAAGGACCCAGAGGATGGTGGCTCCCCCCCGCCCCCCCCCCCCCCGCACCGGCACTGCCAGCCACCCCAGAGCGTGCGGAGACCCTCCCCGGGGGCCCTCTGCTCCCTCTCTGCTCCCTCTCCGCCCTCTGTCCCCTCCCCCTTCCCCCCCTTCACCTCCCCTCAGCTAAGCCCCCTTCCCCTCCCCTCAGCACTGTGCTCATCTGTATATATTTTTATTACCCATTTTGGTAATAAGGTGTGCGTCCCCTCGATCCTATTTATCGTGATCACGTTGTCTGGCTTCTGTCCGTCCGTCTCCCCCGATCAGACTGTGAGCCCGGCGTCGGCCGGGGACGGCGTCTCTCTGTTGCCGGATTGTCCATTCCGAGCGCTTAGTACGGTGCTCTGCGCCTAGTAAGCGCTCGATAGATACGTTGGAACGGACGAATGAAGAGGAAACGGTAGCGGCGGGGGCTTGGCCAGGGATCCGGCCTCGGCCGTCTCGACGAGGAAGCGCCGCCGAGACCCTCCGGGTCGTCCGGGACCGGACGGTGGCTCGGGAGGGTTCCCGAGCGCGGCCCTCCCGCCGCGGAGTCGGGACCCCCGAATGGGGTGTCGGGGTTTCGGGGGTAAGTCCGGGGAGTCGGGGGACGGCCGACGCTGAGGGCCGTCGCGTGTTCTCCAGGCACCTCCCCATGACCGCCGCCCTGCTCCACGGGAGGATTCACCTCAACTTCCAGGAGTTTCGGCAGCAGAACCATCTGACGTTCTTCGTTCACGTGCTGGGCATCCTGGAGCTGCTGCAGCCGCAGGTGTTCCAGGCGGAGCACCAGGGGGCGCTTTGGGACTGTCTTCGCTCCTTCATCCGATTGCTCCTGGTAGGAAACTCCCCCTGTTCCCGATGGGAAGAGCTCCCACCTCGCTGTCCGTCTGGGACCGTCTTTCCCGTATCTTCGCTCCCCCAGTGGGAGAGAGAGAACGAACGAGCGCGCGTGTACGTGTGTTCGTCGGTCGGGGGGGTTCACCGAGCGCTTGCCGTGTGCGGGGCACCGTCCTAAGCACCCGGGAGCCCTCCCTCCTCACCTCCGCCAAACTCACTCGCTTTCCCTCTTCAAAGCCGTACTGAGAGCTCACCTCCTCCGAGGGGCCTTCCCACACTGAGCTTTCCCCTCTGCTCCCTCCCCCTTCCCCTCAGCTGAGCCCCCTTTCCCTCTGCTCCTCCCCCCCTCCTTTCCCCTCCCCTCAGCCCTGTGCTCATTTGTATTTTCCATCGTTTTAATGAGATGCTCTTCCCCTCGATTCTATTTATTGCCATTGTTCCTGTCCGTCCGTCTCCCCCGATTAGACCGTAAGCCCGTCGGAGGGCAGGGACCGTCTCTATCTGTTACCGATTTGTACATTCCAAGCGCTTAGTACAGTGCTCTGCACATAGTAAGCGCTCAGTGAACACTATTGAACGAACGAATGAATATTATTAGCCTATTTATATTGTTAATGAGGTGTACATCCCCTTGATTCTATTTATCGTGATTACGTTGCCTTGTCTTTGTGCGCCCGTCTCCCCCGATTAGACCGTGAGCCCGTCGTCGGGCAGGGATGGTCTCTCTCTGTTGCCGAATCGTACATTCCGAGCGCCTAGTACGGTGCTCTGCGCATAGTAAGCGCTCAGTAAATACCATTGAATGAATGAATGAATTGGGAGAGCACGGTGTAACTAACAGTAAACAGACCCGCCCCCCTGCCCGCAACGAGCTCACTGTCTAGAGGGCGAAACTCACGGTGGAAAGGGGGAGTGTGCGTGGGGCGGGCTTCCGGAAAGGGGACCCACCGGGGGCGGCTGCAGGGCAAGTCTCGAGGGGTTAAACCGTGAGCCAGAGGGACGGGGAAGGGAAATCCGGAAAGAAGAGTCGGAGGTCGTCTTCGAGGACCCAGAAAGAGGAAGGAGAAAGGTGAGGGGAGGATCCCTCCCCCACCCCGACCACAGAGGGTCAGATACAGAAAAGTAACACCTCGGAGTAGACTGCCAGAAGCACGGGGGGTGGGGGGAGGAATGAAATCCCGGGATTGGCCAAGAGGCAGACCAGAGGTGAGGAAACCCACCTTGAGGTGGAACCAGAGAGGAGTACGGGACGGTGGAGAGGTTAAAGGGCCTGTGGCACGGTGATCTCTCTTCTGCCGGCCAGAAGCTAGCTACCCATAGGCGTGTTGAGGCAACGGCAAGGAGGGCCACAGAATGCAAACTGCCGAGTCTCATTGCCGGCCCAGCTGCAGTCGGGGCAGCTCTCCGGCTGGGATGGGGTGGTACTCGTCCTCTTCTGGCCGGACAGGAGGACTCCGAGGGGGGAGGCCGGGGACCGGAGGCGACACCTGAGGGTTATTTGCGTGTACCCCGGACTACGGACGGACTCTCCATCGCCTTGGTTTTTCACCTCAGAATTACAGGAAGTCCTCCCGTCACCTCGCCGCCTTCATCAGCAGATTTGTCCAGTTTATCCACAAGTACATCACGTGCAACGCCCCGGCAGCAGTCTCTTTCCTGCAGAAGCACTCTGACCCGCTCCAGTGAGTATCCTCTCCTGCCCGGCCACCAGATCGGACTCGATAACGTAGCAGGCGGAAACCCACGGTTGAATCGAGGTGGAGTAGAAAGCCTCCTGTCACGTCTGTTTTCTGTACTTCCTGAGCACCTAGTACAGCGCACCGCACCAAGGCAGCGCTCAGGAGGTGCGAGTCCTCCCGACCAGCCAGCAGAGCCCCCAAGGAGTCGGGGAAAGGAATAGAGAGCAGAGAGCAGTAGATCTGGGTTGACGAGTGCTAGACTTTCATCACAAAACCAATGGAAAGGATTCCTAACTGTCACTCCTCCCGTTCGGGTGGCTCTTTCCTGGGACCTGGCAACTGAGCCCCGTCTTCTTTTCCCATAGTTCCCCATTGCAGTGACCCACGCTACCCTCCGGCTCCTTCCCCATGACGCCCCGTCCATTGCCGTGTTGACACTAGTCAAGAGCTACTGCTTTCTCTTAAGTGCTCAATAAATGACATCGATTGATTGTTGGATGGATTCTCTCTGTCCTCCAGTGACCTGTCTTCAGAGAACAACGACCTGGTGATGCTCAAGTCCGTCCTGGCCGGACTGAGCCTGCCAAGCAGGAGCGGCCCGGCGGACCGGGGTTCGGACGAGGACAGGGCCGGTAAGGGAGGAGTGCTCGCTCTCCGGGAAACCTGGCCCGGTGGCAGGGGAGGTGACCCAGTCCGAGCCCGTCTTAGGAGCCAGACTTGGTTAGACCGAAGAGCCGGACCTCCTGGTTTTTCCGTGTTCACGGTCTCTTCCCTGAGTCCGGGCAGCCACGTTCCACACTGGGTATTCATTCGTTCATTCAGCCGTATTTATTGAGCGCTCACTGTCTGCAGAGCACTGTGTTAAGTGCTTGGAAAGTGCAATTCAACAATAGAGACAGTCCCTGCCCACACCGGGCTTACAGCCCCTCGTACTCAGGGGCGACATCAGAGTCTGCCATGGTAGAAACCCAGACTTCTGAAGGAGAAAATTGGCCAGGGCCTCCGGTCCCCAGGGTAGCAGACTGCGTAGCCGGTAAACTGAGCAGGGCCCACCCCCCTTCCAACTTCCTTGAACCCATGAGACCATCAGGTGGTGGCGTGGGGGAGACAGACGAGGACAGAGGGGAGCTCATCACGAACTGAACAGAGCCTGGAAAGGGCAGCCACAGAATGATCCCTGATTTCTCCTCCAGATGAGAGCACGGCAGGTTCTCTGCCACTGGTCAGTGTCTCCCTCTTCACTCCTCTGACCGCAGCCGAAATGACTCCCTATATGAAGAGGCTGTCCAGGGGCCAGACTGTGGAAGGTAAGCGGGAGCCATCTAGGTCAGGGAGGGCCCTCGCGTTCCAGCCCGGGTTCCCTCCCGCTTCCCGAGGGAAGGGAGAAGCTGGGAAGTAAAGCAACAGTGTTGGAGCCTACAAACTGAGAATGCGCTGGAGGGATGGGGAAGGGTACGGCAGTGTAGAAGCAGGCCTGGAGATCCTGCACATAGCCCCGCCCTGATCCCTGCCTGCTTCAAGCCGAGGGGAGCAGGAGAAAGGGGGAGCGACGGTGACTCCGTCTTGTCCCAGCCCTCTCCCCACATCCTGGAACCACAGAGGGCTGCATTCAAGCCTAAAGGCCCCCTCGCTCTGTTTTACCAGTGAGCCCTTCCCTGGGGCTGTGAGCGTCCTGCAGATTGGGGGCTCCCTTCTCCCCATTTGGTTTCAGTCCCCCTAAGGTTCCCTTAGGTTCTCAGGAGAAAGGAGAGGAGGGGAGCCGGTAAGGGCGGGAGGTGGACAAGAGGTAAAGCACCAACGGCCTCCCTCCTTTCCGTCTACCGTGACCTTCCTTCTCTGACTCGACCTCCCTTGCTCTCTGCCCTGCTGGCGTTTTTTTCCTCCTGTTTCACCCCTTCTGGTTCTCTGTCCTTCACACTCCCCAGGGGAGCTGTGGAAGCAGGAGCACCTCCCACTTCTCCCCAGCCAAGAGGTTATAGGGATCAACCTGCAACTGATCCCTAGTTTGTTTAGAGAGGGTAGAATGCTCCTTTGTGTCTACTGGGAGCTGGGTAAGACGTCGGTAAGGGCTTACTCGTTTCCTGGTTCTGTTTCCCGAGGGTCCGCCCAGAGCCGATCAGGGGATTCCCAGCCAGGGGTGCCGGGTGGGCTATACCCTGGTGTGGGCTATGGAAGGAGCGCATTATAGAAAGAGTCCAGGTCCCCAAGGCCACTGGGAGCCCAGGCTGGGCCCCTCTCAGCCGGGGGACACACTTCCCGTTACGTTTGTCCTCGGAGGCTCAGCCGAGGACATTCCTCTCGGGCGCTTCCAGCCATTGTCCTCCTTCCCGTCCTAGATATCTTGGAGGTTCTGAGCGACATCGATGAAATGTCCCGACGGAGGCCGGAGATCCTGGGCTTCTTCTCCGTGAGTGTGCTGGGCTGGCGGGAGGCAGGCGGGGGAGGAGGCGGGGGGGGATGGTGCTCCCCCCAAGGCCGTCAGTGACCCAGGCCACTCTGAGTGTGCCGCGGGGTTCGTGCTTCGGAAGGCTCATCCCGCTGCCCTGTTGGGGTTCCTTTCACCCTGAAGTGCGGGTGTGCTATGGCCTATGATAGTCCCTGTGGGGTGTGGTTGGGGAGGATGGGAGTGCAAGGGAAGGCTGCCAAGGGTGAAAGATGAGGTCTCCGGCTCTGGGCCTGAGGGCGGAAGGGGCCGGGAGTGGTGGGGGTCCTCCCTTCAGAGCCACCATCTCACCCCTGAAGAGCCAGCCTTGGCTGGATTGGGATGGATTTCTCCAGCTGTGAAGGCCGGGCCGGGCCCGGCCCGGCCCAGGGTCGTCGGGCCAGCACCGGGCAGAGCCAGCCTGGGCCTGTGCTGCCTCTCTAGCTTACCTGCGTCCTTCCCATTGCAGGCTGGGTGAGGTTCAGGTCAGGGAAGTAGAGACATCTCAGAAAGGAAGTGAATTCAGTATGAAGAGGAACTCGCTTCCTGCGGCACAATCTCATGCCCAGGTGGTGTTTGCCGAGCTCCGAGAAGCACCCGGGGCCGAGCCGCTTCCAGTCCATCCGGGGCCCCGGACAACCTCGAGGCCCTCAGCTCGGAGCTCTGCTAGGTCTGGGCCAGACTGGGCCGGAGATTCCTAGCCCAGCTTCCTCTTCCAGGCTTAGCTGTTTCCTCCAGTCCAGGGCCAGAGGTTTGGACCTGGGGCCGAGGGCCAGGAACTTGGGTCAGGACGCTTTTCTCTCCTCCCAGACCAACCTGCAGAGGCTGATGAGCTCCTCCGAAGAGGCCTGTCGCCACCTGGCCTTTAACCTGGCCCTGCGCTCCATCCAGCACAACCCCAGGTGAGCAGCACAAGGGCTTCTGCTCGCTTAGCATCTCCCCCCACCTCCCTCCCCGAGGTCCAAGCCCCTGTACCCTCCCCTCATTACCGTACCTTCTCCAACTTCGTTGGCTTTTAAAAACAAAACCGTTTCCTGGGCGTAACCCTCGTCTGGATACCTTTTTCAAACAGAATAGCTAGAATAAAGCCACCAGCCAGTGCCAGGGAGTGCTTCTGAGGCCCCCTCTCCCTCTGGTCTTCAAGCACCGTACCCTGGCGGTTCGGAGACTTTCCGTCTGTCGGCAATCGTCTGGGTTGGGGCAGGAGCGCTGATGAGGGTGTGTCCGACTTTCCAGCATCGCCGCCGACTTCCTCCCTACTTACATGTACTGCTTGGGCAGCCGGGACTTCGAGGTGGTGCAGACCGCACTGAAGAACCTGCCCGAGTTCACCCTGCTCTGCCAAGGTAACAAGCCCGGAGCTTTCCCCTTTCCTTCCTTCCCCTCCCGGTCCAGATGAGGCCACAGGCCGGTTCCACATGGGCTTCCCAGGCTGTAACCCTCTCCATCCGTTTCTTCCTGGTTAGGATGAGCCCCTCCCTATTAATACCCTCTCACTGACTGACCACCCCACCCCCCGAGGGGCCGCTTGGAGCCCGCCACCCGCCTCCTTGGATGCAGGATGGTGTAGTAGCGTGGCTCAGTGGAAAGAGCACGGGCTTTGGAGTCAGAGGTCATGGGTTCGAATCCTGCCTCTGCCACTTGTCAGCTTTGTGACTGTGGGCACCTCACGTAACTTCTCTGTGCCTCAGTTCCCTCATCTGTAAAATGGGGATTAAGACTGTGAGCCCCACGTGGGACAACTTGATTCCCCTGTGTCTACCCCAGGCACATAGTAAGCGCTTAACAAATACCAACATTATTATTATTATTATTAGCTCAAAAATCATGGAAGGGGAGTTATGCAGAAAACTCTGAACCCACCTGCCCCTTCAGGGGAGTGGGGGCCAAGGAGAGTTAATGGACTAGCCTCCCCTGCCCCCCTAGCAGGCACGGTTAGATCATGTCTCCTCTTTCCACCGGCCCTCCTCCAAGGGGCAGGGTAGCCTTGGGGCCCGGGGCCCGGTGTCTGGTGTCTGATTTATGCTCCGCTCACAAGATGTTTCTTCGCTTCAGAACACGCGGCAGTACTGCTGCACAGAGCTTTCCTGGTCGGGATGTACGGACAGGTCGATACCAGCTCCCAGATCTCGGAGGCCTTGAAGATCCTGCACATGGAAGCCATGATGTGACGACTGTCGGAGCAGAGGGCCGTTGGAACAAAGCAGCCCTCTGCCTCATCGGGGACACCTGAATGGACCATTTCCCTGAGGGTTTGAGGGGGCGGGGGGCAGGGGGCTGAGCCCCAGGAGGTTTGGGCTCCCTTCGTGCTCCTGGTGGGCAGAAGGGTAGGAGAAGGGAGCAAGGTTCTGCCCTGGCACTGGGCATCCGTACGGGAACAACGAGGCTTTAAAGCAGTGAGAGTGGAGCTGGGGGTGGGGGCCTGTTAGCCCGGAAATTATCATCTTCAGGTCACTGTGGGTAGGAAGGGAGTCCGGGTCCCTGCCTCCCCAGCCGCCCTCTCAGAGGGACTCCGTGTTGGGTGGTTGGATAGGTAGGCTGGAGCCGGGAGGAGAAACTATCCTCCGTCCACACTGAAAGCTACTTCGGGCAGCAGCTGTTCTTTTTAAATTAAATCACGTGATTTCCAGTGTGCCTGGAGGCTCTCTTTCTCTGGGGTCTTTCTCAGATTTGGGGTTTTTTTTGCCTCCGTCAGCCTGCTCTTCTTCTAGTGTCTGCACCGTCTGGTTTGGGTCTCTCTCTCCCAATGCCTTAAACTGCCTTCCCGAGATCAGTTCCTGAGTCCTTTTCCCATCCATCGTCTCGCCTGCCGGCAGTCAGCAAAACCAAGTGGAGGGCGCCCGGGGAACGGATGGGAGAGCTGGATCCGAAGCCCGCTGCTACCACTCCCTGTGGGATCAAGGGCAAGCTATTTCACTTCAGTTTCCCCGTCTGTAAAATGGGAATGATCATCTCCGCCCTTCCTTACTCCACAGCTGGGAAACCCATTTGTTAGATTTACAGGGATTCATTGTCAGATTTACACTTACATAATAATAATTGCTTAGCATTTACTATGATTACCGCCCCTGTCCCCCTTGGGGCTCACAGTCAGAGGAGGAGGGGGAACAGGTATTAAAACATCATTTTACAGGGGAGGAATTTAGGCCTAGGCAGGCCACACTGCTGTTTCCCCACCTAAGTAGTGCCAGCTCTCATCAATCAATCAATCAATGGTATTTATTGAGCTCTTACAGTTTACAATGTGCTAAGCTCTTGAGAATACAATTTGACAGAATTGATAGGCACTTTCCCTCCCAAAAGGAGCTTTCAATCCTCCATTGTCCCCCACTCCCCCGCCCCTGCCTTTTCTTAATGGTATTTGTTAAAAAACTATGTGCCAGGCACTGTACTTAGCACTGGGGTAGATAAGCTAATCAGGTTGGGCATAGTCCATGTCCCACAAGGGGCTCACAGTCTTAATCCCTTAGTTACAGATGAAGTACCCGAGGCGCAGAGAAGTCTAAAGGTCACACAGCTGACAAGTGGTGGAGCTGAGATCACAATCCAGGTCCTTCTGTTGCCCAGCTCCATGCTTTATCCACCAGGCCACACTGTTTCACGCAGCTTTGCTTGGTCCCACGGTTCCAGAAGTTCTCTCAACGTGAGACCAGTGTAATCAGCCCTACAAAGGACTCTCACGGGCTGAACTGGTTCTGAAGCCAACCTCAGGCAGAGAGCCGAATCCACCGGGAACGTCTTGGGGTGGACGAGTTGCCTTCTTGACTTTAGCAGGATCCCGGGCCCTGACCCTTCCTTCCCCAGAGGCTGATCTGCTCCTTGGGTACTTCTGAGCCTCAGCTTTCGGGGCTTGGGATCCTGTCTCCTAAGGAGCTCCGGTGCCCAGCTGACCCGGATCTCCTGCTGAGGCTCTTCTCACCGGTGACCTTGGGCCCTAGGAAAAGAGGAAAGTGTCCGAAGGGGAAGGTGAGGGGGCTTCCAACTCAGATCTCTTTAGATCCAGCTCTTCCCCCGTACCGTGGGCTTTAAATAGAGTCGTTAGAGCAGTCGCTAATGATGCCACACGCCTACCTTCCAAAGTGTCTGCTCTGTAACAGATGAAGGCACTTGAACAATTACCGTTAATTATAAATTAAGAGAAGCCAAAGCTGAGGAGTTCAACTTGATTAAGTGGCTTCCTGAGGGAGAGCCCTCCTCTGATCCAGAGGAGGCTGCAGATGCAATGTTAAGCGTTTTCACCTACTCCTTAACGGGCTTGTGTCAAGATCATTAAACCAATTCACAAAGTTTGTCACGTCAGACCCCATCTAAGCAAGAAGGAAGAAGTAGCCGGCGCTGCAGACAGGATAATGGCTGAAGGCCCCCGAGTCAGGCCTGGCTTTTGGAGGTGGTGAGTGGGGAGGCGAACTGCAGGGAACTGGAGTGGATAGGGGGAGGTGCGTTTGTCAGGGTTGGGAACTGGGGGTCCGCCCGCCTCAGGGTCCCGGCAGGACCGCCGCGTAGAGGTGGGGAGACGAGATCCACGTTCCCCTAAACTTTCGGAGACTTTTTATCAGATTATATGTTGTGTGGGGCTGTCGGGCCGCCTGTTTTGCCACCAACGTGAACGGGCGGAGCACCCACCACGGCTCTTCACCTTTCCCTGGGCAGGCCCGACCGGTAGCTCGGAAACGGTGACGCCCCGCTAAATCGCCAACACTGCTCCCCTTTACGTAGTCCCGCTCTGCCACCCGGTTGCTTCGACTCCCACCGTCCGCGCCCTTTCCCCTCCTCTTCCTCTTCTCTTTCCTGACCACCTCCTCCCCTCCCCCAGACTGCAGCTGAGCTAGGCGAGCTCCAGGACGATCTGTCAACCTTTCGACCAAGGGGGTTTGCCAGTGCTTCCCTGGGGAGGAAGCTTCGGGGAAGCTCGGGAGGGGAGCGACGGTTACGGTGGGGGGTGGCGGTATGAAGGGGGGTGGAGGGGAGCCAGAGGAATCGGTCACACTCCTCCGGTTCTCATTTCTGAGCCCTCTTAGCCCCAGGATGCCCAGAGAAACCGCGGCGGGGCCGGAGGGGTTGCAGTGGTGGAGACCAGTGATGGACACCGCCGGCTTGCGTCCATCAGCCTCACCGCTCCCCCGACAGAGGAGAGCCACCGCTCGAGCCCAGAGAGCCAGTGGCAACTATGGCAGCTGGCAGCCATAGGAGCCAAAGTTGGGTCTTCAGCCCACTCCTCACCCCGATGACTAAGGCGGAGGGCCCTACCCATCACCGGGACCTCAGGGAGGCTACAGTGCACATACTGAAAAGCAGCATGACCTAGTGGCTAGACTACGGGCCTGGGAGTCAGACTGACCTGGGTTCTAATTCCGCTTCTGCCGCTTTTCTGCCATGTGCTCTTGGGCAACTCACTTCACTTCTCTGCGCTTCAGTTACTTCATCTGAAAAATGGGGATTAATGCTGTGAGCCCAAATGCTGTGGGCTTTGTCCAATCCAATTAGCTTGTATCTACCTTAAGTCTTAGAACAGTGCTTGACAAATAGTAAGCGCTCAACAAATTCCATCATCATTATGGCACATGTCTGCATGCATTTGCACACACTCCCACGCACACGCATGTTTACTTGTATACACACACACACACACACCATAACCCCGCATACCCCTCCCCTCCCTCCCTCCCTTCTAGCCCAAGGAGCAAGAGAAGGCAAGTCCCTGTCACCCAAGGAAATGCCCATCTCACCCATGGTTCATTTGCTCTCCCAATCAAGATAATAATAATGTTGGTATTTGTTAAGCGCTTACTATGTGCAGAGCACTGTTCTAAGCACTGGGGTAGATACAGGGTAATCAGGTTGTCCCTCGTGAGGCTCACCATCTTCATCCCCATTTTACAGATGAGGGAACTGAGGCACCGAGAAGTGAAGTGACTTGCCCACAGTCACACAGCTGAGAAGGGGCAGAGTGGGGATTCGAACTTATGACATCTGACTCCCAAGCCCGGGCTCTTTCCGCTGAGCCACGCTGCTTCTGATGCCCCACCCCGCCTCCCCTGCCCCTGCCTCTCCCCCCGTCCACGACAGGAGCCCCGATGGGTGACCAAGAGAAGTCAGGGCAGCAGCTGCAGCTCCTGGGCTCCCGGCCCCGGTGCTATCATTAGTCTCTCCACTGCAGCGACCAGCTGGCCCGGAGATGGTCACCCAGAAAGCTGTGCTGGGCAGCCAGTCCAGTCGGGGGCTCTGTCTGGTGATGAAAATGGAGCAGAGGGGTGTCTCCTGCCTCCAGGCAGGCCTCTGGGCTGGCCCACAGTGAAGCCTAGGAAAGGAGCTCAGCGGGGCTTCAGGACCCGGCAGGTGTGCTCGAGCCCTTGGGGCAGAGCACTCTGTCCCTCCCAAGGGTGGCACAGCGTGTTTTCTTGGTCAGGAACCAACCTGGCAGCCTCTAAAGTTTAAACAAGCAAGCAACGCCATAGCAACAGCAGGGGCCCTCAGGACAGAGAGCCTCCAAGAGGAAAACCGACTTCTGTCTGTCTGTCCGTCTGTCTGACTCCAGGGGCCTGGTCTCAGTGGGGCTCATTCCCATCCCGGAGCAGAGCTGCAGCCCCTGCCCCCCTCAATGCCCCCTCCTAACTCTCCTCCTCGGATGTGGCTCCAGGACCATTTGAGCAAGCGGCGGTGGCAGCTGAAGTCGCGGGCAGTGCTGCAGGCCGGGGGGGGGGGGGGGGACGGGATACGGGGCCGGCTGCGGCAGGGCATTCGGGAGGGCAGCCGATCCCCGGAGGTTCCTTGAGGGCCGGACTTTGCCAGGAAGGGGCAAGGAGGAGAAGGAGGTTGGGGCAGAGACTCGGAGAGGGAGGGAGAGAAGACCTCGAGCGAAGCTACCCGGCTCAGGGCTATAGGCAGCCGAAACCAACCCTCAAGTCCTGGCTGGACACTCCTCCATAAACGGCACTGCCTAGCAGAAAGCACGGGCCTGAGAGTCAGAGGACCTGGGTTTGAATCCCAGCTCTGCCAATTGCTTGCTGTGTGATCACTGGGCGAGTCGCTTCACTCCTCTTGGCCTCGGTTCTCCTGTTCTCCCTCCTATTTAGACGGCGAGCTCCGTGCAGGACAGGGACTGGGTCCAACCTAACTGACTTGTATCTACCCCAGTGCTTAGAATGGTGTTGGATACATAGTAGGTATTTAACACCATAAAACAAATAACCCCTTCCTTTGCCCCCCCGGCCTCACCTCCTCCTGCAGTCTCTTAAAATCAGTCATCGGTCTCCCAGTTCAAGCCCTCTGCCTGTCGCCCCTCCCCAAGTTGCCCATATATTTTTTTTTAATTTTATGGTATTTGTTAAGCGCTTACTATGTGCCAGACACTGTACTAAGCACTGGGGTAGATACAAGCTAATCAGGGTGGAAAGAATCCCCGTCCCATATGAGGTTCACAGTCTTCATCCCCATTTTACAGATGAGGTTACTGGGGCACAGAGAAGTAAAGCAACTTGCCTAAGGTCACACAGCAGGCATGTGGTGGTGCTGGAATTAGAACCCGGATCCTTTTGACTCCCAGACCCGTGTGCTATCCATTAGACCACACTGCTTCTCAGCCCCTTGGCTGAGGCCACTAGTTCCAGTGGGCAGGGGTCTGCCTGTCAGTGGGCCCAGAGAGCCCCTGTTCAGGGAGTGGGCACTGGGCTAACCCCCATGAAGGTACATACTTCAACCCCTCTGCCAACGTCGCACCAAGGAACGCCTTCCCGAAGGAACGTCAGTATCCCGAGCCCGGGAAAGACCCCACATCCTTGTTTCCTTCCGTTGCTCTGCCCACCCAAGTCCGTCACCTCTGGACTTATTGAGGGAGAGATAGGGTGTGCTCAATCTCTCTCTTCCCTCTCTTCAGTCCTCATGGAAAAGAGAGCCCAAGGTCCCAGGAGGTAAGGGGTGGTTAGCTGTTGGTGCACACACCTGCATTTGTGTGTGTGTGTGTGAGAGAGAGTATGTAAGTGCATGGGGGTATATCAACCCACATTATATTAATAACATTAACATTAATATATTAATAGCATTATATTAATGTCTGTCTCCCCCTCTAAACTGTAAGCTCGTTGTGGGCAGGGAACATGTCTGTTTATTGCCATATTGTACTCTCCCAAGTGCTTAGTACAGTACTTTGCATATAGTAAACACTCAATAATTTCGATTGAACAAAGACGATTGGTCAGTTCATGGGCAGGTCTCCCCCTGAGGCTCAGCACAGCAATAATAATGTTGGTATTTGTTAATAATAATAATAATGGTGGTATTTGTTAAGCGCTTACTATGTGCAAAGCACTGTTCTAAGCGCTGGGGGGATACAGGGTGATCAGTTTGTCCCACGTGGGGCTCACAGTTTTAATCCCCATTTTACAGATGAGGTATCTGAGGCCCAGAGAAGTTAAGTGACTTGCCCACAGTCACACAGCTGACAAGTGGCAGAGCTGGGAGTCGAACCCGTGACCTCTGACTCCAAAGCCCAGGCTCTTTCCACTGAGCCACGCTGCTTACTATGTGCAGAGCACTGTTCTAAGTGCTGGGGTAGATTCAGGGTCATCAGGTTGTCCCACGTGAGGCTCACAGTCTTAATCCCCATTTTCCAGATGAGGTAACTGAGGCACGGAGAAGTGAAGTGACTTGCCCACAGTCACACAGCTGCCAAGTGGCAGAGCTGGGATTCGAACCTAATAACAGTATTACTTGTGGTATTTGTTAATCACTTATCAGCTAATCAATGGTATTGAGTATTTACTGTGTGTGGAGCACTGTACTAAGCGCTTGGGGGAATACAGTACCATAGAGTTGGTAGAACTCCCCTCCCACAAGGAGCTCACAGTTTAGAGAACCTAGGAAGTGCACAGACTCTGAACTGAAGGGGCCTTTCAGGATTCCCATTCGGGAGGACAGGAGTCTCACGGTTCCCGCAAGCATCCCGGGCCCCCGGCAGAGACAAATTCCCAGCCTGAGTGGACCCTAGCTCTTTCCCAGGCTTGGAATTGCACAAAAATACCTCAAGTGCAAAAGAAAGTCTTAGGACCATAGGATGTGTTTAAATAGTTTACTCAAATCCACCCCAATTAGGTGGGAACACATTGCCCACATTCCACAGATGGAAAGGAAGGGAGAGAGGGATTTGGGGAGGGTTTAAAATATTGCAAAATGTTATTGTAGGTTTCTTAGACCACTTAGGAGACTGTGAGAGATGCCAGTATTGGCTGAGAACAATGGTCCATCTGTTCGTCTGAGCATCCTGTTGCCTCTATCAGAGGCAGAATGCTGGCCCGGATGGACCACTGGTAAACCGAGTCACCACCCACAGGTTGGCACGTGCCTGCTGGACACTGACCTGCTCCATGAGGAGAGGTCAAGCGGAAGTACGAGGAGTCCCGTACGGGCACAGGGACTTGCCCAAGGTCCAGATGGCTCCCAGCTGCCTGATGTTGCCTCCCCTGGAATCATTAGGGAAATATATCCAGCTCCTGAACTAGGTTCTTGGTAGTACCTTTATTGGGCAGACACGTTCCTGGAAATCAGGCTCCTGGCAGTAACTGACCCTGATAATTATGGCATTTATTAAGCACCTACCGTGTGCCAAGCACCGTACTAAGCACTGCGGCAGATACAAATTAATCAAGCTGGATACAGTCCCTGTCCCACATGGGCCTTACAATCCAAGTAGGTGGGAGAACAGGCACCCAATCCCCATTTCACAGGTGAGGAAACAGGCACAGAGAAATCGAATGACTTATCCAAGGTCACACAGTGAGAAACTGATAGAGTAAGGACTAGAACTCAGGTCAGCTGTCTCCCAGGCTCTTTCCATAGACAACACTGCTTCCCCAACTAACTCACCTGTCCCTGGCACTAACTGCTACCTTCTATCCTGGCTTTTAGTTCAGGAGATCCAGGTTCCAATGATAACTTGGCCTCTGGTCCGCTAAGTGACCCGGGGCAGAGTCATCCAGATTTTCCACCCCTAAATTCCCTGACCCACAAAATTGGGTCAAGCCACCTGTTCTCCCTCCCTCCCATATTGCAATCACCGTGCGGGGCAAAAATTGAGTGATATGACTATCTGCATCTACCCCCAGTACTTTGGATAAAGCAAGTGCTTAATAAATGACTATTACTATTAGGCTGCTTTCTATAGGGCTCTCTCTTCTCCCGGTCACTATCTGGTTTCCACAGTGAAATGTTTGTATATTTTCCAGGCTGGGCCCTGTGAGTATACCACAATATGATGTACACTGTTCTTGGAGTCTCCCACCTTGGAGATGATAGTGAGACTTCAGGAGAAGTATGAAGGAATACTTACAATGATAGTGATTTGATCACAAAATCACTAACATGCTTCCTCCTAGACTACGCATTGGTATCTAACAAAATATTTGGGTGGCTTACTGTAAAGCATGTCATGATAGGTGTATCTGTAAATTTAAATGAGAGAGATTGGATTCTGGGGGCTAAAGGTTGTGGGTACCAGAGCCGCAGGCACATGAAACATCCCATGTGTTCTGAGAACACAGTGGGAGTAAATACATCGTTTACTTCATTTCGTGGAAATCCAATTGAGTCCACCTGGCCCTAAAGCAGAGCATTTCTCTAGGGGCTCCAGGCCCCTACCCCTACTTCAGAGCCGTCCCTTTCCCCTCCCAGGGCTCTCTGAAGTGGGTGCTGCCCTGAACTGGGGGACAGGGTGGCAGGAGGTGAGGCAGAGGGGGCTGGGAGCTATAAAATGAAGACACCTGACCATTCAGTGCCATATCAATAGTGGGCTGGGGCAGACTGGTGGAAAACCAGACTGTCCAGTATCAAGCGGGATGAGTGGTCGCCGGAGGTAGAATAAGAGAGGAAGGGAAGGAGGGCCATGGGTGTGGTTGAAAGGGAAAAGGTCAAATGAGGGCCTAAGAAAACATGCTCTTCAGGCCAGAAAGAAATGTGCGCATTTTTCCTGGAATGGCTATATTATGAACTGATCTGAAACGGATTTGGGGGGCTGTGGTTTGTGGCTGCCTCTAGGGCTCGGCTTCACGGACTCTTGTTAGCCTTAGCTTTTAATAAGCCAAGCTCTCAGTGGCTCTCCGTTAAGAGCCTGACCCAGCCCCTTCCCCCCCAGAAAGGGTCCCCTCTTCCTCCCAGGCTCCTCTGGTGAAAAGATCCCCCAACAGCTGGAGACCATCTGCTTAGATCTCCGAAGGCACCACCCAGATGTTTTCAGTCTTCGTTCTTGCAGCCCTTCACCTTGTAGCTTCTGGTAACTGGAATGGAGGTCAAGAAAAACTTGAATGCATTAGCATTACCGTAAAGAAAACAATTTAGTGACGTGACGAGGAGCCAGGAATCTTGTATCCAGATGGCTCAGATAAATGTCTAGAAAATCGCCCTGCCTAAACTGTTGCCTCTGAACCTTGTTTCTGAGTTGAGATCCTCTCGCTCCGCCCCACACCCTCTAGGAAGCTCTCATCTTCTTGCAGACCCTCATGCTTTTTTGTCAAATCAAAAATGTGAGATGTCGCATTAAAAGCTGGCTCCACTAAGGTTTCCCTCCAAACAATAATTTTAATAGTTGTGGTATTTGTTAAACGCTTATTATGCGCCAAACATTTTACTAAACACTAGAGTAGATGTAAGGTTATCAGGTTGAACCCAGCCCCTGCCCCACAGGGTGGTTCACAGCCTAAAGAGGAGGGAGAACAGGTATTGAATCCCCATTTTACATACGAGAAAAGTGAGGCAAAGAGAATAATAATACTAATTATAGTATTTGTTAAGTGCTTACTATGTGCCAAGCACTGATCTAAGCCCTGGAGTAGATACAAGGTAATCAGGTTGCCCTATGTGAGGCTCACAGTCTCAATCCCCATTTTACAAATGAGGGAACTGAGGCACAAAGATGTGAAGTGACTTGCCCAAGGTCACACAGCAGACATGGCAGAGCAGATACTGGAACCCACGTCCTCTGACTCCCTGTCAGTGCTCTTTCCACTAGGCAATGTGTATATCCTAGTTCCCATTTGGCTGCCCGGAGATTATAGCCGCACACCCTTCCCCTCCCGGAACGGAGCGTAGGAATCAGAAGCCTTCTTCATTTCTCTCTCTTTTGCATCATCTGTGCACTCGGATCTGTCCCCTTTGGGCATTTGGGATTCCTCCCACCCTCAGCCCTACAGCACTTGGGTCCATATCTAGAAATTATTTATTTATATTAGTCTGCCCCCCCCCCCCGAGACTGTAAGCTCGTTTTGGGCAGGGAACGTGTCTACCAACTCTGTTGTATTCTACTCTCCCAAGTGCTTAGTACAGTGCTCCGTACACAGTAAGTGCTCAATAGATACCATTGATTGATAGAATGACGAGAAGGGAGCAGCAGCCCTGCAGCAGGTCTGCCCCCAAGTTATTCTCACTCCCTCCTCACATTCTCCTCTTCATCCTCCCATTCCCTCCCACCACCCACCAATCCTCCCTTCCCCACAACACCGCCATGTCCCTGATATCTCCTCACCCAACCATTCTTTCCCCTCTGCCCTCCCCTCCTGATCCTCCATTCCCCTGTGGTCTGTGGTTCCCCCTACATGGTATTCAACTCCTTCACATATGACCAATTCCTGGCCCGATCACTCAATCAATCAATCAGTGGTATTTATTTAGTGTTCACTGTGAACAGAGGTCTTTACTAAGTGTTTGGGACAGTACAAGACAATAGAGGTGTTAGACGTGATCCCTGCCCTCAAGGAGCATATGGTTTAGTGGGGGAATTTATAATCTTGCCATCAGTGAGACTTGATTTTAGATGATGACACTGTCTCCCTCTCTCCCTCTCCCATACTCTCTCTCTCCCTTCCTCTCTCTCCCTCTTCCTCCTCTACTTCCCCCCTCTTCCTCTTCTCCCTCTCTCTCTCTGTGTCATTCTTTTTCAGGCCACTTATCTTTCCACTCACCCCACGATCTTGGAATCATCCTCAATTCCTTGCTGCCTTTCAACTGTCACTTTCAGTCATCTGCCAGCTGCTGCCAGTTCTTTGTATATAACAATTCCCATATCCAGGACCTTTTTCTCCTTCCAAACAGCTAACTCGCTGGGCAAGTGCTGGTCGGTTGGTGGCTAAACTTGTGCTTCATCCTCCTGGCCGGTCTCCCTGCCTTTAGCCTCTCCCCCCACTTCACTATATACTAGACACTGCTGCTCAGATCACCTCAAAGTGTCTCTCAACCCACATCTCTTCCTTCCTCAAAAGCCTCCACTGATTTTCTGTATCTGCATTAAAGAAACACTCGACACAATCAGCTTCCCAGCTCTCCATCAACACCTCGGCCACCTTTCCTTTGTGTCAGATTCTCCCTCCCTTCCCCAACTCATTCTCTTCAGTCCTCCCAAGCTAACCTCCTACCTGTACTTCACTTGGCTACCTCTATCCCCCAGGCTTGGAACTCCCTCCCTCCTCCTCATGTGAACATGTCTATCAACTCTATGCAGAACGCTATACTAAGCTCTTGGGAAAGTACAATACGTCAACGAAGAGTGACAATCATGGCATAGTGAATAGAGCACAGGTCTGGAAGTCAGAATTCAAAAGGACCTGGTTTCTAATCCAGCTCTGCCACTTGTCTGCTGGGTGACTTTGAGGAAGTCACTTCACTTCTCTGTGCCTCGGTTACCTCAACTGTAAAATGGGGATTAAGACCGTGAGCCCCATGTGGGACAGGGACTGTGTCCAACCTGATTAGCTTGTATCCATACCAGAGCTTAGAACAGTGCTTGACACATACTAAGTGCTTAACAAATACCATCATTCATTCATTCCACCAGCCCACCTCAGCGATCCGGAGGAAAGCCAGGTTGCAGTGGGACAAAAAATGTTGGGTTGGAAGTTGCAAAAGAGGTAGAGAGAAACAACGCATATTCTTTTTACTTCTGTCAAACTCTTGCATGTTTCCCGTTGTAGAACAATGGTGGACTACTCTAACGATAATAACAGTAATAGTAACAGTCATATTTGTTAAAATGCTTACAGTGATCCATACACTCTGCTGGGGTAGATACAACTCAGTCAGATCTGATGTAGTTTCTGTTCCCAAGGGACTCCCAGTCTAAGCACAAAGGTGCACAGGTATTTCATCTCCATTTTACAGCTGAGAAAACTGAGGCACCAAGACGTTAAGTGACTCGCCCAAGGTCACGCATCAGGCAAGTGCCAGAGCTGGAATTAGAACGCAGGTCTCTTGACTGCCGGTCCTGTGCTCTTTCCACTAACCCACAGTTCTATTTAGGTCCTTAAAAACCAGCCCCTTTTGGAGGCAGGAGAAACGGGCCTGGGATTCAGAGAATTTATGGAGAATCCAGCTAAGTGCTGGGGGGACCTGATCTGGAGGGGAGAGAGTCTGAAGGCAAAGGCAAAGACCACAGGCAACAGAGAGGGCAGGGGCAGGTCCCACATTCTTGACAGGAAAGAGGAAATGAGCCGGAGGGGAAGGGCCAGAAACATCCAGTTGGGGCTTCCCCTCAGGCGCTTCTCCCATGATGGCAGAGGGCTTCTTCCTTGATACTCAAGTTGGCACAGCTGCTGTGGCCACAGAGAAGGAGGGAAACCTCGTTCCAAGCTCTCGTCCAGGCCTAAGGGCCCTGAGAGAGCAGGGCCAGGGCCGGGCCTATTCCAGGTGTGCTGAAATAATAAAAATAACGGTACTCGTTAGGCACTGACTATGTGCGAAGCACTGTTCTAAGCAGTGGGATAGAGACAAGTTAACCAGGTTGGACACAGTCCTTGCCCCATTTCACAGATGAGGCAACTGAGGCACAGAGATGTTAAGTAACTCTCCCAAGGTCACACAGCAGACCCGTGAGAGAGCAGGGATAAGAACCCAGGTGCCTTCTGATTTCCAGGCCCGTGCTCTATCCACTAAGCCACACTGCTTCTCTGACAGATCTCACTAGAGATGCCATGGCTCCAGCTCCCTGCCGGGGGTGGACAAGGAACTGGAGGGCCTGGAGCGTGCTGGAGACAGGGGCCTCCTGGGACCCCCATGGCCTGATTGCATTCATCCTAGCCGAGCCCAAGGGCTCGCTGCCAGAGGAGAGCAGCGGGGACCTCACAGACCTCGTGGGGCCAACGCTTGGACCATGATTCATGAGGGTGGGCGGAGGAGGGGGGTGGGGATGGGGGAGCCACGGGGACACACAAAGAAGGCTCACAGGAGAAGGGACTGAAGACGCCGGCAGGGAGGCGGGGGGGGAGGGGATGGACACTTTTAAGCTGACATTTCTAGCCTTTTCCTTTGAGGCTTCCCAGCTTCCCGCGTCCTTCCCTGACCTCTCTAGCTGTTTTGCAGCCGAGGGAAGGGCCGAATTGGAAGGAAGGAGAATCAGGAAAAGATGAGAATAATCTTTCTTAGGTCTCTATGTTCCATCAGGATATTCCCATTTTGCAGGCAAGAACACTGAGCTCCAGAGCTTTGAGAGATTGGCCCCAACAAAGCTGGGGCCCCAGGAGAACCTGAGTTGGGACCGGGCTGAGGTTGGGCGTGTCATCCTTGCTTTGCCTTGGGTCCGTTCTCACCTCTGGGTCTCTGAGCTTTTCTGGGTTCCCCAGCCAATGGAAGCAGGGAGGACGGGCTGCCCGCATTTCTGAGAAATGTCTGAAGAACTCCACTAAAAGTAGTTGAATCAATCTGGATTTGATGTGGGAAACTTCTAATAATAATCATGTTGGTATTTGTTAAGCGCTTACTACGTACAGAGCACTGTTCTAAGCGCTGGGGTAGATACAGGGTAATCAGGTTGTCCCATGTGAGGCTCACAGTTAATCCCCAGTTTAGAGATGAGGTAACTGAGGCACAGAGAAGTGAAGTGATTTGCCCACAGTCACACAGCTGACAAATGGCAGAGTCGGAATTCGAACCCATGACCTCTGACTCCCAAGCCCGGGTTCTTTCCACCGATCCACGCTGCTTCTCTAAATAAAATAAATGATGGTATTTGTTAAGCGCTTACTATGTGCAAGGCACTGTTCTAAGTGCTAGGGGATACAAGGTGATCAGGTTGTCCCACGTGGGACTCACAGTTTTAATCCCCATTTTACAGATGAGGTAACTGAGGCACAGAGAAGTTAAGTGACTTGCCCAAAGTCACACAGCTGGCAAGCGGCGGAGCCGGGATTAGAACCCACGACCTCTGCCTCCCAAGCCCGGGCTCTTTCCACTAGGCCACGCTGCTTCTCTAAATGTCTTGGATTAAGATCAACAATTATGGGAATAATTTTAATGACAGGAACAATATTTGTTAAGCATTTACTACGTGCCAAGCACTGTACTAAAAGCTGGGGTAGATACAAGATAAACAGGTCAGGTACAGTCCCTTCCCATACGGGGCTCACAGTCTAAATAGGAAGGAGAACAGGTATTGAATTCCCATTTTACAGATGAGGAAACTGAGATACCGAACAGTTAACGGACTTGTCCAAGGTCACACAGCAGAGAAGTGGCAGAGCCCGATTTTAGCGCATTCTGGGGCTCAGGAGACCTGGGTTCCAGTCCTGCTCCTACCTGTAGAGGCTAATGCAGATGATGATTGGACGTTTACCCCGCAGTGCTCCGTATCCCCGCCCGCCTCCTCACTCGTTACACTCTGGGCCCCAGGGCGAGCACGACCGGCAGAGGCGAGAGAGCGAACCTCTGGGGAATATCCCGTTCTTCTAGGTCCAAGACTCATCCCCTATTCCTGACGGGGCCCTCCAGCAGCCATCAGAGGGCCTGGCTACGGTATGGCATTCGGCTTCAACTGGGAAGAGGGAGAGACTCTGGTGTTCTTTCGGCTTAAGCTGGCCCCACCAACCGAATTCCAAACCCCGGCAGGCCCTGCCAACCAGGGCCCATAGCGGTTGCCACGGGTCAGAGGGAGAGGGACGGGGTGCAGGTGGGGCCACGTGGTTTCTCGTCATGTAGATGAGTCAGAGCCGCAGGTGAGGGAGAACCCCGAGGGAGCCGGAAATGAGTCGGGTTCCCAACAGTTGCGCTGTAGGATCAGGGCAAAGGGTGACTTCGAGGGACCTAGACCTAGACTTAGAGCTGTGAGTTGCCTCTGGCCAGAGACTCCAGGGAGTCCCTGACTTTCATCGCCCCAACCTCTGGGGCTGAGCACCCTCGGGACTGAATTCCTGCCTCACAGGCTTCACTCCCCCAGTCCAGTTGGGGGTCCTGAATAAATCTCCAAAGTTCTTGTCCCCCAGCTCCCAGGCTAGGCTTCCACCTGCCTCTCAACTTAGCCTGTGGCAAATGAGGTATTAAATGTTAAGTGCTAAACGCTGGGGTAGATGCAAGAAAATCAAGTTGAACACAACCCTTATCCTATATGGGGCTCACAGGAGAATGGGCAAGAGGAATGGAGTTGCCGCTTGGTCTCATCTCGTATTCTTTGCAGGGAAAATACCCCAAGGTATTTTTCCCCAAGACCCTAGCACACATCCCATTACTTCTTTCCTCTTCCATCATCTCCTGCCCTTCTTCCTCCACCCCACCTCACCTCCTGTTACTAATAATTGTGGTATTCGTTAAGCGCTTACTATGTGCCAGGGTTGGACGTAAGCCAATCAGATGAGACAAGTCCCGGGCCCAAATCGGGCTCACAGTCTCAATCTCCATTTTCCAGTTGAGGTAACTGAGGCCCGGAGAAATGAAATGACGTGGCCAAAGTCACACAGGGGGCAAATGGCAGATCTGAGAATAGAACCCGTGACCTTCTGACTCCCAGTCCCGTGTTCTATCCACTACATCACGCTGCTTCTCACACCCACCTCCCCCCACCTCTACCACAGCTGCATTACCCTCTCTTCCCAGGAATGTGGCCAGCTCTATCGACCCCTGGGTCTTCCTTGTGCTGTCTCATTCCTGTTTTCGATCAGCTTCCTGGAACTTCTGCTGGGTCAGCCCCTCTCGTCCTCCTCCTTGGCACAGTACCGTTTCCTGCCCTTGTGGCACATTGTCTTTGAGCGGGGGAAGGCATGGGACTTGCCTCCTCCCTTCTCCCTCCCTAACTGCCACCTTCAATTGTTTACTCTCCAGTGGGTTCTTCCCACTGCTTTCAAACACGCCCAGACCTCTCCTAACTTAAAAAAACAAACAAACGCTCCCTTGACCCCACGGTTCCTTAGAGTTATCCCTGAGCGAGTTGTCCGCACCCACTGTCTCAAGTTCCTCTCTTCCGATTCTCTCCTTGACCCCCTCCAATCTGGTTTCCATCCCCTTCACTCCACAGATGTCACCTCTCGAAGGTCACAAATGATCTCTTTCTCACCAAATCCAATGGCCTCTACTCCACCCTAATCGTCCTCAACCTCTCAGTTGCTTCTGACACTGTTGACCACCCCTGTCTTCCGGAAACGTTATACAACCTCGGCTTCACTGACACCGTCCGCTCCTGGTTCTTCTCCTATCTCTTGGGCCACTCATTCTCAGTCTATTTTGTGGGCTCCTCCTCTGTTCCCCTCCCCCCATAACTGTGGGTGTCCCTCAAGGCTCAGTTCTGGGTCGCCTCCTATTCTCCCTGTACACCCTCTCCCTTGGAGTACTCATTCGCTCACATGACTTCAGCTACCACCTCTATGTGGATGATTCCCAAATCTACATCTTCCAACCCTGATCTCTGTCCCTCTCTGCAGTCTCGCATTTTCTCCTGCCTTCAAGACATCTCTACTTGGATGCCCTGCCATCATCTCCAATTACGTGTCTAAAACAGAACTCCTTATCTTCCCCCCCAAATCCTGTCCTTCCCCTGACTTTCCCATCACTGTAGACAGCCCCACCATACTTCCTGTCTCATGAACCTGTAACCCTGGCATTATCCTTTACCCCTCTCTCTCATTCAACCCACATATTCGATCCATCGCTAAATCCTGTGGATTTGATCCTCACAACATCCTTAAAATCCATTCTTTCCTCTCCATCCAAACTGCTACCTCATTATTCCAAGCACTTATCCTATCCCACCTTGATTACTCTATCAGCCTCTTTGCTGACCTCCCTGCCTCCTGTCTCTCCCCACTCTAGTCCATACTTCACGCTGCTCCCCGATCATTTTTTTACAAAAACGTGCCGACCGAAATTCCCCACTCCTCCTGAACCTCCTGTGGTTGCCCACCCACCTCCGCATCAAACGGAAATTCCTTACCATTGACTTGAAAGCACTTGATCACCACTCCCACCTCATCTTGATACTCTCCTACTACAACCCAGCCCTCACACTTGGCTTCGCCAATGTCCACCTTCTCACTGTACCTCATTCTTGACTACCTTACTGCCGACCTCTCGCCCATGTCCCTCTACTTGCCTGGAATGCCTTCCCTCTTCATAGCTGACAGACAATTACTCTGTCCCCTCGCTTCAAAGCCTTGCTGAAGCACATCTCCTCCAAGGGGCCTTCCCTGCTTAAACCCTCTTTTCTTTTTCTTCCACTCCCTTCTGCATCCCCCTGACTTGCTCCCTTTATTCATCCTTCCTCCCGGCCCCACAACACTTGTGTACATATTTGTAATTTTATTTATTTATATAAATATCTGTCTCCCCATCTAGACAGTAAACTTGTTGTGGGCAGGGAATGTGTCTGTTATATTGTACTCTCCCAAATGCTTAATATAGTGTTCTGGATACAATAAGCAAGAGGAGCAACGTGGCTTAGTGGAAAGAGCACGGGCTTTGGAGACAGAGGCGGTGGGTTCGAATCTCAGCTCTGCCACTTGTCAGCTGTGTGACTGAGGCCAAGTCACTTAACTTCTCAGTGCCTCAGTTACCTCATCTGTAAAATGGGGATTAAGACTGTGAGCCCCACGTGGGATAACCTGATTCCCCTGTGTCTACCCCAGCACTTAGAACAGTGCTCTGCACATATTAAGTGCTTAACAAATACCAACATTATTATTATTATTATTAATAAGCACTCAATAAAAATGATTAACCGAGTGAGTGACTGAGGCCATCTTTGGGAACACAAACTGACGTCATCTCAGTTCCCAAGGTGTAAATGTTTTTCTGTTTGCTTTTTTATATGGTATTTGCTAAGGGTTTACTGTGTGCCAGGCACCATACTAAGCGCTCTGGTGCCTTCATACAGAAAGACAGCCCTGGTCTCATCCTGACCTTCTGATCTCACCTCACTCCTGGCAGGCTCTGGCTTTGGATGTTGGGTGGGGGCCACCATTACACTAGCCGGGATGGGGTGAGCAGAAGCCACCTTTCCTCTTTCTGGCCGGTTAAGATCCCTCTCTGGAGTTTGTGAGCATGTTTGCACATGGGGGTCGATTTGCTCGTGTAGCAGTGTTATTCTTACTGCTCTTATCGTTACCAGCAGCTAGAATAGGGACCCACAGTATATGCTGTACGTTCGAATGTGCTTGCTCTGTGTCACGTGAGGGTGTATAGGTGTATGTGAAGAAAACAGCGAGATCTCTCTTGGCCACACGTGACCCTGGTTTTCACTGACTTTGTTACAGGCATGCACGTCTGTGTGTGTGTGTTTAGAGAGAAAAAGATAGAGAGGGAGAAAGAGAGAGAGAGGCGGATGGGTGTATCCTTCTTTCTCTGAGGAGTTACTGCGTGAGATAGGCTAAATTCGCCTGACGTATCCCAAAAGATGGACTTCAGCCCAGGAGTGGCAGTTAGTTCTAAAGGCTCCTGACTCCAGGAAGTGCTCAGGCCCAGAGTCCGCTAAGAGCTGTGGATTTAAGCAGCAGTCACTGCAGCAGTAAAATGCTGGCAGGGAGAGTGATTAATCCAGGCAATTGCCGGAGAGCCACTGATTCATCTCCCAGTCGCCAGAGGAGCCTGGGGAACTCAGGGCAGTTGGGGTGGGGTGGGTGGGTGAGTGGAGGCCTCAACTAGCAGTGAGATCCCAGTGATCATTCATTCATTCAATCGTATTTATTGAGTGCTTACTGTGCACAAAGCACTTTACTAAGTGCTTGGAAAGTACAATTCGGCAACAGAGACAATCCCTACCCAACAAGAAGAACCCCAGGACCCCTGGGTTCACCACCTCGAGGCAAGTGAACTCAGGAGCCATGTAGGGCAGAGGGATGCTATTCCACACACCTCCTGTGGCAACCCAGGATGCTCAGGAAGGTCTTCCTTGTGTCTAACTGAACTCTCTCACTGCCAAATGACCCTCTTCTGCCTCGTGGCACTGAGGCAGGGCCGAGCTTGGCCTCGGAGCAGCTCAGTTCCTGGGCACTCACAAAGGCCGAGGAGGGACTGACCCTCAGGCCATCCCAGGGGCGTGCCAGGGGGCACAAAGGAAGCAGAGGGCAATGGGGGGCTGTGACGTAGGGCTGGCTTCTCTCAGCCCTAAGGGATTCATTCATTCAATAGTATTTATTGAGCGCTTACTATGTGCAGAGCACTGTACTAAGCGCTTGGAATGTACAAATCGGCAACAGATAGAGACAGTCCCTGCCCTTTGACGGGCTTACAGTCTAATCGACGGGCTTACAGTCTAATCGATGGGGAGAGAGGGTCATGGATCTGGCAAGGAGGAAAGACGGACCTGGTCAGACCCCTCCAGTCACTAGCCCCATCCACCTCCCCATCCCAAACTCTTCTAAATAAAGAAAGCCCCTTGGGTTCAGTATTAATGCTATAACAAACCACTAACTGTGAGAATGCCCAGCTTGGGGAGGATGGAGGGACTGAGAGGAAGATGAGACATCTCAGTCATAATAATAACAATAATGACAATAATAATAATAATAATGAAAACTTTGATATTTGTTAAGTGCTTACTATGTGCCAGACACTGTACTAAAAGCTCTGGGGTGGATACAGACAAATAGTGTTGCACGGAGTCCCTGTCCCACATGGGGTTTATAATCTTAATCCCCATTTTACAGTTAAGGTAACTGAGGCACAGAGAAGTTAAGTGACTTGCCCAAGATCACACAGCCATCAAGTAGCAGAGCTGGGATTAGAACCTAGGTCCTTCTGACTCCCAGACCCAAGCTCTATCCATTAAACCATGCTGCTTCTCTTCAGTAGGTTGGGAAATAGGATGGGGAGAGGAGAGATTAATCCTGGAAGGCTTTCTGAAGGAGATGTGAGTTTAGCAGAGTTTTGAAGATTAGGGGAGAAGGGGTCAGCTGGATGCAAAGGGGGTGGGGGTTCTATGCTGAAAGAAGGGTGTGAGCAAGGGGTTGACAGCAAGAGAGGTAAGAATGAAGCACAGTAAATAGGCTGGGGTTAGAGGAGTAAAGTGTGTGGGCTGAGGTGTAGTGGGAGAGGAGTGGGGAGAGATAGGAAGGAGAGAGAGTTGACTGAGTGCCTTAAAGCCCGCAGTGAGGAATTTCTGTTTAACGAAGACAGGGATGGGCAACCACTGGAGGTATTTGAAGAGTGAGGCAATGTGTAGGCTTGAGGGGAAAAGCAGCCCCCTCTACTCTGCCGCCTCTGGGACAACACAAACATTTGTGGTGGGGTTACACTAGACAAATGAGTTGTTACTGGAGCAGAAGGTGCGGGCCCAGTTTGGAAATTTAGAATGTTTTGTGTTGGGTGTCAGGCTCCTAGAGAGCAGAGAGAAGTGGGCTGGAAGAGGTCTTCTCTTGGTGTGGGACGACTTAGGTCAGGAGCTGAGACTCAGGCAGTTCAAGGAAGTCTTTCCACCAAGGCGGCCCCCGCGGGTCCGGCTGCGAGTGAGAGTTTCCTGAGGGTGGTTGTCGCGGGCCGGCCAGCTCTGGGCACAGCAGCCACTCACTGCCCCTGATCTCCCCGGTCCTGCCGCTGGCCCACACAAGGGGGTGAATAGTGTGGCTTAATGCCTAGAGCAAGAGCCTGGGAGTCAGAAGTATCTGGGTTCTAATCCTGCCTCTGCCACATGTCTGCTGTGTGACCTTGGGCAAGTCACTCAACTTCTCTGTGCCTCAGTTACCCCATCTGTAAAATGGGGATAAGAGTGTGATTTTCCCCTTGTGGGACAGGGACTGTGTCCAACCTGATTAACTTGTACCGGCTCCAGCACTTTAAACGGTGCCTGGCAAATAGTATGCACTTAACTAGTATCATTACTATTATTATTATTATTAAATAGCCCTCTGCTGAAGGAATGGACCACTTCTGAGATACAGGGGATGGAAGGAATCAGTTCTCAGGATATTTTCTCACTGCATGATGTCTCTCTCCAACCATGGGTGCTCCCCACGCCTCCCAGCCAATGGGCTCCTGTTCTCCTCCCAGGGACAGAGATCGGATCAAAGGACTTGGGGCACTGATCGATCATTAAGTCTCCCCTAGAGTACGAGAGGCTGAGCACCGGCTCCTCGTTGACCCAGTGGTAATCCATCAGGGAAGCAGAATGGCCTGATGGATAGATCCCGGGCGTGGGAGTCAGAAGGATCTGGGTTCTAATTCCAGCTCCTCCACTTGTCTGCTGTGTGACCCTGGGCAAGTGGCAAGTCATTTCACTACTCTGTGCCTCAGTTGCCTCATTTGTAAAATGGGGATTAAGACTGGGAGCCTCATGTGGGACAGGGACTGCATCCAACCCAATCAGCTTGTATCTACCTCCAGGGCTTACTACAGTCCCTGGTACATAGTAAGCGCTTAAGAAATACCGCAGTTATTATTACTATTATGAAATCCCACAGAAACAAAGACAATACAGAAAAGGAATCTTCCCCTTTTCACTTCCACCCTCAGAGACATTTAAATTCCAAAGTGGTGTGGTTGGCAGTCCCTGGACAGGGTAGAAAGTAGCCTCTGGGGTGAGATTTCATCAGAAAATTCAAGACCAAAATGGGAACTGAATCTGCTGTGGATTTTTGAGATTTGACAATCGCCACTGTAGGTATGGCCAGATCCCCTGGGCTCTATCTGCGGTCAAGACTGAGGTCACAGAGGGAGCCTGGGCCAGATGACAACAATTATGGTATTTATTAAGTACTTCCTCAAGCATCATACTAAACACTGGCATCGATAGAAGATAGAAGATAATCAGGTCAGGCTCCGTCTCTGTCCTACAGAGGGATCACTGTCTAAGAGGGAAAGAGCAAAGGTATTTTACCCCCATTTTTCAGTTGAGAAAACTGAGGCACAGAGAGGTTAAGTGGCTTGCCCGAGGTCACACAGGAGGCAAGTGGCAGAGCTGGGACTCAAATCTAAGTCTTCTGACTCCCGCGCTTTCTCCGTTAGACCAAACTTGCCTCAAGGAAGGAACTCAGTAGTGCCCCAGCCCCAGACACCTGGTGCAGAGCAGGGTACTGGCTCTTCCACTAGACTGTAAGCTCATTATGTGCAGGGATCGGGCCTGTTATATTTATATTGTACTCTTCAAAGCGCTTAGGATGGTGCTCTGCACACGGTAAGAGGCCAGTATGTACTATTAACTGACTGACTGGCTCCTGGCCAGGCCCCAAACAGTCTCGAGGGAAGTGGGAGGGTCAGGCCCTCGGACCCACGTCTTCTCCTGATTCCGTTCAGGCTGAATCTCTTGGCCCGGGTCCCAGCTTCTGCTCCTATTGTTATTGATAGGTCACCCAAAATTCACACAGTGGTCTGCTCCAGAGGAAACGGACCAAGACACATACTCCTCTTCTCCCAAGAGTTCGACGCCTAGGGCTTGCTTCCTTGGCTTTTCATTGAGGATTTATTTCCTTTCAGGAAACTGATGGATGCGAGGATGGTGCCTCTGGAGTCTGTGTCTGGCATCTGCCCCCACTCTCATATAGATCTTTTCGGAGGTTGATATTACTGAACTTATTGTACGTGATGGCGATAATAACGTTACTGAGATAGGTTACAGACTCCCCTTCCCTGAAGAACTTTTAAAATAATCTGGAGCAAGTAATTGACCCCGATGGTTTCAGTGAGCCCTATAGGGCGGAAGGGAGCTGGAGAGGTCACTCGATCCAACCCCTGCCTCAGGGTGAGCTCTGTGATTCTAAGAAATGTGTTGAGAAACATTACTGCAAGCAGAACCAGGAGAGGAGCAGAAAGAATCACTGGTTTGGTTTTGTGGGTTCCAGTGGGAGCCACCCTGGGTGTGTCTCTGTGGTAATAACTGACCCTGGGAAAATCCTATAGCCACCCTCCCTGGGTGTCCCATTCTGGGTGGCCTTGAAGGAGGTGAGAGCGGGGAGGGGCTCCCTGCCAGGGTTTCTTCAGCTTCTAGGTGAGGGGCACCCTGCCAGGCTTTCTTCAGCTTCCAGGTGAAGTTCAACACGCCCACTTCATGAGATCAGCACCATCTACTTCACCTGAAGTTCCACTTTCAGTTTCAACAGAGGGGGATGGGCCGTTTGACCTCTGGACCCCCATCCAACAGGAAGCTCGGTGGATTCCTCAGTGGGGCAAGATGAGGGCCCCGGTGTAGGTGGCTCCATCGGAGATGGGGTCCTCTGACGAGCCCAGCCTCTCTCCCAAGCGCTTAGTACAGTGTTCTGAATACACTAAGCGCTCAATACGATTGGATGAATGAATGAATCTTGGAAACGTGGCTTAGTGGAAAGAGGGCTAGGAGATTTAGAAAACAGCACAGTCCTGGGAGTCAGAGATCCTGGGCTTTCTCATCTCAGCTCCACCACTTTTCTGTTGTGTAACCTTGGACAGGTCACCCAACTCCTCTGGGCTTCAGTTTCCTCATCTGTAAAATGGGGGATTAAACACCTGTTTTCTTTCCCCCCTAGACTGTGAGCCCCACGTGGAGCAGAGACTGTCTGACCTAACCATCTTGTATGCACCCTAGTGCTTCATACAGTGCTCGGTACAGAGTAAGCACTGAACAGTAACTATTACTATGAAGACCTCAGCTAGCCAGGCTCTGGTCTGGACGTTTAAACATTTAACAAGACACAGATGAGAGTGCCACTGAGATTCCCCTTAGGGCAGTGATTCCCTCTTTCTCTCTCCTCCTACAGGATGGGGAGTTGGATGATCCAAATTCCAGTTCTGACTCTGCCACTGGCCTGCTGTTTGACCTTGGCAAGCCACATCACTTTTCTGTGTCTCAACTACTCAATTATTTTTCCCACCTTCAAAGCCTTACCGAAGGCACATCTCCTTCAAGAGGCCTTTCCTGACTAAGCCCTCTTTTCCTCTCCATCAAATGGATGGTGGGAGAAAATGGAGGAGGAGAAAAAATGGAGGGAGGATCAAATGCAGGAGGAGAGAAAGTTGAATTGGTGAGAACTAGGTGGGGAGAGAAAATGGAGGGAGAAAATGGAGGGGGGAGGAAATGGAGGAGGGAGAAAATTGAAGGGGGGGGAGAACTGGATGGGGGAGAAAATGGAGGGGGGAGAATAAAATAGAGGGGGGAATGGAGAGGGAAAAAATGGAGGAGGGAAGAAAATGAAGGGAGGGAGAAAATGGAAGGGGAAGAAAATGGAGGAGGGAGAAAATTGAAGGGGCAGAACTGGATGGGGGAGAAAATGGAGGGGAGAGAATAAAATGGAGGGAGAAAATGGAGGGGGAAGAAAATGGAGGGGGAAAGAAAATGGATGGTGGGAGAAAATGGAGAAGGATAAAAAATGGAGAGGGGATAAAATGCAGGGTGGGAGAAAATGTGGGGGGGAGAAAAATGAAAGGGGGAGAACTTCTGCATCACCCTGACTTGTTCCCTTTCTTCAGCCTCCTCCCAGCCCCTCAACACTTACAGTACACATCTGTAATTTACTTATTTATATCAATGTCTGTCTCCCCGTCTAGAATGTTATACTGTACTCCCCCAAATGCTTAGTATAGTGCTCTGCCCACAGTAAGCACTCAGTAAACACGACTGACTGACTGACTGCCAGTTTCCTCATCTGTAATGTTCAGGGAAGATACCAACAGGATTCAGTACCTGGCCTCTCCCCTACTTAGATTGTGAGCCCCATGTGTGAAAGGTAACTGCATCTGACCTGCTTATCTCCTATGTGCCCCAGCGTTTAGTGCAATGCCTCAGTCATAGTAAGCACTGAACAAATTCCACAGTTATTATGATCATTATTCCTCTCTCCGGACCACCCATTCGGAAGAGGAGCTCACAAGAAGGGACCCCGGGGAAAGGTCTGAGATGAGAGGGTCGGGCGCCGGGATCCACTGTTTTTTGCACCTCAGTCTCCTCCCAACTAAAACGGTCAGAAACGTGACGTCCTGGAGGGATGGGAGCAATGAGCCGGGCTGGTCAAAGCCACAGCTGGAATGGATGGAATGCTTTGCCTTCCTCAACGAGGCCCCTTATGGGCAGGGCCCAGGATGTGGGTCCCGAGGGCAACCCCAATGTCCATTTTGGGTTTGTTTTTTTTTAAATGGTCCTTGTTGAGCACTTACTATGTGTCAAGCATTGTTCTAAGTCCTGGGGTAGATACAAGCTAATCAGTGCGGACACAGTCCCTGTTCCACAAGGGGTTCGCAATTTAGGTAGGAGGGGAGGCCCAGAGAGGGAAGCATGCGAAGCAGTGTGGCTTAGTGGACAGAGCATGGGCTTGGGAGTCAGGGGACGTGGGTCCTAATCCCAGCTCCGCCACTTGTCTACCTATGTGACCTTAGGCAAGTCACTTTACTTCTCTTTGCCTCAGTTATGTCATCTGTAAAATGGGGATTAAGACTGTGAGCCCCACGTGGGATAACCTGATTACCTTATATCTACCCCAGTGAATGACACATAATAAATGCTTAACAAATACCATAATTATTATTATATTATTATTATTAGGGAAGTGAGGCACAGAGAAGTTAAGTGACTTTCCAAGGTCACACAGCAGACACGTCAGTACTGGGATTAGAACCCCGGTCCTCTGACTCTCAGACCCGCGCTCTTTCCACTAGTAATACTAATAATGATTATTCTAGTATTTGTTAAGCTCTTACTACGTGCCAGCTACCATACTAAGCACTTGGATGGATACAAGCAAATCAAGTTGGACAGAGTCCCTGTCTCATGTAGGGCTCATAGTCTCAATCCCCATTTTACAGATGAGGTAACCGAGGCCCAGAGGAGTGAAGTGACTTGCCGAAGGTCACGCAGCAGACAAGCGGCAGATCTGGGATTAGAATCCAGGTCACCCGGGTCCTCTGACTCTCAGACCCCTGCTCTTTCCACTACGTCAGGCTGCTTCTCATGTGGTCCTCCCTCAAGCACCTGGAACTAAACAGCTATCGCCGGCTTAGAGCTGCCAAGCCCCGCTGCACCCCTAGCCATCCTATCCGATGAGATCACCCCTGAATCTCGGCAGTGGACTCGAAAAAGGCACGGGAGCAGGGGTGTGGCCCATTGGGTCACCCAGACCGGCTGCCCTCAGGGAGATTTGTCTGGGCCGGGGAGGACTCATTTCTAGTAAAGCCTGAAAGGAGCTGTTTCTCTCCCTCTCTCCGTGACTTTTCCCCTTGGAGAGCCGGTTCCCATCAGAGCCCAGGGTTGTTTACTGGAGAGCAGCATCAGGGCGAACCATAGAACGAGGGGCTCCTGAAAATGGCGTTCAGAGGATTAATAATGTATTTATAACACATCGTCGGGGTAGCATAAAATGATCTATAAATGTGTAGTAAATGTTTTATAATGTTTTTGTAACCCGTTATAAATGATAAATGGGGGGACTATAGATGCCAGATCAAATATTTATAACGCATTGTGTGCATCGTTATGCTGTTACTGTTCAGGAAGCCATTAATAATAAAGTGAATGGAAATGTAAAAGTTGCCGACATGCCCAGTAAAGCCATTTATAATGAAATGTAAAATTTGGACCGTAAAAAAAAATGTAAATGCATTGGCCAGTTATTGTTGACGCACTGGAAATGAAAATGCGTCGTAAATTATTTGTGAGGTCTTTAGACGTTAATGTATACTATCCATATCATGTCATATGAATGTGCTATTAATATATTATATATTGTATGTATTATTAATTTTTTCTAATTAATTTATAGGCCGCCCATCCGGCAGAGCATCGGCCCACGACATCCTTCCCTGGCCTGTCAGTTCCACAAGTATTTTTCTTCGGAGTTGGTGGTTTTCCCCGTGCTGTCGGTTTTCATTTGGTTCCGTTAATTATTCTCTTTGCTCTCAGGCATCGAGGGTTTGTGTGAGGACTCTGGACCGGCCTACATCACTCACGGCTTAGCTTATACACTAAAGCGCTGGCAAAACATCTACTCACTTCCTGAGCCTTATCGCTTGGCTCCAGGATTCCTGTAGTCTTTCCTTGGAGTCTGAGTAATTAGAGATGGAGAAATGGTCTTAGGGCACAACTCAGAGGCCTACTGGGGTCAGGTGTGTACAGTCACTAGGGTAGATGCTCTTTTTCCTGCCAGCCCCTTTCTTCAGTGTAACATTTAGGCCTCTTCACTATTCTCTCTCTCGGTCTGTCTCTGCTGACCTCTTTCACTCTCTCTCTCTCTCTCTCTCTCTCTCTCTCTCTCTCTAATCTCTCAATCATGAGAAGAAATTATAGGGATGGAAGTAGAGGTTCAGGCCAGTTAGGCTCCACAGTGGGCTTGGAAAGGGAGGATAGACAGTCTGTGTCCCGGCAGTTGTGGATGACTAGTCTCTGGGCAGAACACTAACCAGCAAATCCCTGGATTCTGAATTCATGAATTTTGCATCCCTGGAGAGTGAGGGACTATGGAAGTGGGACCTACTGTTTTTGGACCAGCTGTCTACCCTACTATTTTGCCCATTATTTGCTAGATGGGAATTGAATGGTTTTGGACTTCTGTCTACCTGTAGCCATCGATCCACCTGGCTCAGATCCCTACAGCAGGATGTTGCTTTGGCACTGACGGTATCAGTTATGCCCCATGATGACTGAGCGAGGCACTCTCCGAAACATGCATTTGTTGGGCATTGGCCCTCTCTGAGCTTCCACCCTGTGGAATGCCTGAGGGCTGGCACCCAGAGGACAGGGACCAGCTGTCCTCCACTGGCACTGAGAACACAATGTGAGGCAATAACTGAAGCTGCAGCATGAGACATTTAGGTTAGACATAGGGAATGTTTTCTGACAATGGCTATTTTCAGACCCTGAAATGGGTGACAAAGGTAAGGGTGGGTTCTCCTTCTCCTTCTGAAAATGGGAGAGGGCAATTTGGTGTGGAGCTGCTTGAAGGCAGGGATTGTCTCTATCTGTTGCCGAACTGTACTTTCCAAGCACTTAGCACAATGCTCTGCACACAGTAAGCACTCAGTAAATACGATTGAATGAATCAATGAATGAATGACTTATCAACTCTCCAGCTTCCTCCTTTTTTTAATGGTATTTGTTAAATGCTTACTCTGTTCCAGGTACAGGGGTAGATACAAAGTAATCAGGTTGGACAGAGTCCCTGGCCCACAAAGGGCTCACAGTCTTAATCCCCATTTTACAGATGTGGTAATTGTGGCCCAGAGAAGTGAAGTGACTTGCCCAAGGTCACACAGTAGACAAGTGGCAGAGCCGCGATTAAAACCCAGATCCTTCTGACTCCCAGACCAGTGCTCTATCCCCTAGGCTAACCTGCAAGCATCATTCACTCAAAAAAGACTCCAAACTGCAGCATTCTGGACTGTTGTCACCCTTGGAAATGGTTTCTAAAATCCCTGCCTCCCTTTTGGACTCCATACTCCCACTGAAATGTTTTTTGGTTTTTTTAGATGGTATTTGTTAAGCTCTTACGATGTTCCAAACACTGTCCTAAGAGCTGGGGTAGATACAAGGTTATCAGGTTGTCCCCGGTGGGGCTCACAGTCTTAATCCCCATTTTACAGATGAGGTAACTGAGGCACAGAGAAGTTAAGTTGGCCCCCATGCCAGGCATATCACATGAAATCCTGCTGGATTTTATTATTAGCACACTTTAAAAAATATGCAGCCATCAAAGTGTCATAGACCCATCAAAATGTTGTGGCTATGTCCAATATATGTGGTCCTAGAAGGGGGCACACCACAATTGTAGCCGAGAAGCCCCTCGGAAGACTGTTTTAGCACCGTATATGGGATCCTGCCTGGATCATTAGATATTTAGAGTGGCCCAGGGCTGGAAGATGCTGGTGAACCTGCCACAGAAGGCCCTTGTGGTGCTTGTCTTTGGTACTTCCAGGAATGGCAACCTCCAAGATGGCTGCAGCCTCCAATTGCTCTGGACACTCTCTGTCTGCCCCAGTACAGTCAACTTCAGCCCCAGCTCATTCATACACAGCTCACTTTCTGGTTCCTTTCAGATCTCCTCTCACACTTTTCCCTCTTCACTTTGAACTTCTCCATTCCTTATCTGGAAGACCTACTGCCCACATCGCAGAGAGAGACAGCTGTTTCACACTGATATTTAGGGGAGGTAGAGGGGAAAATTTTCACTGACCCCACATAGTATTAGTGTTTCAGAGTGTCTCGAGAGGACAGTGTATTTTGTAAGCTTGTTGTGGGCAGCGAATGTGTCTACCAACTCTGTTATATTGTTCTCCCTCAAGCGTCCACCAGCTCTGTTATATTGTTCTCCCTCAAGCGTTTGGTACAGTGCTCTGCACCAAGTAAACTCTCATTAAATACAATTGACTGTTTAATATGAATTATTGGGGTGTTTTTTTAAATGTTCCCTATAGACCAAATAAGGGGTAGAAAAAAATAAAATCAGATTAGACAGAGTTCCCGATCCACTCGGGGCTCAGGAGAATGGATATTTCACTCCCATTTTTCAGATGAGGAAACCGAGTCATGGAGCCATTAAGGGGCTTGCCCAAGGTCACGCAGCATTCAAATGAGCCTTACATGGGATCTGGATTGTGTCTAACATGTTTAGCTTGTGTCTGTCCCAGAGTTTAGTACAGTGCCGGGCACATAGTAAGCATTTAAAAAATATATTTTTTAAAAAAGTGGCAAAGCCTGAATCAGAGCCCAGGTCTCCTGACTCCCAGGCCCCTACACTTTCCACTAGGCCACCCTACTTCCTGGAAGTCGAGCCCTCACTGCCATAAGGTTCTCCTTCAAACTCAGCTTCAGGCCAATACATTCTTTCTCCACTCTGCAAAATATTTTGTGTTTGTCTCCCCTGTCAGATTGTAAGCTCCTCGAGGGAAGGGATCTGGTCTTCAACCCCTATTGTACTCTCCCAAGCACTTAGTACGGTGAACTGCACACACAGTAGGTGAATAATACAACCTCTTGACTGAATGGATGGGAGAGTTCAGAGGCTCACCAGAAAAGCTGGCTCTTGCCTCAGTAATAATAATGGTATTTGTTAAGAGCTTACTATGTGCCAGGCGCCATTCTAAGCGCTGGGGTAGATACAAGATAATAGATAATAGATACAAGATAATACAAGACACAGTCCCTGTCCCACAAAGGGCTCACAGTCTTCATCCTCATTTTACAGATGAGGGAACTGAGGCACAGTGAAATGAAGTGACTTGCCCAAGGTCACTCAGAAGACAAGTGACCAAGCCGGTATTAGAATCCAGGTCCTTCTGAGTCCCAGGCCTATGCTCTATCCCTGCCATGCTGCCTTGCTTGCCCAGTTCACCCTGAGAAGCTCAGGACAAGCAGCATCTCCCAGATTTTATACGAACTCCTACATCCTGATTTAGCACTCGGATTCCAACCTCCATTTCAGAGGTCACACTCCTTAGGGAGAGTAAAAAGAAAGTTTGGCAAGACCTGGGCTCAGCTCCCCACTCTGATGTTAGGAAGCTAACACTGAGAACTTGTGTGGCCTAGTGGAAAGACCACGGGCCCGGGAGTCAGAGATCTGAATTCTAATTCCTATACCACCGCTTGTCTGCTCTGTGGCCTTGTGCAAGTCACTTAACTTCTCTGTGCCTCAGGTACCTCATCCGTAAAAGAAGGGATTAAGACTGTGAGCCCCATGTGACACATGGACTTTGTCTAACCTGATGATCTTATATCTACCCCAGTGCTTAGTAAAATGCCTGGCACATAGTAGGTACTTAACAAAGACCATTAAAAACAAACAAACAAACTTGTTTGCTAAGTTTCCAAAATTACCTCTAAGGCCTAGCTGGGTAATGAAATAGGGTACTGGAAAGAAGTTTGTGCTCAGTGAAAGAGGTGACCCAGATATAGCTGGCTGAAGAGAGAAGTGGGGTCTTAACCTTCCCTGGGATGCAATGCTCTGGATCGGGTGCTGATGTGGGGCATGTCACTGCCTGCATGCATTCATGTACACGTGCATGATGACATTCAAGCCTCAGGATGGTGGTGAGGCCCCTGGTTCTGGCTCTGCCACATTAGGTGTCAGCCCAGGTGCCCAAGCCCACGCTTTCAGACTGTGGAGTCAGTCTGCTCTGATCAGTCCTGGTGGGGCGGAGTGGGTGGGGAGAGCGCAGAGAAGGAGGAAAGGTTTCTATCAGGGATGGAAGTAGGAATTGTTCCTTTCCAGAATGCCCAGGGATTTAAAATACTTGCTGCTGCGCTAACTGCCACAGTGAGCAGACACTGAGCAGGGGGAAGGGAGCAATAGTGTCCCGTCAGGAGATGGTGGTTCCCACGAGCCCTAGGGTGGCGGTGACAGATAATCTGGCTCACTCTGCAGCCTGGTGGGTTGGCTAGAGACCCCACAGATCCCTGGGACACATCAGAGGCTACACCCTGTGGGCGGAAAGACCTAGAGTGGTGGGCTTGGCGGAAGCGGTGGGAGAGGGGGAACGGTGGGAATGCCGGGAATGGTGGGAACAGCAGGAGTAGTGGGAGTGAAGGGAGCCGGGAGAATGCTGGATGTGGTGAGCCAGTTCTCCCCTAACCTCCCTCTCTGGAGTAGCCCCTGTGCCGCAACTTGGGTGGGGCCAAAGTCCACTCCTGCGCAGACACGACTCCGAGAGCCCCCCAACCAGTGAGGGGCAGTCCAGCCCAGGAGCCGCCCGCCAGGCCAGACGTCCCCATCCACCAACTCCCGGGCAGACGGCCCGGTGGACTGGAGAAGCGGCGGAGCAAAGCTCAGCCCCAAAGGAAAATAGATCATTCCAACTGGAATGGCCACACCGACACTCACTGTCTGACCAGCATGGAGTCCTGGATGGTCCCCGTGGGTTTCTATGGCAAAAACTTAGACATGTAGACCTCGGGGTCTGGGGCTGGTCTGTGAGATTGACTCACAGAGAGGCGGTGACAAGTGTATGTGTGTATGTTTGGGTGTGGGTGTTTATACTTTTGTGCACATGCTTCCTCAATCGTGTTGGCCCTGCAGATCAGAGTTTGGGTCTTTGGTGGGGGCAGAGGAGAGGAGCATTTTAACATCCTCTCCCTGTCACTTATATCTTTTCATCTTCTAGATATTTGCTCTTCTGCTATTGACGACTGAGGTTTATTTATCTATTAACTGAAGTTCAGAGATGCTTTCCTGTAGGAAAATACCCTCTGCTAGGGTAGGTTATTTATAATGGAAGCGGGGGTGATGGAGGGTTCTTTCCTCAAATCCCCAAGTGCTAAGTCCTGTGCCATTCTCTAAAGAGGAGAAATGTAGGCACAGCTACAAGGGAGAGTGGATCTGCTTGGCCTCTCCGGAAACATGAGAAGCAGTGTGGCTTAGTGGATAAAGCACGGGCCTGGGAGTCAGAAGGAGCTGGGTTCTAATCTCGGCTCTGCCGCTTGTCTGCTGTGTGACCTTGGGCAAATCACTTAAATTCTCTGTGCCTCAGTTATCTCACCTGTAAAATGGTGAAGGGGGCAGGGGGGCGGGCATTGATTAAAACTGTGATCCTCACGTGGGACATGAACTGTGTCCACCCTGATTATCTCGTATCTACCCCAGCACTTAGTAGATGGGCCTGGCACATCGTAAGTGCTTAACAAATACCATAAAAAAAACCTGCTGCATGGGATCTACTTATAGGGTTTCCAGAGAGACCAAATAGATCCCCGGCCCCTTAAATAAACAAGTAAGAGTGATGCTGCCCTGGAATAGGCTGAGAAACACATGGATTGAACGCATGAGATAGGATGTATATAGTAGGACTGAATGATGGATCGATTGATTGATGAGTATTCTGAGTAATCTGGCACGAGGTGGCACAAGACGTAGAAACTTCTTATGTTGTTTCCACACCAGAGCAGGGACAAAGAACTGGCTGCACAAACTAACACAGGACCAAGGTTCAGAGCTTAAAAGCCATTTGGCTGTGGGCAAAAAAGAATGTGAGTAAGACTTCTAAATAAGACCCGCACTGTGCTTCTTTAGAATCTAGGTGTTCAGAGCTATAGCTTGCAGCATCATATTGAACTTAGTGAGGAAGAGATGAATGACTCCAGGAACCTATCCACAAGGCTGCTAATTAATCAATCAAGCAACTGAATTTATGGAGAACTTACTGTGCGCAGAGCACTGTACTACATGCTTAGGAGAGCACAACAGAATAGAACAGAGTTGGTATACATGTTCTCTGCCCACAGTGAGCTTACGGTATAGAGAGGGAGTCAGACATTAATATAAATAAATTATGGTTATGTACATAAGTGCTGCAGGGCTGAGGGAGAGGTGAATACAGGGTACAAATCCAAGTAAAAGGGTGACACAGAGGGAGTGGGAGAAGAGGAAATGAGGGCTTAGTCCAGGAAGGCCTCTTGTAGAAGATGTGCCTTCAGTAAGGCTTTAAAGGTGGGGAGAGTGATAATCTGTTGGATATTATCATTATCATTGTCATCAGTGGTATTTATTGAGCATTCACTATGTGCAGAACACTCTACTAAGCACTTGGGAGAGTACAATACAACAGAGTTGGTAGACATAATAATAATAACTGTATTCATTATATTATTTGTTATAATAAAATTATTACAATAATTTTAATGATAACATTTGTTATAATAAAATAACAAGTAGTTGTTAAGTGCTTACTATGCACCAGGCACTGTACTAAGAGGTGGGGTGGAGAGAAGATAATCTGCTTGGACACAGTCCCTGTCCCTTATGAGTCTCACAGTCTTAATCCCCATTTTACAGACGAGGTAACTGAAACACAGAGAAATGAAGTGATTTGCCCAAGGTCACACAGCAGACAAGTGGCGGAATAGGATGAGAACCTATGAACATCTGCCTCCCAGGCCCCGGGTCTATCCACTGTCATGCTGATTCCCCTCTGTTCCCTGCCAAAGAGAATATGAAGAGGGAGGGTGCTGCCAGGCCAGAAGTGGGACATGGGCCAGGAGTTGTAGGCGAGATAAATGAGATTAAGGTACAGTGAGTAGATTGGCATTAGAGAAATGAAGTGTGCAGGCTAGTTTGTAGTAGGAAATCAGGGAGGTAAGGTAGGAGCGGGCAAAATAATGGAGTGCTTTAAAGCCTATGATAAAAAGTTTCTGATCGATGCGGAGATGCATGGGCAACCATTTGAGTTTCTTGAGGAGTGAGGAAACATCAAGTGAATTAATAGTTTTGTAGAAAGATTCATTCAATAGTATTTATTGAGCGCTTATTATGTGCAGAACACTATACCAGGAAAGATGATCCGGGGAGCAGAGGAAGTATGGACCGAAGTGGAGAGAGACAAGAGGCAGGGAGGTCAGCACGGACGGTGATACAGTAGTCAAAGCAGAATAGGATAAATGCTTAGATTAACATGGCAGCAGTTTGTGTGGAGAGGAAAGGGAAGATTTTAATGATGTTGCAAAGCTTGAACTGACAGAATTTGTTGGCAGATTGAATATGTGGATTGAATGAGAGGGATAAGTCTAAAATAATGCCAAGGTTACAGTGTTAACCCCCTTTTCCTGGAAACATTATCCAACCTCGGTTTCACTGACACTGTCCTCTCCTGGTCCTTCTCCTATCTCTCTGGCTGCACGTTCTCTGTCTCACAGGTTTTCTCCTCTGCCTCCCTCCCCTTAACTGGGGAAGTCCTTCAGGGCCCTGATCTGGGTCCCTTTCTATTCTCCATCTACACCACTTTCTTGGATAACTCATTCACTCCCATGGCTTCAACTACCATCTCTACACAGATGATTCCCAAATCCACATCCTCAACCCTAATCTCTCTCCTTCTCTGCAGTCTCGAATGTCCTCCTGCCTTCAAAACATCTCTACCCAACCCTATCCTCCCCATGACTTTCCTATCGCTGTAGACAGCACCACCATCAGCCCTGTCTCACAAGACGCTAATAAGAATACGTACCTCCCTCCTACCTTGCAAGAACCTAATGTGGAGCAGTGAACCATCAGAATAAGGCTTGGAGCATATCAGAGGGAAGATGCTACCTTGTTGTTGTTGTCTTATGGTGTTGAGCCATGTCCTATTCATAGTGATGCCATGGACACATCTCTCCCCAGCGCCCCACATCCATCTGCAATCGTTCTGGTAGTGTATCCATTGGGTTGCCATTCTGAACAGCCACTGGCCACCTTTACGTCCATTATTTTTGTTTTAAAAGCTCTGCCTCCCTCCAACTCAGCTCTTGCTTCTTGCTTTTTAGTTGACCTTCTCTCTGGCTCTCTCTGTCTGTTTGGCTCCCTCCCTACCCCCTTCCCTTTAGATGCTAAGCTTCCTTAGGACAGGTAACTGTGCCTTGCTCTTGTTGTTCTCTCTCAAATGCCTAGTAGTGTCTTTTATTCAGTAGGTGTCAGTCATTCGTATTTATTGAGCATTTACTGCGTGCAGGGTACTGTACTAAGCACTTGGGAGATTACAATATAAAAATAAACAGACACATTCCCTGCCCACAATAGGTTCACTGTCTAGCGGGGGAGACGGACATTAATAAAAATTACGGATATATACATAAGTGCCGTGGGGCTGGGAGGGGGCATGCAGAGTGACGCAGGAGGAGCAAGTCAGAGGGATGCAGAATAGAGTGGGAGAAGAGGAAAGGAGGGTGCTTACAGTCCAGGGAGGGGAGACAGACATTAATATAAATAAATACATTACAGATAGGCACATAAGTGTTGGGAGGCTGGGGTGGGGGAAGAACAAAGGAACAATTCAGGGTAATGCAGAAGGGAGTGGGAGAAGAGGAAAGGAGGGCCTAATCAGGGAAGGCCTCTTGGAGGAGATGTGCCTTCAATAAGGCTTTGAAGAGGGGAAGAGTAATTGTCTGATAGGAGGAGGGAGGGTGTTTCAGGTGAGAGGCAGGATGTGTGCGAGAGAGAGAGGTCAGCAGCAAGAAAGAGAGATCGGTGCACAATAAATAGTAATAATAATAATGGTATTTGTCGAACACTACACCCGTACCAAATGCTGGGGTGAATACAGGCAAATAGGGTTGGACACATTCCCTGTCTCACATGGGGCTCATGGTCTTTATCCTCATTTTACAGATGAGGTAACTGAGGTCCAGAGAAGTCAAGTGGTTTGCCCAAGGTCACATAGCAGACAAGTGGCGGAGCCGGCATTAGAACCCACGTCCTCTGCCTCCCAAACCCGTGCTCTTGCCACTAAGCCACGCTGCTTCAGTACAGTGCTTTGCACCCAGTTAGCGCTCAATAAATAGGCTTGATGAATGAATGCAGGGCCGGCAATGAGGGGTCTTTCCCCAGCTGTCTGTCTCCCCCACTTAGACCGCTAGCCTGTCATTGGGCAGGATGGTCTCTATCTGTTGCCGAATTGTACGTTCCAAGCGCTTAGTATACTGCTCTGCACATAGTAAGCGCTCAATAAATATGAATGAACGAATGAACGAACGAATGAATGAATGAATGAAAGGTCCGGCCCGGAGGGCGGAGGGGCGGCATACGTGGCTCAGTGGCAAGAGCCCGGGCTTGGAAGTCAGAGGTCGTGGGTTCTAATCCCGGCTCCGTCGCTTGCCAGCTGTGTGACTTTGGGCAAGTCACTTCACTTCTCTGGGTCTCAGTGACCTCATCTGTAAAATGGGGATCAAAACTGTGAGCCCCACATAGGGCAACCTGATCACCTTGGATCCCCTGTGTTTTGCACAGCGTCGCTCAGTGGAAAGAGCCCTGGCTTGGGAGTCAGAGGTCATGGGGTCGAATCCCGGCTCTGCCACTTGTCAGGTGCGTGACTATGGGCAAGTCACTTCACTTCTCTGCACCTCAGTGACCTCATCTGCAAAATGGGGATGAAAACTGGGAGCCTCATGTGGGACAACCTGATGACCTGTATCTCCCCCAGCGCTTAGAAGAGTGCTCTGCACATAGTAAGCGCTTAACAAAAACCAACATTATTACTATATTCCAAGCGCTTAGTACAATGCTCTGCACACAGTAAGCGCTCAATAAATAGAGAAGCAGCGTGGCTCAGTGGAAAGAGCCCGGACTTGGGAGTCAGAGGGGATGGGTTCCAATCCCGCCTCTGCCACTTGTCAGCTGTGTGATTGCGGGCCAGTCACTTCACTTCTCTCTGCCTCAGTTACCTCATCTGCAAAACGGGGATTAACTGTGAGCCTCACCTGATGACCCTGTATCTCCCCCAGCACTTAGAACAGTGCTCGGCACATAGTAAGCACTTAACGGATACCCACGTTATTGAAGCAGCGTGGCTCAGTGGAAAGAGCACGGGCTTTGGAGTCACAGGTCATGAGTTCAAATCCCAGATCTGCCACTTGTCAGCTGTGTGACTGTGGGCAAGTCACTTCACTCCTCTGGGCCTCAGTTCCCTCATCCGTCAAATGGGGATTAAGACTGGGAGCTCCACGTGGGACAAGCTGATTCCCCTGTGTCTCCCCCAGCGCTTAGAACAGTGCTCTGCACCTAGTAAGCGCTTAACAGATACCAACATTATTATTATTATTATAAATACTATTGAATGAATGAATGAATATTAACCAATCCCACCCTATTATTATTATTATTATTAGATTATTAGAGAAGCAGCGTGGCTCAGTGGAAAGGGCACGGGCTTTGGAGTCAGAGGTCATGGGTTCGAATCCCGGCTCGGCCACTTGTCAGCCGTGTGACTTTGGGCCAGTCACTTCACTTCTCGGTGCCTCAGTTCCCTCATCTGTAAAATGGGGATGAAGACGGTGAGCCCCACGTGGGACAACCTGATTGCCCTGCGTCTACCCCGGCGCTTAGAACAGTGCTCGGCACCTAGTAAGCGCTTAACAAATACCAACATTATTATTATTATTATTAATGAATGAATGGCAGGAGGAGGGGGCGTGGCTGCCAGGGGAAGGAGGCGTGGCCACCGGGGAAGGGGGCGTGACTCCCCTCGGGGGGCGTGGCCAAGCGGGGGCGGGGCCAGAGCGGCCCCAGCGAGCAGGCTGGCAGCGAGCTGGCTCTTCTGCCCTCGCCTCTCCTGCGGGCCGGTCCTGCCCGCCGTGGGTCTGCCCTCCTCTGCCCCGGACCGCGCTCCTGCCCTTTAGCACCTCGGGCCCCTGCAGGAGGAGCGACGAGGGCCGAGCGGGCGGCGCCTGGTCCTGGGCCGTCCTCCTCTTGTCCTCCGCCCGGCCCCCCTCGTGCCCGCCCGGCCCGGGCCCGGGATGGCTGCCATCAAAGCCCTGCAGCAGTGGTGCCGCCAGCAGTGCGAGGGCTACCGGGACGTCTCCATCACCAACATGACCACCTCGTTCCGGGACGGGCTGGCCTTCTGTGCCATCCTGCATCGGCACAGACCGGACCTCATGTGAGTGAGCGGGTGGCCCGGGAGCCCCTGGCCCCCCGGCCCCCTGCCAAGCCCACCCCCCCCTTCGCCCCCCAACCTCCTTGCAAGCCCCCGCCCCCCCCCCCCCCCCCCCGGCAGGGCGGAGAAGCGGCGTGGCTCGGGGGCGAGAGCCCGGGCTTGGTTCTCAGAGGTCGTGGGTTCGAATCCCGCCTCTGCCACTCGGCTGTGTGACTTGGGGCCGGTCACTTAACTTCTCGGGGCCTCAGTTCCCTCATCCGGAAAATGGGGATGAAGACTGGGAGCCCCCCATGGGACAACCCGATCACCTTGTATCCCCCCCCCCAGCGCTTAGAACAGTGCTTGGCGCATCGTAAGGGCTTAACAGATACCGTCGTTATTACTATTAATCCCGCCTCTGCCACTTGGCTGTGTGACTTGGGGCCGGTCACTTAACTTCTCTGTGCCTCAGTTCCCTCATCTGGAAAATTAGATTAGACTGATTAGACTGTAAGCCCGTCAAACGGCAGGGACTGTCTCTATCTGTTGCCGACTTGTTCATCCCAAGCTCTTAGTACAGTGCTCTGCACATAGTAAGCGCTCAATAAATACTATTGAATGAATGAATGAAAATGGGGTTGAAGACTGGGAGCCCCACATGGGACAACCCGATCAACTTGTATCCCCCCCAGCGCTTAGAACAGTGCTTGGCGCATCGTAAGCGCTTAACAGATACCATCGTTATTATTATTAATCCCGCCTCTGCCACTTGGCTGTGTGACTTGGGGCCGGTCACTTAACTTCTCTGTGCCTCAGTTCCCTCATCCGGAAAATGGGGTTGAAGACTGTGAGCCCCACGTGGGACAACCTGCTTGCTCTGTATCTCCCCCGGCGCTTAGAACAGTGCTGGGCGCATAGTGAGCGCTTAATAAATACCATTATTATGGGGAAGCAGCGTGGCTTAGTGGCAAGAGCCCGGGCTTGGGAGTCAGGGGACGAGGGTTCTAATGCCGCCTCCGCCACGTCTCTGCTGTGACCTTGGGCGAGTCCCTTAACTTCTCTGTGCCTCAGTTACCTCATCTGTAAAATGGGGATTAAAAGTGAGAGCCCCACGCAGGACAACCTGATTCCCCTGTATCTACCCCAGCGCTTGGCACACAGTAAGCGCTTAACAAATACCAAACACTGTTAGCCCTTGGAACCCCTTCCCCAAATCTGACGCTCCTGGCGGCTGCAGGGCTTATCGTGGGACCCTTCTTCTCGGGGATCCCAAAGCACTCCACAGGGCTCTCCAGGGAGGGAGCCGGCCAAGAGTTTTATGGCCAGACATGAACACCTTGAATAATAATAATGATGGTATTTGTTAAGCGCTTACTAGGTGCCTAAGCACTGTTCTAAGAGCTAGGGTAGATACAAGGTAATCGGGTTGTCCCACTTGGGACTCACACTCTTAATCCCCCTTTTACAGATGAGGGAACTGAGGGACAGAGAAGTTAAGTGATTTGCCCAAAGTCACACAGCTGACAAGTGACAGAGCGGGGATTAGAGCCCATGACCTCTGAGCCCCTAGCCCGGGCTCTTTCCATAAGCCACGCTGCTTCTAGGAAATAAAAGTGCACCCTTGGGCACCAGGGTATTAATAGAGAAGCAGAGTGGCTTAGCGGCTGTAACGCAGGGCTGGGAGTCATAGGATCTGGGTTCTAATCCCTGCTCCACCCCTTGCCTGCTGTACGATCACGGGTAAGTCACTTAACTTTTCCGAGGCTCAGCCTCCTCATCTTTAAAATGGGGATGAGATCGCCCTCCCCGTTAGACTGAGAGCCCCGTGTGGGACAGGGACTGTGTCCGTTGGGATTAGCCTGTATATCCACCAAAGAGCTTGGCATACGGACAGTAAACATTCAGCTCCTACCACAGTTGTGTTTAATGATAATCGCTGCCCTTGAAGGAGTAACTGTAGTGAAGTAGTGGAAAGAGCATAGGCTAGGGATTCAGAGGATCTGGCTTCTAATCCCAGCTCTGCCACTTGTCTGATGTGTGACCCAAGTCATTTAATTTATGTGTCTCAATTACCTCATCTGCAAAATAATAATTATAATAATGGTATTTGTTAAGCACTTACTATGTGCCAAGCACTGTTCTAAGCACTAGGGTAGGGACAAGGTGATCAGGTTGTCCCACATGGGACTCACAGTCTTAATCCCCATTTTAGAGACAAGGTTACTGAGGCACGGAGAAGTTAAGTGGCTTGCTCAAGCTCACACAGCAGGCAAGTGGCAGAGCTGGGATTAGAACCCACGTCTTCTGACTCCCAAGCCCGTGCTCTTTCTACTAAGCCACGGGCATTAAGACTGTGAGCCCATGTGGGTCGGGGACTGTGTCCAACCTGATTATGCTGTATCAACCCCAGTCTTAGTACAGTGCCTGTCATATAGTAAACACTTAACAAATACCACAGTTATGATGATGATGATGATGATTATTCTGATCGGAGCGGTCAGAGCTCTCCTGGACCAAAGTCTGTGTGGTCCTGCCTGCCCTGGCAGCAGCTGCCGAGGGTGGATATTCTGGGGAAGGAGGACTGTGTGGGAAAGTTGCAGCCGAAGGCAAAGGGGACCGGAGCCTGCACGACTGAATGGGAACCGTGTTTCTCACCGTCTCCCCGCCCCGCTGCTCCTGAACAGTGGCGTCAGCCCGGCCACAGAGAAAGCCAGGAAAGACTCCCAGCAAATGGCTCTTCTTCTTTCTCTCTCTTTCTCCTCCACTTCTTAAGACTTCTCTCCTCCGTGGGTTGTGAAACACCACTGCTGACTTGTAAACACTCGGATATGCCATTTTTGTTACAAAACAAGTTTAAACACCAGTTGGGGACTGTTTGTGTCTGTCGTTTGAAAAAGAAAATGTTTGTTTAGGATCGACTTCCCATGTGTACCCAAACGACACTTTTCAGCACTTTTTCTCCGTTGGGGAAATACATGGCACTTAAAACTCGCCGGGAATTCCCTGCCCTATTTCCAAGCCGGGAAAACAGAGAGTAGACTGATTCTGGAGAAAGCTTATGCCCTTTACCAGCGACCCACATCTCCATGGTAATGGGAGTGGAGTTGCAATGTCTTAAGGGTGGTATGGTGGAGGGGAACCAGAGGGTGGGACGGAGCTTGGCCTATTGGGTCAGCGTGATTCTGTAGTCTCCCTTCCTCCCTTTGGGGGTGTCTCCCTGGGGCTCTCCGTCCCCGCCCCAGAGGAGCCTGGCAGCAGAGTGAGGCAGTAGGGAAGAGTGGTGAGTCAGCCCGGTAAAGATGCCTGTCTTAACGGGTCTAGCATCCCCTCTCCAGGTGTACTTCCTGTGCTTCTTGAACCCTGGCCGGCTTCCTGCTCTAGCTGCTCTCTAAGTGTTCCCCAGCTGGCCGAGCGTGCCTTACTGTCCCAGGGGGACAGAGTGTTTCCTCCCGCTCGTGCCGAAGGGCCCGGCTGCTCTCGTGCGCTCTCGTTTCCCCCTTGCCTTTTCCCCATAGGTTCCACCTAGAGCCCTGAATTTCCCTGTGTTGGCCCAGAACCCAGCAGCCAGCCTGATGGTGGGATTTCCCCTCTTCTTTCTCAGCCACTGCCACGGGTCCAGTTTACTTCCTGATTCGTCATCACAGTGTGTGCCAGCGCAACTCCAGAATGGCTCCTAGAAATCCTTTTTCTCTCCTCTTCCTTGGTCTGGGCAAGTCCTTGCCCTAGACCAGTCTCTGAGGAAACTTCTGGGAGGGGCTTTGAGAGAATGCCCAGGCAGTTGCTGGGGCACCCGGTTGGCTCGATGCGGTCAGCTGCCTGGGTGACCCACGACTGAGCCACCACCCAGAGTGGTTTCTAAGGCAGCAGTGATCCCAGCCAGACGGGGACGAGCCTCCTGAACCAAACTGACTTCTAGGCTCTCGGCCTGGTGAGTTCAAGCAGGACCACCCTAGAAGGTGAAAATCCATCTTGAGTTGAACCCTTCCGTAGCTTACACCTCAAAACCTCAGGAAGTAAGTGCCGGGCACTGTACTAATCGCTGGGGAGATAGAAGATAATTAGAGTGTCTCACATAGGGTTCACAATCTTAATGGTCATTTTATAGATGAGGTAATTGAGGCATAGATAAGTGAAGTGACTTTTCCAAGGTCACACAGAAGACAAGTATCAGAGCTGGGATTAGGACCCAGGTTCTCTGACTCCCAGGCCCAAGCTTTTTCCACTCGGTTCTCAAAAGTGTCTAACCTGCATCCCACATGCTTCTGCTTAAGCGCCTTGTTCTGCTGATCCCCCTCCCCTGAATAAGGCCCTCTGTATGCTTGAAACCCATCTTAAAATTGCTCTCAACCTTCTCTCCCTTAGGCCAATCATCTCAGTTCCTCGAACCTTGCCTCAGGGGTAGACTTTTCAACCCTTCGCGGCTCTGTCCAAGTTTTCCAGCAGCACCCGCTTGGGTTGTGGAGCCCAGGACGAGACTGGTTGCTGTTGCCTGGGCGGGGGCGGGGAGAGGCACCGTCAGGAAGATGAAGTGGCGGGGCAGACGTCACAGGGACCGGAGCGGTCGTGGGTGGGTGGCCTGCTCCCCTTCTCTCTCTTCTTTCTGCCTTCCTAAAGTGGGAATGGAAACTGTCATAGGGGAGGCCGGGGAAAGCCTCGGCGGTTGCGGAGGGCGTTGTGGCAGGCCTCCGGTGCAGACCCGTGGGCACAGTTTCTGGTAATGTCACAGGGGCCTCCAGTGCCAGTTTCCCCCCCGGCCAGGTGAGCACTGGTGGATTAGCCTGAACAAATGGCCACACCCTTGGCAGTTCCGCACGTGTTCCCGAGCCAGAAAAGAGAGTCCTATGGGGCCGACAAGTGGCTGGAGGCCACAAGGGCCTTCCCCCTGCCGGGTGTGGAGGTTTACATTTCTCCCCTAGAGTGTCATGGCGAACTGGCTCCTTCGGGGTGCCGTTCCAGGGCCTCTGGTGGCAGCTGAGAGAGTTGCCTGGAGAAGGGAAGGCTGGAGGGGGTGGGGGCACTGGGTAACGTTTTCCACAAAGAAGAAAGGATTGTGTTTGCATGCCGGAAATTGAGCACATGTTTGGTTTATAGCCAGGACGGGACAAGAGGGAACAGATTTGAATTGCAGCAGGAGGGATTTAGGTTAGACCCTGGGATGAACTTCCTGAGTTATATGTCACACTGTAATGTGCCCTTAAGGAAGGCTCTAGTGTCTTCTCTGCAGGTATTGATCCAAGGACAGACAACAACTGTTTGGGGAGGGCAGGCCTGTCTGGAAGCCAGGATGGTGTGGATTGGGTGACTTTCCCAAGTTCTCTGGAGTCCTGGACTTTGTTCTGAGGTGGCTGGAAACCCCCCACCTCCCGCATCCTTTACTGCTCTGGCAGAGACCCAGAGGGAAGAGCTGGCTTCCCTGGTGGAACAGCAGCAGTCCTACTGTAGTGGTAGTTATTTAGCCCATGGGGCTGCAATGCACTGTTCTAAGCACTTGGGAAAGTATAGCAGAAGCATGAGACGTGTTCCCCACTCACAAGCAGCTGACACTCTAAAGGGGGAGGCAGAAATTAAATTATTTACAAATACAGTAATCGGAATAAGTCCATTGACTGTTCATCTATCCATGTTGGGGGAGGATAGAAATAAATATATCAGGGCTGGAGGTGGCTGATCAGTTGCTGAAACTTGAGTTTGGGGAGTTAATCGGGGAAGGCTTGGAGGAGGTGAGATTATAGGAGGTCCTTGAAGATGGGGATAGTGGTGGTCTGTCAGATTAGCTGGGGTGGGGGGAGTTCCAGGCTGGGGTAACAGTGTGAGCAGCGGGAGGGAGGCGGGAGAGTGGAGAGCAAGAAACAGCTAGAAGGTTAGCTTGGGAAGAGTGAAGAGAGTGTGCTGGAGGTAGTGGGTGAAGAAGGCTTCTCTACCATCCTCTGCCTCCCCCGCATCCCCCTCGCCTCCCCATACACAGGGCATTCATTCAGTCAAATTAATTGAGCGTTTACTGTGTGCAGAGCACTCAGTACAACAATAAAGACACATTCCCTGCCCACAATGAGCTTACAGTCTAAATGGGGGGAGGCAGACATTAATATACATAAATAAATTACAGATATCTACATAAGTGCCGTGGGGCTGGGAAGGGGGATGAACAGAGGGAGCATGTCAGGTTGATGCAGAAGGGAGTGGGAGGAAAGGAAAGGGGGCCTTAGTCAGGGAAGGCCTCTTGGAAATGTGCCTTCAATAAGGCTTTGAAGTGGGGGAGGGTAATTGTCTGTCAGATTTGAAGAGGGAAGTTGTTCCAGGCCAGAAGCAGGACATGGATGAGAGTTGGCGGTGAGAATGAAGAGATCGAGGCAGAATGAGAAGGTTAGCATTAGAGGAGCACAGTGCGAGGGCTGGGTTGTAGTAGAAGGGGAGCGAGGTGAGATAGGAGGGGGCAAGGCGATTGAGGGCTTTATAGCCAAAGGTGAGGAGTTTTTGTTTAAGGAGGAGGTGGATGGGCAACCACGTGAGTTTTTGAAGAGTGGGGAAAATGTCCTGAATGTTCTTAAAGAAAAATGATCTGGGCAGCAGAGTGAAGTACGGACAAGAGTGGGGAGAGACAGGAGGCCGGGAGGTCCGCAAGGAGGCTGATGCAGTAATCCAGGCAGGATAGGATAAGTCATTGTTCTGACGTGGTAGCAGTTTGGATGGAGAGAAAAGTGAGGATTTTAGCTATGTCGTGAAGGTGGGACCGACAGGATTTAGAGATGGGTTGAAAATGTGGGTTGAATGAGAGAGAGGAGTCAAGGATAAGGCCAGGGTTACGGGTTTGTGAGACAGGAAGTATGGTGGTGCCGTATACAGTGAGTGATGGGAAAGTGAGTGATGGGGAAGACAGGGTAGCTCAGTTCAATCAGCCAACATTCCACTGAGATGCACATTTCCCTTCTGATGCAACTGGGTGCTTTCCCGGCCCAAACTGGCTTTACTGCCAAGCCCCATTGGAGGCGATTGGAGGCGGGGGGTGTGTGCCTGTGGCCAGCTCTGCTTTTGAAGTTCATACGTCCAGCATTCGTTCAGGAAGCAGCGGGGCCGCCTTAAACCCCAGCATCAATGGAGACCTTCTATTTTGGGCCTTGGAAGCCTGGAAGCCGAGGGGCAGACTGCTCTAATCGTCTTTCTCGCTTCCTGTTGTTTTCCTGCCGGAGAATGCAGGGAGAAGGAAGTTATTTTTCTCCCGCGCTCTGACTGATGTTGGGCAGCTGGGTGCTGCCCCTCATTTATTGCCTCTCTGGGAAGAGGGGAACCTGAGGCCAGATACAACCCAATTTGTCCCTCCCAACTTTTCGTGTGTTTCACTTCCTTTGGCTTCGCCCTTAGCCAAGGAGATGACCATGTGTTTGAACGTGTTTAGCTTGGGGACCCCACGGGGAGAGAAGGGTTTTTCTGTCAAGGGCACTGATGATAATAATAATAATAATAATAATGTTGGTATTCGTTAAACGCTTACTATGTTCAGAGCACCGTTCTAAGCGCTGGGGTAGATACAGAGTAATCAGGTTGTCCTATGTGAGGTTCACAGGCTTAATCCCCACTTTACAGATGAGGTAACTGAGGCACAGAGAAGTTAAGTGACTTGCCCACAGTCACACAGCTGACAAGTGGCAGATCCGGGATTCGAACCCCTGACCCCATTGGTCTTCCAGGTCTGGAGAGGCCTGGAAAGAGGGAACGGGCTTAAAGTAAAGTAGGGGAGGATTTGCTTAAAAGATAAGGCTTTCTGAGCCTGGAAGGGAAAGGTGCTTACTCTATACAGAGAACTGCATTAAGCACTTGGGAGAGTACAGTTAAACAGAGTTGGTAGACAAAGTTCCCTGCATACAATGAGCTTATAGTTTAGAGAGGTAACTGAGGCATGGAGAAGTTTAAGTTCCTTGGCCAGGGTCACTCAGCAGACAAGTGGCACAGCTGGGATTAGTACCCGCGTCCTCTGACTCCCAGGCCCATGTTCTTTCCACCAGGTCATGCCAGCCACATGATTATTATGCCAGCAGTGGAAAGGGGAAGTTTGGTTCCTTGAATTTCCCAGGGCTTCTGAAGAAAAGTAGTCTGTAACTCCTTCCACCATCTCTCCCTCCCCCTTGGGCTCTACTCCATCAAGGAAAGGGGCTGTGTGTTTGAGCTGGTCCCTCCTCATCCCCTACTTCCTTTCCTGGGGTCCGGTGATGGCTTCTGGCTGGTTGAGCATGTCTAGTCGGGACCAACTATGAGGTTTTAGTTAACTTCAGGTATCAGAATAATAATTATGGTATTTATTGGGTGCTTACTGTGTGCCAAAATACTGTAGGTAGTGCCGGGACAGAAACAAGGTGATGAGATTGGACATGGTCCCAGTCCCACATGGGGTTCATAGTCTGAGGGAGAGCAGAGATTTGGCCCCCATTTTACAGCTGAGGAAGTTAAGGCCCATAGGGGTTAAGTGACTTGCCCAAAGTCATACAGCAGGGATGTGATGAAACCAAGATTAGAACCCAGGTCTCCTGACTCCTAGTCCCCTGCTCTTTCCCTTGGCCAGGCAGCAGTCTCTCTTCAGAGAGGGGTGGTGTCAGAGAATGGAGTAACCATTTCCTAGTAGTAGTATGACTCCCTCTCTGTCTCGCTCTCACTCTCTCGCAATAGTGGTTAATGTGGTGAGTGAGCGAGCAGAGGGGCTGCACTCTTGGTGGGATTAATTCCAGATGTGGTAGAGGAGCTGGGGTGGAAAGGCTTTGATGACGTGCTCTTCCTTCCCGGTTTCCTGATTAGCCTTCCAACTCCTCTCCTCGAGCCCTGGGCTGCCAGCCCACCTCTGCCACTCTGCCCGGCCTGGCCTGGCCCGGCCCTCCACCTCTAGCCTCAGGCGGCTCTGTGTGGGTTCCGGGTCCACATGAGGTCAGCAGCTCATCAGCATGAGACTTCCCAGGAATTCAACTTTTCAGGAATCCATGTGCCCATCACAGTGGGAAACTGGGGATCTGGGAGCAACTGCTGGTTCTGGTTTCCTCACAGATGTTCACATGCGCCATTAATGGTGGGACGACTTGGTGGGCTGGATAATAATAATAATGATGACAATAGTGGTATTTGTTAAGTGTTTACTATGTGCCGAGCCCTGTTCTAAGCACTGGGATAGATACAAGATTGGATACAGCCCCTGTCCAACATGGGGTTTACTGTTTAGCTAGAAGGATGTAGGATTAATAATAATAATAATAATAATGTTGGCATTTATTAAGCAGTTACTATGTACAGAGCACTGTTCTAAGCGCTGGGGTTGATACAAGGTAATCAGGTTGTCCCACGTGAGGCTCACAGTCTTCATCCCCATTTTACAGATGAGGGAACTGAGGCACAGAGAAGTGAAGTGACTTGCCCAAAGTCACACAGCTGGCAAGTGGCAGAGCTGGGATTCAAACCCATGACCTCTGACTCCCAAGCCCAGGCTCTTTCCACTGAGCCACGATTGAATTCCTGTTTTACAAATGAGGAAACTGAGGCACAGAGAAGTGAAGTGACTTGCCCGAGGTCACCCAACAGAGGCGAGATTAAAACTCAGGTCTTCTGGCTTCCAGACCCGTGCTCTTTCCACTAGGCCATGCTGGTCCTCATTCCGCTGGACGCTAGAGTTGTGAAGAGGGGAGGAGATAGGAGGGTAGGGGGCTCCCATCCGCCTGCCCCGCACATCAGGGTGGTGCTAGATGAGAAGAAGGGTGGTCTAATGGAAGGAGCATGGGTCTGCCGTTGGCCAGCTGAGTGACTTGGAGAAAGCCACATAACCTTTCTGTGCCTCTGTTTCCTAATCTATCAAACAGATTACTCTGAAGTTGAGAAGCAGTGTGGTTTAGTGGCAAAAACACGGGCTTGGGAGTCGTAGGTCGTGGGTTCTAATCCCAGCTCCGCCACTTGTCTGCTGTGTGGGTTTGGGCAAGTCACTTCACTTCTCTGTGTCTCAGTTCCCTCACCTGTAAAATGGGGATTAAGACTGTGAGCGCCATGTAATAATAGTGTTGGTATCTGTTAAGCGCTTACTATGTGCAGAGCACTTTTCTAAGCGCTGGGGTAGATACAGGGTAATCAGGTTGTCCCACGTGAAGCTCACAGTCTTAATCCCCATTTTACAGATGAGGTAACTGAGGCACAGAGAGGTTAAGTGACTTGCCCACAGTCACACAGCTGACAAGTGGTAGAGTGGGATTCGAACCCATGACTTCTAACTCCCAAGCCTCTGACTCTTTCCACTGAGCCTGATTACCTTGTATCTACCCCAGTGCTTAGAATAGCGCTTGGCACATAGTAAGTGTTTCACAAATACCGTTATTATTAAACAGGGCTAATGCGTCCCCTCTTTACCTCAAAGAGATGTAGTCAGGATGAACCGAGACAAATTGAAGGGTTTTGTAGAAAATAAAGTACTCTCCAAATCTGAGATGGTGTGTAACATTTAAGCTGTCTTTGTGACCTGTCTGGCCATGCCTGGAGTGAGGCTTCAGCCACATTAGAGCTACATGTTGGCAGGTGGAGCCTAAGCTTTGGGTAAATGAAGAAACAAGCACACAACCCCTCCCGGAGCTACTCCGGCCTGGGGGTCAGGAAGCCTAGTCCCTCATCTGACAAAAGGCAGTAGGTGGGAAAGCACTGCTGAAGTGAAATCATTTCATAAATACATTAGGATCACGGCACCGCTAACGAGGAAGAGAAGACTTCAGCCCAGGGCCCTTCATGTGGGTTAGTGGACAGAGCGCGGGCCTGGGAGTCAGAGGACCGGGTTCCAATCCCGGGTCCGCAACTTACTTGCCATGTGACCTTGGGCAAATCCCTTAACTTCTCTGTGCCTCAGTTTCCTTCACCTGAAAAATGGGGATTCAATACCTGCTGTCCCTCCTACTTAACCTGAGCCCCATATGGGACCTGATTATTTTGTATCTACAGTGTTTTGGCCCATAGTAAGCACTTAACAAAGACTATTATTATAATTTTTATTATTATTATTATCTAAAAGTTCTAGGAGGCAGCAAAAGGGTGAGAGTAGTGGTACTTACTGAGTCCTCTCTTGGTGAAGTGCAATGTATTAATAATAATAATGATGGTATTTGTTAAGCGCTTACTATGTGCCAAGCACTGTTCTAAGCATTGGCAGGGGGATACAAGGTGATCAGGTTGTCCCATGTGGGGCTCACAGTCTTCATCCCCATTTTACAGATGAGGGAACTGTGGCCCAGAGAAGTTAAGTGACTTGCCCAAAGTCACACAGCTGACAAGCAGCGGAGCCAGGATTAGAACCCATGACCTCTGACTCCCAAGGCCATGCTCTTTCCACTGAGCCACGCTGTATTAGATTCTGGAAGTACAGAGTAACAAAGTGGCATGTTCCCTGGAGCTTGCACTCTAATGGGGAAGACATACAAATAATTACAACTGAAGTGGTCCAAAGAAATACTCGAGGAAACATGTCCATGGGTGTTGGGGTAAGTTATAAATTAATTTATATGTATGGGAGTTGACTGATGGAATTACATGGCTCACAGTGTTAGGAAATTTAATCTGGGAAGGCTTGTGGGAGGAGGTGGGATTTCAGAATGGAATTTAATGATTTCAAAAGGAATTTGAAGGTAGGGATAGCTTATGGTCTGTCAGATTTGAAGGGGGAAGGAGTTCCAGTCAGGACAAGGGTGTGAGCCAGAGTTCACTGAATGGAAAGCCAAGAATGAGCGAGGCACAATGAGTAGGTTAGTTTGAGAGGAGTGAAGATTGTGAGCTGGGGTGTAGTGGGAGAAGAGAATTGATAAGTGTGGCGGAGAGAGCTGGTTGAGTGCTTCAAAGGGCTGGGATCATGTCTGCTAACTCTGTTATATTAAACTCTCCCAAGTGCTTAGTACAGTGCTCTGCACACTGTAAGTGCTTAATAAATATGGTTGAAACATTCAGAAGTTTCAAACATGATAAAAACACTTCTGAGTAGTAAACCTTCTGAGTAATAAAAACATTAAGAAATTCCAGGACAGGAGTTTCTGCTTGAATCAGTAAATCTCTGGTATTTATTGAAAACATTGTGTACAGAGTTCCGTATTAAGTGTTTGAGAGAATTCCATAGGGTAATCAATCAATCGTATTTATTGAGAATTTACTGGGTGCAGAGCACTGTTCTAAGTTCTTGCCACTGAACTAGGCCCTCAGGTCTGCTTGAACTAAGCAGACCCAAACCCTGCTCTCCAAGGCCTTACAATCTAGCGGAGAGGTATGAGGAACCAATGGAGATTTTGGAGGAGTGAGGAAAGGTGTGACAGAATGATATTTTAGAAGAATGATCTGGGCAGCAGAGAGAAGTATGGTCTGGAGGCAGGGAGATCAGTCAGGGGTCGATGCAGGAGTCAAGCCAGGATATGACAAATGCCCATTTCAGCTCGGTGGCCGTTTGGATGGAGAGGAGGGGCGGATTCTGGAAATGTCGTGGAGGAAAAACTGACAGGATTTGACTGCAGCCTCAAAGAAAGGAAGGAATCCAGGATTATGTCAAGGTTACCGTGAGATTGCAGAGGCGGAGATTAGGCTAACAAGGCAGATTTAGGAGTATTCTGCAGAGCGGTGAGAGTTAAAACTGTAGGAGTGAATGTAAAGTGAGGAGAGAAATATTTCTAAGAGTCAGCAGGTTTTAGTAATAGTTCCGCCAAGAGTGTGATGATGGTTCTTCAGCTCTTGTAGGTGGGGGTGGGAGAGGTTGCAATTTAGTCTGGGGACCCTAAGACTCACCAATAGCCACAGCGAGACCCACATCCGAAAGAGCACATGCTGCAAGCCTCCCTTTGTAAACAGAAAGACCAATCTCGGCGGTCCCGGAATCCCTAGGGACAGAGGATGTTCCGGACAGCAGCTGCTCTTAGGACTGACACTGACTGTGTTGGCTGGTGGGCTGGACAGAAGCTAGGGAGTGGATGGGCAGGGGGTTGGCATGACTCTTCTATG